>NC_142590.1:48239700-48597700 GCF_965207765.1 Zootoca vivipara
AATCACAGTCTGAAGTGGATAGAGACTCAAAAACAAATCCTAATTGTTTTTATAAGCAGATACAAAACAAATCTTAAGGCCCATGCAAAACCTTAGTATGCTCTTGTGTTCTTCCTTAATGCCCTTTAATTTTCTTTTGTCTACTTCATCACTTTGATCAACAAAACGTAAAAAGTCAAATTTTCACTAGTTTTCAGTAAGTGTTTGTGAACAGTGGTGACTGGTGATTCTCACCCACATTTGTGAAAGCAAGGACCAAATGAGGTCAATAGTTATTTTAGAATCGATTAATCCATTAAAAAATGGCCTTGAACAGATGCCCTGTCTGTTTGCCTGCTCTTCAGGGGCTGAAATCTGTAGTTAGGTCATCACTAAGTTGCATATATTTTAGGCACTGCCGTACTCCATCACATATGCAATTTAAACCAGCAACTGCTTTACTGGTACTTATTTAAGTACATATTTGACAATACTGTTGCCAGTGTTGTAGAAAACTGTGAAATGCCCATAATGAAAAAAGAATCAGGAGCTTTATATTCAATATGTGCAGACAGGCTGTTCTTCATTAAGAAGGGCAAGACCTCTGAAAGATGTACTTGGGAAATAAAGATACCAACTGCATTTGGTTAAAATCCATTAGTTAGTAGCTGTTTGTTGTGTCATTATACATTACGAACAGAACAGAAGCTAAAAACTGCACCTACATTACTATCTGTACTCAAGTTACTCAAAGGGTATGAATGTATGAAGTTATGAATGTGTATGAAACTAACAGAGCTCTATTAAAATCAATGGAGCTACACTCTATAGGTTCCAATGCAGCTGAAGCTCTGCCATCCCCCCACCCCAACCACACAATATTGCTCCCCAGACAACTCTTACCACAGAGATGTTGGCCAGGCCCATAGAAGGTGTGGCCCCAGCATTGCATACAGCAGTTTTGAGTTGACACACTGACATGGCAGCAATGAGACTGGAAGGCCGTGTAGCTGCTTTCACATCTGACAGACCTTTGCCCCAGGCTGAAAATGCCACTAGCCAGAAAAAGGTAAATGAGACGGTCACACAGAAATCCTGGGGAGAGGAAAAAGCAAATAAGACCACAATGGTTCCATCTCATAGAACAGACTGCCCTCCCTATTCCACCCAAAAGACGCATTGAGGGCCCTCGATGCTAGGCCATTGCCCTATACCTATACCATCTCTCAAGCCCTTTACATGGTGGGTCTACATGTGCCAAAATAGCCACATCCAATTTTCCACAGCTACCTAAGACACTCTGAAGGGATCTACAAGTGATATGGGGTCATCACAATTCAAGTGGCTCCACGCAACCCCAAGGGGAAGGAGTTTAATGACAGTGTTAGATAGTGTTTGTGCCACTTGGGGGGGGGAATGCTGTTCCAACTAAAGAAGGCCAAAGATTCCACCCTAAAATGAGGGTTAACCAAGGTAAAGGTTCCTGTACATTAAATAGTTGGGTAGAAGCAGGAATTCCAGAAGGCGCAGCTTGTCATGTTACAGCACTACAAGAAAATACTTGTATGTCAGGCACCGTCTAGATCCACTCAGTGCATAATATGGTTGTGTGAGCTGCTCCTCTGGATTGTCCCAAGGATAAACTGAATTAGGGAGTATAGGGAAGCACTTCCTATTTGGATAGAGAGAAGCGTCTCTTATCCAAAGAGTGTTTTAGACACTGGTTCGCTGGGGTTTAGGCCCTGCATCAAAGAGCAGAGGACCAAAGTGAAATCTTACCGCAAAAGGAAGCTTCTTATTTTCTTTGTAGAGTGAGTGAAACCGTAGATAGACTGCCAGTGCTGCCATGGTATACAGGAAAGAAAAAACACCCAAGGTCACAAAGAACTCAGCAGGTGCTGAAAAGTCTCCCAAGAGATGCAGCGTCCTTTTAGCAATAGATCCTTCAAGACAGTCTGGCATATCAAATGGAACCTTGTACAACCTGGTCAGGATGAAGAGGAAAGAGAAACTTAGCACAACTGGTACAAAGCTACCTCTGACAAACGGGGATGAGGGTTGAGACAGATGATAGCTTTTGAGCGAGTTAAAAGTAGTTGAGATTTATTTTGCCCCACTCTCACTTCAGGTCAAATAGATTGTGCAAGGTTTTTGAAGCAGAACAAAACCCTGCAGCACCTCTTTATCAAAGTGAGATGAATGCACACACCAAACAGCAAACAAACCCCTTTCCAAAGTTCCTCCAGCTCTCTGGGAAAAAAAGCACCTCAAACCAACAACTACAGCCTAGCTCTAGCCTTTCCAAGATAGAATCATGTCACTCTTCTCATTGGGGAATAAAACCATATCTGCATCTTTACTTATCGGAAACAGAACACACTTATCGTAAGGCCTGATGACAGGTGGTGCCTTCTCTATATGGCTTGCTGCGATAGTACATCTCACCCTTACTCTGAAGGAGCAAACCTCTTAGGTACTGATACAGCTTTCAAAAACATACATGTGTGGTAGAGATTCTTTGACATGACTTGAACAAGACATTTCCTTGAAAGAAAGAAAGAAAAGTAGCACCTCTCAATTTTTAATTACATACTTGAGCTTTGGGGTACACTGTGTAGGTTTCCTCTAAACGTATTTAACCAACTTCCTACCAAAACAGATACAAGGTAGAAATGTCTATGAAAGACACCTCTTTCCTTGAAACTTACTGGGACTGTTCTGGCAGCTACCACTTTGCAGGATCAGAGGGTTTTTTTCACCTTCCACTTTCCAAAGACTCAGCTTTCCAAAGCAGTGACTTTGCCGATGCACAGAATTGCAATTTTCATTTCATGGAGAAAACTGGTTTCCCTAGGACTTTGTACAAGTGTAGTACAAATATACATACCCCATCTTCAAAGAGAACAAATATATCAAGCGCATGGAGCGCATATTAGCTGTTTGGATATAATTTTTGGTCACTAAGAAGAGCTATTACAATTCTCCACCTAGCTGCTATTGGGTGATATAACACCAGCAGCTCTGTACAGTACTGTACATTTATATAAATAGACTCTAGCCTTTCCCCACATGTGCCATTTGAACCAGGCTGGCACTGAAGTCTGAAGTTCTGTAGCTTGAGCCCTCAGCAACAGCTTCCAACATAAAACTGTGTTTACAGACATTAAAATCAGAAGGTTTCTCCTCCCATTGCAGACAAGAACTATAAAGCCAATCTGCTTATCTGCAGCAGATCAAATTATTTACAGGTTATGTGAAGCCATTCTGCTTATTTTAATAAGCAAGAGCCCACAGAAACCATCTGATAATTTAGAGGGCAGAAAAGGCAGCTATAATTCCATTGAAAAATGCAAACTTACCACGGGGCTTTAACAGAGAAAAATTAATGTTTCCAAGTCTGTCTAATCCCTATCTATTTATGTTTAACATACCTCTTAGAAAAGGCATTGTTAAGCTCAAAGGCTGCAGTTTAAGAAGGATCTGAGGACTTGTCCAGATAGTAATTTAACCATCAACACCAAAATATATAAGGCTCCCTGCAATGGAGGCATGGCCATGACAGAACAGGTCTGAATCCCACCCACCCCCCAAACCAAAAGGTAGCAGGGTTCTGTGATATACTAAAAAACAAATAATAATCTAGATGTCAAGCAGCAAGAAGAGCTCAGAGAATGAGAGCAAAAGCCTCCTTCATCTAAAGTGCTTCTCAACTCATACACAACACAATTCATTATTCCAAGAGACTATTCACCAGATACTTCATTCTGTGTTTTCTCTGTTAGAACCACTACCACTCCTCCCAATTTGTTCTTCTTGTCAAAGGCATCTCAATAGACTTCACAGACTTGCCTCTATTTATAGCTATCAGATGTTGGCAGGGAAGCAAAGTTGCAGAGATAGAACCATGTTCATATCCTACATACACTGAGTGTAAGATTGATTTCATTCTAACTTTGGCCATGTCTGTACTCATCTGACAAGCCTTGTGGTAGATCCCTAACATACAAATCATTTAATATTGCTAGCTTCTTACTTTCCATGAAAGGTAATATCCTGATTTGGCATGGCAAAAGGACCTATGAATGCCCCCCACAATCTGATCCAGTCTCTTGTTTTTTGCAGTGGCATTGAACCCCACCACCACCTCAACTAGGACTTAGCAGAACATAGACAGTGGAAGGGAAAGAGGAGAGGAAGCAGCAAAAAGGAAAGGGAGGGGTTATTGGTGTGTGTGTGTGTTGCTCTCTTGTCTTTATTATGCCTTTTGTGCTTTCATCCTGTATTTTCATGCTGTGAACCGCCCTCAGATCTACAACTGAAGGGCAGTATACAAATTTAATAAATAAAATAACTTTAAAAACATATTTCACATGCTTATATGTCTCTCAACAGATGACAGGTGCATCAGGTCAGCTGCAGCTTTTGAATTTGCTATAAAGGGCATAACCCTCCTTCCCAAAACAAATCACAGAGCACTGGGAATTTACAAGTACAGTGCCGCCCAGACAGCTTTCCCTATGTACAATTCGGTCCTCCAGCTGTGATTTTGAAGGGGTGTGTGTGTGTGTGTGTGTGTGTGTGTGTGTGTGTAAATGACAGTCAGTGTGGGGGTTTTGCTTTGGATTAGTTCAGAAGACAAATTCCTGCTAGACTCTGATCTGCTATTCCTCTGTCTAGCAGTTATTAGTACAGGGATTTTATTGTGTCAGGTGCACCCATTCATTTAACATTTACTAAACTCTCCAATGGTAATGCCCTTAGAAAGCTCCTTCCCTATCATTTCAGCCCTGAACGATCACCCAAGTATCACTGGAAATACAATATAATGCATTTAAACCCACACACACAAAAAGGAAGAACTCAAAACACAGTTGAAACAACACTGGCTAGAGCTCCTCCTGAAACAGAAGTCCAAGGCCAATGAAATCCTCCAAGAAGTGTTGGTGTGTTGGGAGGAAAGCATCCTCATCTCCTCCTTGGTGGCATTGCAGCAACGAAATTGCCTGCAGCCAGGGAGTCTCAGGAACCTGTCCATATTAAATAGCTATGCTTGGACAAGCTGGAAAAGGTGATACTGTACATGCTTTTAAGGGCACCTAATGAGGAAAACAGAGGAGTGGGTTGCACTGTGGTTTAAACCATCAAGCCTCTTGAGCTTGCCAATCGTAAGGTTGGCAGTTCGAATCGGCGAGATGGGGTGAGCTCCCATTGCTTTGTCCAAGGTCTTGCCAACCTAGCAGTTTGAAAGCATACCAGCGCAATCAGATAGATAGGTACTACTGTGGCGGGAAGGTAAATGCCATTGTTTGTGCTCTGGCACTCATCAGTGTGTTCTGTGCACCAGAAGCAGTTTAGTCATGCTGGCCACATGACCTGGAAAAGCTGTCTGTGGACAAACGCCGGCTCCCTCAACCTGAAAAGTGGAGATGAGCACCGCACCCCATAATTGAATTCAACTGGACTTAACCGTCCAGGGGTCCTTTACCTTTACCTTTTACCTGAGGGAAAATGCCTGGGACAGATGGAGTCCTCTGATATGTTCTGGTGTCTTCAAAACACAACAAGGAATTAGGGGAAATTAGGATATGCCCAACAGGGAATTATGGGAAATATTAAACTGAAGACCCAATTCTAGAAACTCATCGCTTAGAAGCAAAAACATCCCAATTAGCAGTGCTCACTCATGAGGTTCTCTGCAGATCACAAAAAATGGCACATTAACACATTTTCTAACTTATCTTGCAATGTGACAAGAATTTCTCTTCATTGCTAACAGGGCTGACAACTGATTTTGTCAAAAGCCTATGTCCAAAAAGGGAACATAAAATAGGTAAGCATATGGCAGTCTCTTTCAAGTGGATAGAAGCTGAGCCCTATGTATCTAAGGGTGCCTTCTCCCTTACATTCATTCCCATTAAGAGAACTATGTTCTACAGTATCTTCTTGATGGCAATGTCTGTTTACCTTATGATGCTCACACAGACAAACATGTCAGAAAAACTAACAGTGTCTTTCTCTGGTTGTCTTAAACAATATATTTAAAAACAAAAAAATCACATTTGAACTTGCAAGGAACATGTCTGATGCATTCTGTAACTACTTTCTTTTGTTAGCTTCCAAACAATGGGTGAGTTATAGTCTATATTAAAGCAAATATATATTCTATTTCATTGCTGATGCTTTTACTGTATTTGTTATTTAGTAACAGCAAATAACAAATACAGTAAAAGCATCAGCAATGAAATAGAATATATCATAGAACCATACATATATTTAATCATAGAACCATATATTTGCTTTGATTGTTAATGTGCTGCTTTAATTAATCTGCAATTTAGTATTTGTAAGAGTGGTGTGTAAATGCTTTGATTGGTTAAATAAATATGTTACTTCGCCTTAGCAGAACTATTCTTCTGTGAGCACACCCCCCTACAACATTGGGGGTTGCTTAATTTAGGGGAAAGGTTGGGGAGCAGGACACATGATAGAGGTGTAGAAAATTAAGCACAGTGTAGAAAAAGTAGAGAGAGAGAGATAGATTGTTCTTCCTCTCTCAGAATACTAGAACCCGAGAGTGGATTGCCTGGTGGGGCAGAGGCAGAACAATGCTATTACTTAATGGCAGGGGTGAGAAGGCAGCAAGGTCATGGCTTGTGGGTGCACCAGAAGAGCCAATTCAGAGCTCCTACTGGTGTGTCCTCACAACCCCAACCTCACCATCTCATTCCTACCAGTAAGTGGCAGCGACGCCACTGCCAGCAGCCTTCTGCAATGAAGCTCAGTGGTGGGAGATCTAGTGCAAACAAAAGGACTTAGCCCTTCCAACTCTATGAGTCGCCAACTTAGATAGCTTTGAAATGGGGTTAGGCAAATGCATGGAGGATAAGGCTATCAGTTGCTTCTAGTAGCAATGTCTATATGCTCCAATATCAGAGGCAATATGCCTCTAAATACCAGGTAATGGGGGTCATGAGTAGACAAGGGCAATTATGTGTGTGTGTGTGTGTTGCTTGGGGACTGAGTGAACAGAATCCCCTGACGAGATGGTCTTTTGGCTTGATGTAGCTGCGTTCCTCTTACGTTGGAAGGACCCGAAGAACCACAAAACTAGTTGCATACACCCCAATGGGGACTTGGTGTTTGTGTTTCCATATTGGTACCCCTGTGTGCTGCAGAGCTAACCAGTTCTGTAATCAAAAAAATTTACAAAATTGTTTTGAGATTTTGGGTTGGGGGCTATTGTTCAAGGTAAATTAGGGGAAAGTCCTATTAAGCCTGCACAAGCCATTGGCATGCCACACAATTCCCCCTCCCCCAAAATGTGTTTTGAGTCATTTCCTAGAAACCCAGAATTTTAGAGTTGGGAGACTCTGGAGGTTATCCAGTACAAACAGAAATTTTGCAACTAAGTTTCATTTTTTTTCAGGAAGCCTTTCCAAACACAGGCAATATGAGGTGCTAGAAACAGAATAATAAGCACCATGATGTATTTAGCTACAATGTCCAGATCCGCATAGTATCTCCTAAATTAACACTTGGTAAGACTCCCATTTACCTGAAAGGATATCCAAACTGCACAGTGATAGCAGTTGTCTCTTTAGGATTCTCATTGCATTTCACAGTAGCCCCTGTTTCTGCACTGAAAGAACCACAGGCTCCAAAGGCAAATATGGCAAACAGCTGGAGGAAAAAGCAAAGGAGTTTAGAACTAAATGTGTCCTAGTTGGTAGCAAACAGTGGCACAGGGTCTGGCATCATGCAGGGCAACAGATCTGGCATCAACTACTATGAACTATCCAAGACCTAACAAATCTGGGCTTGTCTTGCAAAACATTAAGATCAGCTCACATGCAAGCCATAATGATAAATGCCACAATGCACATTCATGTGCAAAGCTAGCCAATTAATTGGGGAGGGGGGGGAGAGAGAGAAGCAGACAACTTATTAATATAATACAACCCAAGATGGTTAAATATGTTGTTTTTTCTTTAAAAAAATACATGCTTCTCATCTGGGTGTATTATCAGTAGCCTCCACAGTACTAAGTACCTCTCCACTACAATGAGAGTAACAAATAAATTTCAAGCTGGATTGTGCAGAAAACCAGTTTGTGCTAAGGTTCTTAGGTAGAACTTACTGGGTTAAACAAAATGAATCTTGGGAGTTATTTAATTTCTACAATTATATGGTACAACAACGGAAAGAGGTCAATTTTTATAAAAAATAAAAAGTAATTTGGTCCAAGTTCACCATCAAACTATATACCAAAGAACAGTTGTTCTCTACATGTTAATAGTTTTTATTATTATTATCAGTAACATTAACCCAGAGTTACATACCGTACAATCAGCTCAAAAGTAAATGCCAATGCATTACAAAGCCGAAGTCTGAAACCTAAAATCTCTCTAAATAAGGGTTATTCCAGTTTAGCATATCATGCCAACCAAGAATATACATGCACCGAGATCGGTATTTTGTTTTCCTATTAGGCCGAAGTACGTTTACATACCAACACAGGCCCATACAAAACTAGATCAGGCCTTTTAAGCTGCTTCAGCACTACAACAACAGCAAAAAGAGTCATTTTTGGTGTATCAGTGCTGCATTATGACACCTAGGTGGTACCAGTGGACAACAGGCTCAGCAACAGCTCAGTTGATAGGATCAAAGCTGCTAAAATCATTGCATATAGCATTCTTGAGAATTAAATGCTCAAACATGAAAGGAACTTGCAGGCAAGGGATATAGCTTTAGTGCTAGTCACTCTTTGCACCGCTACAGCTGAAGAACTTCAAAACTGGGCAGTCCAAATACAAGTGCAGGGAAGATGGAACCTATGTGAAATCTGCAAACAAATGCGGTGGGGGCCATGGCTGCAGCTGTTCATATTTGGGACTATGGTGGAAGCATAAATGAAAAATAAAAATAAAAATAAATTAAACGGCATTATTATTCCACAAGGGATCAAACTAGTTTCCATTACCTCTGTCTCTACACTTGTTCCTGCCTTCAGAGAAGCCAAGAGGCCTGATCTAGTGAGTTTGGGCCAGAGACACTTACAGGAAGTGATCACTATGCCATCCTACATCGCTGGCAGAAAAGGAATGAAGCGTCAAGCTAAAAACGTCATCCTACGGTCTATTCACTAGCCAGTCACATCAACCAACTCCTCCCTCCTGAACTATATAATCCTGCCTAAGATCTACAGTACATTCATTCAGCAGTTCATGATGGCACCATAATACTCATTGAAGTACTGTATCCCTTATTTCCAGGAGGGGAGGGGGAGCTAAGATCAAGCTGCAAGCATAATTAACTGAACTTAACTAAGTAAGTAGGAACAGTCAAAGTGCTGAACTGGTGTAGATTTGAACTATAAAAAATTTGGGCCAAATATGTGGAAGAACTGTAGAGAGAAATAAGGACCTGAACTGAAAACAAAGGCATTAAGGCAGGCATCCCCAAACTGCGGCCCTCCAGATGTTTTGGCCTACAACTCCCATGATCCCTAGCTAAAAGGACCAGTGGTCAAGGATGATGGGAATTGTAGTCCAAAACATCTGGAGGGCCGAAGTTTGGGGATGCCTGCATTAAGGGATATGGGCCCTGTTTCTACTGAGATCCTGCCCTTTGTTTTCCAGGTCTATAAATTGGCAAGACACATAAGAAAAAGATTTTATATAGGATGGGAAATGCTGCAATAGAGCAAAACACCATCTTCACCATGCCATCACCACAACAGATGGCCTGATCAAGCCATGCACAATGACAAATGCTTCCACACTCATTGGGGGTGGGGGGAGACACATGCAAAAAGAGATCCTAACATAGCACAGGAGATCTACTTATTTTATTATACCATGCTCCTTCAGGAACTATTTGTATTATTATCCAAGCAGCAAAATTGGATGCTGCTAAGGCTATTTATTCCATTCAAAGAATTCAAAACCCATTTTAAGTCTAGTGCTTCCCTTACTCTTTTTTTTAAAGGGGGAGGAGCCATCAATGGATGCAGTTGTCAGAGATGATGGGAGTTGTAGTCCAATGACACCTGGAGACAGTCTGGACAAACAGGAAATGTTGCCTTGCCCTGCCGGCCCTTGGCACTGCCATACCTGCTGGAACTGGTGTTGCTTCTCTGCCTGCCCTCCCACTGGTGTAGAAGCGGCGCCAGCACTGGCGCCAATTTGGGGGGGAGATCTCGCCAAAATCGCACAAGATCTTTCGCACTATAAGATCTCTTGCAATTTCAGCCAATACCAGCATCACATCTGGTGCCTTGGTGGCTCCTGCCAGCTGAGGCAGCTGCCTCCGTCTGCCTAATAGCAGAGCCAGCTCTGTCCGGAGGGCAACATATCCCCCATCCCTGTCCTAAACCAACACACACAGAGTCAGAACTGTGCTGGTTGGAGCTGATGGGGCTTGAAGTCCAAAGTAGATGGGGTGCACCAGATTGGAAAAGGTTCTCTTATGCTCTTCTGTATTTGAGATGTGTCCACACTGACCTTCAACCTATCCAAGACTGCACTTTCTTGTGAAATGGATGCCAGCTCAGTTCTGTTTTGTTACTATCGACCCTCTGCCTTTGATTTAAGTATTGTCACCAGGTAGCCATCCCTCAAGTGACGCCCTCTCCTTTTGGCCGAAAGGAGAGGGGGGATCCACTTGAAAGACCTGTCCTGTTGTGCCAACATGTGCACTTAGTGAAAGTAAATGCAGGTTCCATGTGTTACAACTGTATTGTGGGGCTACTTAGGAAAAAGGACATATCTTAGAGGTTTTTCTTTTCTTTTCTTGTAGTGAGAACAAGGGCTCCTCCCTTTTCAAGAAGACATTTAGCTCTAAATAAGGCTCATTCGTTTCTCATTCTTGCAGTCGCTAACTGCTTTAAGGGACAGAAATTTGGGCATTTTCATGGCCACCCATTAATCCTAGGGAAATACCCCTAGCGCCTCCAACCCTTGGGCTCCAAACTGGGGACTAAATAAGACCAGGGCTTCTAAGCTCCCCTTGGGAAGCCTGAGAAGAGAGAGGATCCGTGAGCTCAGGGACAAGTTAAGGCGCGGTATGTGCAGGGTCAGAACTCCAGAAAGGTTAACCCGCCCGAGTGAAATGTGAGCGCTGCTAGCGCCAGCTCCCATGCATACCCCAGTCCACGAATCCAGACTCCTTGCACATAGAAGGGCTGCCTTAGAGGGCAGGCACTCGGGCGGCTCCCCCCTCCGTCCCTCGTCTGCCCCTGCACGCCGCCTCCGGCTCGCAGCCAGAAAGTCGGCTCGCAGGGTCCCACGGACCCTCCCCTGATCAACTCCCCCTGATCTCCGAGGGGCCTGGTCTCTCAGCACGTTTGCTGGACGGCAGCGTCACCTTCCTCTCTCTCGCACGCAACCCCCCCCAAAAAAAAGTTGCACGGGAGGCCGAACTTACCCACTCCAGCACCTTAATGAATCCTAGGGGCTCCTCCAGGCGGCCCCAACGCAGCCCCAAGAGCAGCTGGGCCTGGCGAGGGAAGCAAAAAAAAGGGGGGAGAGGGAGGGAGAAACAAGGGCAGGGAGTTCAGGTCAGCCAGGAGGGAAAGCCCAAAGAAGAGAAGGAGGGGAAGGGGCGTCGGAAAGAGAGGAGAGAACAATGCGGGGGTGGGCGTGGGGGAGGGAGAGAACAGAAGAGCGACGGGGAGAGAAAGTAGCCAAGAAAGGGCGCCCTACCACCGGGCTCTGGGACTCCTTGTCCGCTGCCGCCGCCGCCCTCTGGGCTCTGGGCTCCGACATTCTCGGCGAGGAGCTGCTGGTGGTGGTCGGCACGGCAGTGGCTGCGGGGAGCGCGGCTTCCTTGCTTCTCTGCCGCGCGGACGGAGGAGTGGTCCAAGCGAGGGGAGCCGGGGCTGACGACGGCCGGGGCTGCAGAGGCGCCTGCTGCTGCTGCTGCTGCTCCCTCCTCCGCGGAGCTGCGGGGAAAAAAGCCCCGTCGAAAGTGCTGTCAAACTCGCAAGTGGAGGCGCGGGTGGGGGGGGGAGGGAGAGCGTCATGTGGCGGCGAGCGCACATGGAGCTTGCCCCCCCTCGCGGGCTGTGGGCGGAGCCTGTTGACTGGCGACTCCGCCTTTCCCCTCGAAGGGACGGGCGGCGAAGGCTTTATTAAGTCTTTCTTAAGCGGCCTCGCGGGTGGTTGGGACGTGCTGGTGGGGCTTCTTGACTGACAGCGAGATCCTAGCCATATTTGCTCAGGTGTAAGCCCTGCATTGTTAGGCGGTTGGACTAGATGACCCTGGGAACCCTTCCAGCTCTACGATTCTATAGGAAAATCAATCAGTGTAGGCTTTAGGTGACTTGGTGTTAGGATTGCAGCCTCAGTGCGGGCACAGAAAGAGCACCAAGCCCTGATTAAGTGTACTGCACTGAGTTTTGAAATCATGGTCGTTTCAGTTGAACTGTAACACTTAAGGGGGGGGGTAGTATGGCTAATACTTTCAAAACTAAATAATAATAATAATAATAATTTATTATTTATACCCCGCCCATCTGGCCGGGTTCCCCCAGCCACTCTGGGCGGCTTCCAACAAAACAGAAATTCTAAAGTACAGAAATCCATCAAACATTAAAATACAGAAATCCATCACACATTAAAAGCTTCCCTAAACAGGGCTGCCTTGAGATGCCTTCTAAAGGTCTGGTAATTGTTGTTCTCTTTGACCTCTAGTGGGAGGGCATTCCACAGGGTGGGTGCCACTACCGAGAAGGCCCTAAACTAAAAGCATGTTAAACTCCAAGCAGCAGACCTTTAAACAAACGTGTTGTTTCCTTAACAAAATTCAGTAAGGAAGTTTTGTTTTCAAAACACATAATTGTTTGATGGGGGAAAAAACCATGTAGGTGACTCGCTCCCACCCTGGCTTCCTGTTGTCTCTCTTGTTCACTTTTATGCAAACCAAAGAGCCCCAGCCAGCACTCCTTGTTGCTTATCAGATATAAACATTTAGTTGAATTGTGTTCCTGTGCCCCCAGAACAATAAGATTCAAATGGAAGAAGGCTGGACTTGGGTGTGTTTGATATTCTTAGACAGCTCTCTACCAGAATGAATCTGTACATTCCTCATCCCCAGTGGATTCATCCTACTCCCTTCTTCCTTTATTGTTATTTATGAAGGCTGGTGGTGTGGGGCTGACTACAGTCATAATAGTAACAAACGTGCCTAACTAGAGGAAGTATTTCATATTCACCAGGAACAAAAATGTTGGGAAAATGGGTCACCTGAGTTGCATCCAAGTAAGTGTTACTTGGAGTAGACAGACTAAAATTACTGTAACTAAGTTCATCATGTCCATTAATTACAGTGGTTCTACTCATGAGTATGACTAACATTCGATACAATCCTCAGCAATAGAGAATTTCCAGAAGAGTAAACATGTTAGTCTGTTGCAGGAAAAACGACACTTCTTACTCCAGCTTGTGGAAGGGAAATCCCTTTCCTTCTCCCCCCTCTACATGCCCCTCATAGCTCTCAAATCTGCTCTGGGTTCCCCAACCATCTGGAGCAGATCTGGGGAGGTGTGGGGACAGATGGGAGGAGAGAGGGGGGAAGTTTTGTTGTAAGAGCCAAAGTCTTTCCACTTGTGCAATGACTTTGTTGGATTCAACCCCATGTTGTTTTTCTAGCAATAAGTATGTAACCCTGGAGAAGTGACTGGTGCCCCATCTAAGAGGCTTCTCAGTTGTAGGTAGTACGGTATCTTTAGTCACAAAAATGTGGCAAGCTTTTGTGTTCTCTTGAACTCAACATGGAAGATGTTGCACAAAAGGGCAACATCTTCGTCCCACCACCGTGTGTTACATCTTGCCCGATGAATTGTTCTGGAAAACTCATGCTATGTTTTTGTGCCTTTGGGCTTAGTCCTAATAAAAGTTATAAACCTAACTATGGACTTTGCAGGGTGTGTTTTTTAAATCATGGTCACCTTTGTCTTTTATCTCCCAAGGGAGGCTCAAAGTGGCCCTGAATGCAGTGTCATTTTGGCGTCGATCCTTTTATTTGCCCATTTTAGGTCATATGTTCTGCAATGTTTTACTTTGCTATTGTATCTCTGCTGCTATTAAATATTAATGATTTTTTTAATATTTAAAAAAAGGTTACTGTTGAAGGTTGTTTGTTTTTGTTTTACATTTATTGCAGTTGTGCTTTTAAGGTTATTCTTAGCCACTCTGGGCGGTTTTGCACCTGAAGCGTGGAGAAGAAAATCTTTTACAGAAATAATATTAAACATAATAACTTGAAGACAGATATGTGGGTCCTGCATGACAGATGGGAAACTAATACACATTTATAGTTGTGATTAAGCTACGAGCAGTAGGACATTAAATATGTTGATAAGATGGATGGGAATGTGCTTCGCTCACACCATACTGAAGAGTGCACATCTGGATGCACATCTGCATCCTCTCTGTGTGTTCAGCACTGCACATCTGGTTCCTTATCAGAAACCTGTTTACGCAGATCCTGAGACAGCAGAGGGAACAGTGGGCTTGAAGCCTGCTTTCATGAGTGGATCTCCTTTACTTGCAGGAGGTGGCTGAGTTTTTCACAGCCACAACTTTAAACTAACCATCCCACACCCAGGATGCTTCTCCTAGCACAAATGAAAGGATAGTAATGCCGGTGAGAAGGGAAAGCTATTTAAATAAAAGTCCTAACACCTAGATCTTCATGTTTCTGATGTGTACAGAATTTGTATCTACTACCATTTGGCTGACATTATGTTATCTGTGTGTCTAAGGTTGCTATCTTTTTTCCCCTAGCAGCTCTCCTGAGCATTGACAGTGGTGCCGATATTGTGTTGGTAAAATTAAATTCTGGAAATATTTGGGGAGTGAGATGTTGCATAATGTATGGCACCTAAAATGTCAACGTGTGTCTTCCAAGCATTTTGATGTTCTTATTCTGCACAGCAAGCTGTCTTCTCTGATGCTGGAGGAATTGTGGTAGCAGTACCACACAATATATGACAAGGGGAATACCCCCAAATAAACTCCTCCCATTAAGGAAGCCCTGTTCAGTGTCTAGTAGATGATAGTGTAGGCTTTGGGCCTAAGCCAGGCTTTCCGAGGACATTGGGACAACATGAATTTCACCCTCTCAGATAAAATGGCAATGATCAAAATGATCACTCTCCCAAAATTAACCTACTTATTCCAAACCCTCCCAGTCTGGATCCCCCCAATTCAACTCCGCAGATGGCAGAGAAAACTGCACTCCTTCATCTTCTCACATAAAAAACCAAGAATAAGCACCAAATACCTGCACCTCCCCACCTCACAAGGAGGATGGGGAATCCCTAACATAGAAACATATTACAGGGCCAATCAAATACGACATATAATCCCGTATATACTGGAAGATGAGACAAAACAATGGACACACTTAGAGAGAAACACAATTGAGAATATCAGCACCACAGCATACCCATTCCTCCCAAACAAACTAAGAAGGATCCCCACAACACTTAATAGGTACACACAAACCATGTTCAAAGCATGGAAAACAGAAACGGACAAACTAACCCCAACCACATCCCCACTACTCCCCCTGGTCTACCATCCATTATTCCACCAGGCAGCACAAAACATCCAAACTAAAACTTGGCAAACCAAAGGCCTATATCGCCTAACAGACTTCTATAAAAATAACATACCTCTGACAACACGAGAAATACAGGATAAACTAGAAGACACCCAAATACCCTGGTTAGCACAACACCAATTACATGCCCTCTTAAACAAGCCAGTAATAAAATCAGCAGCAACAAGACCCCTGACACCTTTTGAAAACCTCCTTCTAACGACAAAGGGTCACGGCAAAGGGATGGTATCTGCAATATATAAAATACTGCTCCAAAATTCCACAAACTCCCCAGACGCAATAAAAAAACAATGGGAAGAAGATATAGGCTATGAAATCAACCCCACTCAATGGACCAGAATGTGGTCTAAACCCCCATTTAAATCCATATCAGCAAAAAGGAAAGAACTCACTCTGAAAACCATCTACAGGTGGTACCTGACACCACGAAAACTAGCACTAATACGCCCAGGAACCTCATCAAAATGCTGGAGAGGATGCACATCAACAGGCACATATTTCCACATGTGGTGGGAATGCCCCAAAGCCCAACAATTCTGGAGAACAACCGTAAGAGAAGTAGGTAAAATAACCCAACAAACATTAGAACTTACCCCAGAACTGGCCTTGCTAAACATCTTCCAGGACAATAATGCCCACCTACATCACAAAGAACTCATAACCCACTTACTCTCAGCTACCAGAAACACCATAAGCAGACACTGGAAAGACCTGGCAGGAGTAAACATGGACCAATGGTACCAGACGGTATGGGAAATAGCCCTATTAGAAAAATTAACCAATAAGTTGAAATTGACACGGGGTCAAATAGAAGAAGACGGCTTCACCCCAGTATGGTTCCCCTTTATCACATACACAGCGCAACAAGACAACGACAGAAATCCACCAACAGCATACAAATCAATATGGCTAACCTGACCCGCCCACCCTACTCACATAAAACAGACCACCACAGCCAACCGCAAAAGAAAACTATATCCTAGGCCAACCCCAACAACTCTCACCATCAAAGGAAAACAAATGCACAACAAAGAACCTGCACAACCGATGCTGACAACCCCCCCCAACACACTTTAAGTAAACTAGAAACATTGTCACACTACCCCCACCCCCTCCCCTTATCTACCGCTCTCCCCCTTTTCCTCCCCAATGTCTCAACAATTGAAACTGATCTGTAAAAATGCTATGAGAGACACTGCTCATGTCTTTGTAAACTGAGAAAACCTTTAATAAAAATAAATTAAAATAAAATAAAATAAATGTTTGAGGTTAGGTTGTGTAAAAAGGTTTCATTTTTAAAAGCACATTTGTGAATTGAAAAAGGTTTGCAGAAGAGTAGCTGTGTTAAATTCATGGCAGCAAAACCTTAGGAGCCCTGCATTACCTTTATTTACTGTGGAATGAGAACAGGATAGCCATAGCATCAATTAGAATGGCATCATTTAATTATTTCAGTTTGCTCAATAGTCAGGACTGAACACTTAATTCTTGATTCCCCCCTGTCAAAAATTGAGGCGCAATGACAATTGCTTGCTTTATTGAACAGCAGCAACCCAAGAAGGAAATGAAAGTTGTTGTTGCTTAATTTAGCAAGTTAAAGCAGGTGCTTGTCAGCATATTTAGCAGAATATACTAGGTTCTGTTCCCCACTGGGCTATTCCTGCTCTCTTATTTGTAAGATATGATAGTGCAATCCTATCATGTCTCTATCCTGAAGCTTAATGAGGCTTACGCTCAGGTACACATGTCAAGAATCACAGCCTCAAACTCACATCTTTCTGTGCTCAAAGATTCTGTGTGCAGAGAGAGTATATAGCTATTTCTGGGTCACTTGCTGCACTGTCTCAGAACTTGGTACTATGCTCAGATTGTTATTAATTTCCTGGAAATGTGGCAACCCTATCCTGACTTTACTCTAGGACTTAGTATAGGACACAGAAAGTCAGTGACATACATCTACCACTCCTGTTCCTTTCCTAGATCTTAACCTCTTTTTGCAAATGCAGCTAGTGTTTTAGGCATCTTCTTCATACAGTAAATTTAATGTTTGGCAGACACCCTGGACAGCACAGGGTTTTATTATAGGCTTGTATGTAATGCAACCTGAAACCCACATGTGAGCCTCCTTCTCTTGAATCGCTATTTAAGCCTTGGACTTTACACCTCCAGCATATTTCCTTATGTGATAGAACAGAGTCCTCCTGCTCTGCTCTACTTATGGCTGGCTCAGCATTCCTCCTATATTTAGGGAACTTGGGCCATGAAATTAATGCTTGGTTTTAAAAATAGGATATTTTAACATTTTTTAAATGGTGGCATGTCATTTTGAAATGTTCTTTGCAAAAACGAGTCAGTTTTACTGAACAGAAGTGGTATAATATGCCTTGTTCTGGAAGGTATGCCTATCTTGCTAGGGAGTCCTGGGCTGCATGGAAGATCTGGATTCAGCTATGTGCTTGAAGATGTTGGTTTGATTTCAAGACAGTGTTATTAGCAGAAAGGGGGTGGGTGGGTTTCAGAAAAGGTTTGTCTCTTGCTGTGTAACTTCAGGGAGAGCAAGGAAGGGAGTCTTTGACTGCAAACCTATACACGCTTTTCAGGAGCAAGTCACATTGAACTACCAGGTTACCATCAGCCTACAAAGCAGTAATTTTCAAATGGTCACTTGGGATCCCATTATGGATCAGTGGCAGATTGCCAACTGGGCAGGTTGCCAGCAGCAGGAGTTAGAACACGATGGCACAAGAAACTCAGGGAGGAGTTCACCTTATGAGACTGAATAGATGGGTTCCACACAGAGGCAACATGCCATTTGTGAGTTCTCATGCATAGGCCAATGTATTCTACCACACACACATGGTGAAGTGTGTACACATTGGCAGCACGCTGGACTAGATGGACCTTTGGTCTGATTCAGCTGGGCTCCTCTTCTGCTCTTAACATGTAAGTCCCACTGCATTAAGCAGAGCTTACGTTTGCATGTATGTGTGCATTAAAAGAAAGTGGGTGGTGCATGAGGCACAGTACTAACAGAATAGGTATAGAATAACTGTTTCAAGCACAGTGGGTTTTATAACCTGGACCACTAACACCAGTTCCCTAATCCCAGCACCATTATCATAAAAGGAAAGTGCAGGGACCAGTACCTTAGCCTTGCAAGAAGCTTCATCTGGGGATTTTTTTTTTAATGTTGAGTCAGGTGACCCACAGGCTCCAAAGACATCTCTTTCATCCATGGAAGGGACCTCTCCTTTTTGAGCAAGCTGTTGTGAATAATTTATCTAGAGTCTCTTTGCTTAGTTCTAGAGCACTGCTGGTAATCGCAGGTGGCGCTGTGGGTTAAACCACAGAGCCTAGGGCTTGCCGATCAGAAGGTCGGCGGTTCGAATCCCCGCGACGGGGTGAGCTCCCGTTGCTCGGTCCCTGCTCCAGCCAACCTAGCAGTTTGAAAGCACCTCAAAGTGCAAGTAGATAAATAGGTACTGCTACAGCGGGAAGGTAAACGGCATTTCCGTGTGCTGCTCTGGTTCACCAGAAGCGGCTTTGTCATGCTGGCCACTTGACCTGGAAGCTGTATGCTGGCTCCCTCGGCCAGTAACGCGAGATGAGTGCCGCAACCACAGAGTCGGTCACAACTGGACCTAATGGTCAGGGGTCCTTTACCTTAGAGCACTGCTGCAAAATGAAAGGCCACTGGGGGTCCATAGTGGGGGATCCCACAGCATCCTCCTTATACTATTTGTGAATTACTGAACTGTTATCCAGGCAAAAAAGCAACTTCCTTAGCAGGGGCAAGGGGCTGACGTAACAATGGCTGTGTTACCACATGCCTCAACAACACCAGCCAGCCCGCCAAGGTATGTGGAATTGGTAGAAGGTAAAAGACCCTTGGACAGTTAAGTCCAGTCAAATGTGACTATGAGGTTGCAGCGCTCATCTCGCTTTCAGACCAAAGGAGTCGGTGTTTGTCCACGGACAACTTTCCGGGTCATGTGGCCAGCATGACTAAACCACTTTGGGCACAATGGAACACCATGAAGGAAACCAGAGCACATGGAAACACTGTTTACCTTCCCATCGCAGGGGTACCTATTTATCTACTTACACTGGTGTGCTTTCAAACTTTAGGTTGGCAGGAGCTGAGGCAGAGCAACAGGAGCTCACCCTGTTGCAGGGATTCGAACTGCCGACCTCCTGATCGGCAAGAGGCTCAGTGGTTTGGACTACAGCACCACCCGCCAAGGTATGTGGTACAGTATTGACCATTTGCCATTACCAGTGGAGAAGGGGACCTGAATCACATGAACTTTAGGTGCTGCTGTTACAGGAGCTGTTTTGGCATGTGTGGAGATTTTGTAAGGCAAAGAGTAAGGGACTTACTTGATGGAGAGTTGGGAGCAGCCAGAGCATCCTCAGGCTTGGTCAAAGGATGGATGCTGATGATTGAGTGCAGTTGTCTTGCAGATACAGGACTTAACAATCATGGTGAGGGGCATTTTAAAGTCTCCTACTGCTACTTTTGGCTTTCTCTACCATACTCTTCAAACTCTCAGTTCTTTCAGTGAACTATGCGTGTGGCCCTTGAATTCAACTTTCCGATTCCCAGCTGTGGATCCCTGAGCCTCAGAGTCCCTGAATCACGATGAATTTGAGTATGCTATTACAGCTGAGCAGATATGCGAGGGGGGACATCCAGGGCTGGCAGACTATCATAGCTCAGTGCGACGCAGTACAGTATCTGAATGAGTACAACACATGGATAAAGTCCCAGTTTCACTCCTTGGCATCTTTAGCTTAAAATTCACTAGGCAGCAAGGCTGGGAAACACCTCTGGATGGGAATCTATACTTTGTTTTAATGCGATTTGTATGCTATCTTTGTTTTTTGTTTTTGTTTTACTTGTTGCAAGTCGCTTTGTCACTTTTCACTGTGAAAAGCGATGAATAAATTTAAATCAAAATCATAATAAGAGTGCCTTTGTCAGTCGGATGAATGAGTTTACTTTGCCAGTTCTGGAATGGATGAGTTTATTGATGTCCCTCAGAATAAGCTTGTTCCTTATAAGCATTGAGTAAAAAAAAAAGCATTTTCCTCGCCCACTACAGTTGCACCTTCCGACCCGCCGCTACTACTACTTCTTCTTCTTCCTTGGCGATTTCCTGTGGCTGATACTGTAGAAGAAAGGGCGGGCCTGAGGTCCCTCCACAGACCATGGCAACCATTAGCCAATCTGGGCTCGGTACGAGTGTTTCTGAGACCAATAGCACGACGGCATCGCGAGAAGTTGATTGGCCGGCGAGCCGCAGCGCGTACGGCGTGACGTTCAACGCATGCGCGGGGCGACAGTGGCTTGTGAAACCGGGTACTGTGCTGACAGGGCCTCAGCCATCCCCGGCCTAGCGTGGGGGCTCGAACTCGGACCTGCAACTTCCGTGCCCCGCGTGCGCTCAGTTCTTTTCCGGTGCAGCCGCCGCCGCCGCCGCCAACATGTTTCTCACTCGCTCGGAGTACGACAGGTAAGTGCGGGTAGGATGTGAGGGAGCGCGGCCTGCGCCTAGTCAGGGGCTGAGTCACTGCGGGGCGGCCTGCCTGCTTCAGCCTTCGGGTGCCGGTGAGAGGCGCCTTCCCTCCCTCTGGCTCCGCCCTCCCCCTGCGAGGGTCCATGGAGGCCGGGGGTGCGGGTGGCCTTCGGAAGTCTCTGCTCCCCTCGAGAGACTGAAGCGCCTCGGGCCAGCCGAAGGGCTTGAGAACAGTCGCCTAACCCACCTCCTGCCAGAGAGGAGATCGCGGGAAGCGCTATCATCACGCTTGCTTGTGCTGCTCAGCAGAAGCCCGTTACAGTAGCAAGTCGCAAGTTGAGGGAAGCAACCCCGCTCTCCTCTTCTGGGCTTCCCTTTTCTCCAGTCAGGTGGGAGTGGAGGACATACATTTATGAAGGCTAAATTGGAAAATTCTGTCCTGCAGAAGTAATGCACCTACTACATCAGTAATGCAATGAGTGTTACTGACTCTACACAGGTTTCCAATTATTTTCATTTGTAATGTAGGCTGATCACAACAAACCTCCTCTTCCTGTTGCTCCCCATCCCCTCTGCCTCCAGGTCCAGTTTGTCTTAAATATGCATTCTCAGTGATGGGCAAACATGAGTTGTGAAGGGGCTTGTGTCCCTTAAGTTGTATGCTGTTTAGAAAAACAAAAACAAAGTTAACCTTGTACTTCAATGCTGGCAAAATTCTCGATTGTTCCAATCTATAACTGACAGAACTTGCATTGTGTAATGGTAGCCTTGTATTATCTGAACTGTTGCAGAGGCAAGGCCTCAGAAAGTTTCCTTAGTCATAGTGATGGAGTCTTCAAGCTTTTGCTTTCAGTTGCACCGATTTGACAAAGGTTATGAATGATTCATCATGTTCAATAAACTGAAACTAAACAACACTTCTGTACTTATAAGACAGTGGGCAAATTAACTTATGCAGAACGTCTCAAATTAATTTGTTGAATCTTAGGTAACATCACACAAACAGCTAGCAAATGAATACTGCCCAGTTCCCTGTGATCCTTGGGGATTTACAGTATCACAATTTTCCTTGGGTGCTCACTTTACAAAATAATTTAGTTTTAGTTCATATTTATTTCTGACTCTTAAGACTCTTGAGTGCCAAATTCTGGCTTGAATCTTTTTTTCTTGGAAAATTGGTTGAAAGGTACTTTAGGTACTTTAGGTTTTCCCCAGGTGAGGTTGGTGGCCTCTCATTTATGCAAGGTAACACAGAAAATTTGTGGTTATAGAAATCACAACTCACTTTAAATGATTTATTCTGCCTTTAAAACCCACACTGGCCCTTGGTAGATTTTGGTATAGATGCACAAGCATTGTTCTAGATTATTATTTTTGTTGAAAACTGGAACACTCACTTCCGGGTTTCAGTTGTTTGGGAGCCGATTTGTTTGGGAGCCAAGGCGTTCGGCTTCCAAGGTATGACTGTACTTAAACACTTACACACCTGCCCACTCAGTGAAAGAAGCATACCTAGTTCTTGCTTCTTACAGGATGTAGCACGATTTATTTCTGTTTGTAAACTTCCTGACACTTCCAAGAGTCTGACTCATATTTTTCAGATTGTGATAGTAGGAACACTTACTTTTGAGTTACAATGCATAGGATTATGCTCTGAGTTTACTTTTTTCTTTCAATTTCAGGGGTGTGAACACTTTTTCTCCAGAGGGAAGATTATTCCAGGTGGAATATGCCATTGAAGCTATAAAGGTACAATAAGCATTTGAGTCTCTTCTGTAAATACCACCCCTCAAGTCTGTTGGTGTAATGTGAACAATGGGTTAAATTATACAGTGTTTACCATAGCAACACCAGCAAGCTTAAATGTATGACTTGCTGATTCATTCACTCTCCCATTGGTTCAGGAAATATACCTACATGTAGAGATGGGTATAATAGTCTCTAGCGCAGGCACCCCCAAACTGCGGCCCTCCAGATGTTTTGGCCTACAACTCCCATGATCCCTAGCTAACAGGACCAGTGGTTGGGGAATATGGGAATTGTAGTCCAAAACATCTGGAGGGCCGAAGTTTGGAGATGCCTGCTCTAGCGCATTGCTTTTATTATGGCCTTCTCTGTTGATGTCCTGTCCTGTCCTGTTAGATGATTTGTTTCTATCACTGTCTGACTCAGAATCAGTGAGAGTCAGGGAAAGAGGTTGTGGGTTTTACACAGCAGTTTTAGCTAGCGTGGTGATAGTGTTAATGGATCTCTCTGTACACATGTATCTTGACTGCTATGACCAGAAGAACGGTATATAATAGATAATACAGTAGTGTTTAGCTTTGTCTTATGTCTGGTGACAATAAACACTTAGATACTTTGAATCAATGTTAGGAACTCATATACAGTAAGCTAATCATCAAATGGCACCTTAAACCTAGGTTATGGACACCACCATTTCTATACCACTTCATATTTTAAAGAAAAAATCTCAAAGCGGTTTACAACACATTAAAGCATCAAGTAAAACTATCCAGAATAAAACAAATTCAGGCTTCAGGGAAAATATTTCAGATCCTTCTCTAAGAGACATTTTGCTTTCCCCATATTTATTTACCTATTTAATTTTTATAGCTGCCCCATAGTAATAATATAATAATAACAATTTATTATTTATACCCCACCCATCTGGCTGGGTTTCCCCTGCCACTCTGGGCGGCTTCCAACCGAATATTAAAAACAGTACAGCATCAAACATTAAAAACTTCCCTAAACAGGGCCGCCTTCAGTTGTCTTCTAAATGTAAAATAGTTGTTTATTGCCTTGACGTCTGCCTTGACATAGCAGAAGTACTCTAGGAAGCCCGTGTGGTGTAGTTGTTTAGAGCAGGCATCCCCAAACTGCGCCCTCCAGATATTTTGGCCTACAACTCCCATGATCCCTAGCTAACGGGACCAGTGGTCGGGGAAGATGGGAATTGAAGTCCAAAACATCTGGAGGGCCGAAGTTTGGGGATGCCTGGTTTAGAGTGTTGGACTACGGTAGGACTTGGGAGATCAGGGTTCGTATCCCCACTCGGTCATGAAGCTCACTGGGTGACCTTGGGCCAGGCACAGCCTCTTAACCTACTGTACCTCACAGGGTTATTGTAGGGATTAACGGTGGGGTGTGTGTAAATCATGTAATCCTTGGGATATGAATGTAATAAATAAGCTCTTCTGCTTACCTGCTTAAGAAAGCTGGAGAGGCTAGCCAGCTGAAGATGTCAGTTGCCAACCTGGCATCCAGAGATCTCCACATGGTTGCACTTGGACCTGCTTTGAACTGTGTGAGAGAGGAGTTTTCCCCATAATCAGGGACTCTGGAAGAAGCTGTTCTGCTGAAGACTTTGCTGGGGCTCTCATATACTCTGCTGATAAATCATACTGATTGAAGTGTGGTGAACTACCAACTCCCAGATGGGTGGGATATAAATAATAAATTATCATCATCATCATTATGACTTCCACAAGTCATCAACAAAGTCTGGATGGGTTGAAATGGGGAATCTCAAAGCCAGGGGTCCCCAGACTACGGCCCCCGGGCCGGATGCGGCCCAATTAGCCTCCCAATCCGGCCTGCGACGACCCCCGCCGCCCGCTGCCGCCGCCCGCTCTTACGGCGTGCGGCGCGACGGCGATCTTCAAAATCGGCAAAAAATCGCCGAAAATCCTTTGTGCGCATGCGTATGGTCCTCTCCCGACCCAGAAGAGGTCATTTCCAATGCACTTCCGGGTCGGGGGAGGCCCATACGCATGCGCACAAGCGATTTCCGGTGATTTTTTTCCGACCGTGTGCGTGGGCGCATGCACACGGGCGCGCACTCCCCCGCCCTCCGGCCCGCTGCGCGCGCACTCCCCTGCTCTCCGGCCCGCTGCGCGGCCGGCGCGGCAGGCACCGACCCGAAGCCCGGTAAATCTGGGGAACCCTGCTCAAAGCCATAGCTTCAGAGTGAGGTGTACAATTTGAGCAACTTTATCCAAAGCTTGTGCTGCTTGTTGAGATCACAGAAGTTTAGATGGTACAGACTAAGCAGCTGTGCTTGCTTTGGTTTTGTTGTTGTGCCTAACCTGATGTTCTTTAATTGTATTAATCTGCATAAAATTAGAATTTTTGTAAAATGTTAAACTCATTAAGACTACAATCCTATACATACTTACCTAGAAGGGAGCAGGTCTCATTTAACTGAGTGGAACTTACTTCCAAGGAGACATGAATAGGATTGCACTACAGTATTAAGTTAAGCAATAAAGTTGATGTCTGTATACCTTAGATGACGACTTCTGTGTACAGTACACTTAAATTAAATGGGTACTTCTTTCTATCATGCTTTGCATGCAACTAAATTTTAAGAAATCAGTAATTATTGTCCCTTCTAAGAACAAACGCGATCAGACTTGCTTTGAGCTTTATATGGTAACTAGCCATTCTGGATCCACTAGTCCTTGCAGTGATGGGCTGTACATTTTGTGCTCTGGGCCTTGGAACCAGTACAATATATTTGTGCAGGCTTATTAGAATCAGGACACAACAGTTGTGCATTCATCATTAAGTATCCCACATTTACTCTTCAATATGCTTCCATCATTAAGAAGAGAAGCATTAAAAGATTATGGTAATGACAATTAGAGGTTTTGAGAGTCCAGCAGGGACTCCGTGTTGCCAGAGCAAGCCTTAGCTTTTGCAATCCACATGTCTTCAAACACTGTTCCCAGTTCATTTCTGCTCACTGCATTATCAATAATCCCTGAGTGCTTCTAACTGTGCTATTTTGCAGTTCAGACAGAGAAAATTTAACTTGTAATATCAGTAGAGAGCTTATCTTAGATAAGCCACTGTTTTCTAACTAAAATGTATCTGTATAAAATATTTGCATTGCTTTGCGTAATTATAATTTTTTACAGTAAGCTAAAGACCAGTTCACAACAATACCCATGTTCTTTCTTTGTGTTAAGACATATTTATTCTCACTTTTTTCATACTTCGATTTTGTAATTTAACCCATTTTCAACTGTACTTACTCTTTGTGCCTATTATAAAGTTGTTAGAATTGTTCCCTGTTTTATTTATTTATTTTGTATAAATGAAATAAAAAATCTTTATCAAAGGGGAAAAAACACCTAGATGATTTAGGCCCCAAATACCTGAAAGACCACCACCTTCCCCACAGATTGTCTTAGGTGTGGTTATCTGTGGAGGGGGCGCTCTTGTTTGTTCCACCATTTTCAGAAGTTAGAGGGAGGGATCTGGGAGAGGACATTCTTTGTGTCACTCTCTTAAGTTGTGGAATTCCCTCTCCATAGAGGTGCTCCAGACACCTTAAATTATTTTCAATTGTGTGCTGAAGAGATACCCTTTTACCCTGGCCTTTGACACTTGAGATACATGTTTTAGGACCCCCTCTAGTTGTGCTTGTAATTTGTTTTAAGTATTTTTAATGTTTCATTTTATATTGTTGTAACCCGCCCTGGAACCTTATGGTGAAGGGCAGATAATAATTTGAATAAGAATACAAATGTAAGTAAAACATGATTGTAGTTTTTTCTGATATTCTGAATCTGATTATCACCAGTTATGTACGTTAAGATGTGCATCTCTTAAGTATATAGATCAGATACACTAAATATCAAAGGTGGTTGGTAGCACTAATCTTTTCCTCTTCCTTTCAATTTTTTTAAAAGCTTGGTTCCACAGCGATTGGAATTCAGACAGCAGAAGGGGTTTGCTTGGCTGTGGAGAAGAGGATCACCTCTCCACTTATGGAACCCAGCAGTATTGAGAAAATTGTAGAAATAGATGCTCATATAGGTAAGGGTCACAAAATCTCACTTATTTCTACAGTAGATCATGTAGTGTGTGATGCAAGTCTCTTAGTGAGAAATTATCCTGTAATGTACACTACAAAGTTATGTGCAGACTTTATTTGGTGGGGAATTAATATTTAATGGTGGCAGTCACTGGTTTTCCAGGCTCCAGGCCAGCAGGACATAGTTGCAGAAGTAGGAAGCAGCAGCTGTAACTTGCTTCTGGTTGACCTCACTTGTGAAAGTGTGTCCCCAAAATTAGAACTTGGAGGCAGGGAATTGCAATGTAAACGCTTGATCCTGAGCCAGCTTCTGTGCTGGAAGCTCACTGATTGGATCACTAATGTTAGCCTGTCCTCTACTCAAGACAGTTTCTTGCATAGGCACGCACACACCACAGTAGAAAACTAGGGTGTATTCTTAAATACATTACATTTTTATACCTTCCTTTCCTTGTGTTTAATATTAATATCATCTCTTCAGTATGGATTTTTCCCTAGTACACCATTAACTTTTTTACTGTTCACAGACAATTGTCTGTATTTTTAATCAACTCTGAAGATGTAACACTGGTATTTGCATATTTCTAGTAGCACATGAACGCACTGTTAGAAACTGAGGTATGAAAGCTAGGCGCTAAATGGCACCTTAAACCTAAGTTATGGGCACAACTATGGAATGTCTAGGCATGCTTTTTAAATAGTGATAATACAAAGCTGAAAATGAATGACATTCATTTATTCCTTCCCCTGCCCCCCCACCCCCCCATGTATTCTTAAGGGCAGTGCTTTTTTCTGGGGGTACGCAGGGGTACACATATCCCTAAACATTTTGTGAATCTTTGTACTTTTGTCCATGTACTGTATTTATTTTCCCCGATTTGAACTATAAAATGGTGGCTTTCTTGAGTCAAAATGAGAGTACCCCTAAACATGTTTTTAGGAAAAAAGCACTGCTTAAGAGGGTCTCTTCTCTAGTCTTCAGAGAATAGCTGGAAGTGGGGAGGCAGAAAAACTCCACTCTGCAGTTTTAATCTGAAATCTTAGGCACAGTATTGCACCCAGAACTCAGAAACTGCTCACAGTAATGCAATTCCCTGTTGCAAAATGTGCCTAGAACAATAGGAGTTTCGAACATTGCATTAAAGTGATTAACACACTACTCTGTACTATCTATATTTGTGAGCATTTAACTTCTCATGGACATGGGTCTGCTTTGTGTATCTGAGAAACTAATAAGGTTTTAAAATAAAAATAAATACCACTTTGTCAGAAAGCCGAAGGATTCCAAATACAGTTTGGCTTGCGATCTTAAATCTTTGCATTTGCCAGTTAAACCAGAAAAAAATGCAATGCCTATCCAGGGGCTTTGGCCTCTTGGTCAGATTTCAAAGCATGAAAAAAAATTTTTTGATTGAAAATGGGAGTTGACAAAGTGTCTTTATTCAAGGCAGACAAAAGAAAGTACTTCTTCACATGGTGTATAGTTAAACTACGGAGTTCATAGGGATTTTAAGTTGCTTGGGAAATCAAAACTGTTTTTTTACTTCTTGCAAATTGGATCCAAAGCAGACTAAAGCTTGTGTATCTCTTTTTACAGGTTGTGCAATGAGTGGTTTAATAGCTGATGCAAAGACATTAATTGACAAAGCAAGAGTTGAGACACAGGTAACATTTCAATGTTGATCCGTGTTGCATCTCTCCCCTCCTCCTCCTTTTGTTAATGTCAGTCATTTATTAGTAGAACATGGCGACAGAGTTGAATATAGAGCAACCTGAATCTCTGTCCTTATCTAAGGAATAAACAACATTGAAGGTTAACTTTGAAAGGTCAGCATAGGGTTTTCTTGTTCTTCCTTTATCAATATATGATTTCCTGTTTACCCTGAATATTAAAAGAGTCTAAGATGTAACAGGGTACCCTGTCATTGTGTTTTTGGAAGAAGCTTATTTAATATGTAGAAAATACATACACTCTGAAACAATTCAACACTATTCTTGCCCTCTTTGTTCTAGCCAGTGAGCTCCATCATTTTGCCCAGGTGGTGGTATAAATCCTTTCTAGGTAGTTAAGAAAGATTGAGGGGCCTTAATTCCCCTAACTGCATAAGAGTCACCACTCTATGAGTGACTTCTCTGTGGCTGGGATGATGTTTAGATGGTCCAACCAGAAGATGCTGTGGTAGGATTTTTATAATCTCCCAACCTGTATAGGAACTGTTTATGAAAAACAGCTCCCAGTGGCTAGAGAGATCTAAAAACATCCTAAGTAAGTATGTGTTGTAAATCATAGAATCATAGAATTTGTAGAGTTGATGTACAGTATCTCGCCTTCATCAGATAGTTGGGCTATATGATACATAGGTGTTCTAAGAGGAATGGCCAGCTGGTGGCCCATGAATCACATTAATTCTGTACCCAATTCCTTGTGCCTCCCTAATGGCACCACAATGAAATTGGCATGTGAAACTTTTGTGTAATTCTTCCCTGGTAAGCACACTCTCACTTTGTTCTGTTCAGAGATATACACCATTGTTACTTGGGGAACAGTGCTGCCTAGAACAAAAGCCAGTTTTTGAGGACTCTAGTGCATAATTAGAGAAGATGCCCCCTAGCATCCTGAAGTGTCTTCTCAGGATTGGGGTTAGGGACCATTTTAGGATTTTAGCTTCTGGCGGGGGGTGGGGGCGGCGGACGACGACGACAGCATTCTAAGCCCTTCTTAGCCAAGCTGCTTCCATAGAGTGGGGCCAAGGACTAGCTAGCTCTCCAAGCAGAAGAAATTGGCCATTGCTCATTGTAACAGTAAGATCCTTTATTTGATTTGTTGTAACTTTGCTCTGTCTCTCTGTGTGAAAAGTTATAGAGATCAACCTGCTCTTTTGTCTTAGAATCACTGGTTTACATACAATGAAATCATGACTGTAGAGAGTGTGACACAGGCCGTGTCCAACTTAGCATTACAGTTTGGAGAAGAAGATGCTGATCCAGGTGCTATGGTGAGTAGGTGCTTGTGCCAGTTATATTCTGCATGCACATCTTTGGCTTACCCAGTTACTCAGCCATTAAAGTCTTGATCCTTCTGTGATTATGTTCCAGTCAAGGCCATTTGGTGTGGCACTACTCTTTGGAGGAGTCGATGAAAAGGGACCTCAGCTGTAAGTTGCCCGTTACTTCTTTTGCTCTGTTTTCTTTGTACTGTATGTTCAAGTGCAGTGTGTCTACCTCAGGGGTCCCCAGACTTACCGGGCTTCGGGCCGGTGCCCGTCGCGCCGACCGCGCGGCGGGCCGGAGAGCAGGGGAGTGCGCGCGCAGCGGGCCAGAGGGCGGGGGAGTGCGCGCCCGTGCGCATGCGCACACACACACGGTCAGGAAAAAATCGCCGAAAATCGCTTGTGTGCATGCGTATGGGCCTCCCCCGACCCGGAAGTGCATCGGAAATGACTTCTTCCGGGTCGGGAGAGGCCCATACGCATGCGCACAAAGGATTTTCAGCAATTTTTTGCCGATTTTGAAGATCGCTGCCGCGCCGCTCGCCATAAGAGCGGGCGGCAGCGGCGGGGGTCGTCGCGGGCCGGATTGGGCGGCTAATTGGGCCGCATCCGGCCCGGGGGCCGTAGTCTGGGGACCCCTGGTCTACCTGTTGTGCAATTGGTAGGAAATGGGGTACCCTTCTGAAAAGGGGGGGGAGGTATCTGACACCTTGTGAGATACTGTGTCAGTAAATAGGTGGCAATACATTGGATTGATAATGCAAGCTGATTCAGAATATTGCAGCAGCATCCTAGCCATATTATGCTACAGCATCTGTCATAATCACTAAAGTTTGAATAGCGGTGAAAAGCTATTATGCAGGATAGAAACAATAAGTGGCAATATTGTTGATGCAGGGTTGGAGACTATTACCCTGTACAGTAAGCTGCTTTAAAATAAATTTTTCAGTCGGTGCAAACCAGCTACAGTAGTGCAACCATGATTAATTTTGTCACAGTCAAATGTTGGCTTGAGCTACCGCATTCCACTGTAGATATAATAATAATAATAATAATAATAATAATAATAATAATAATAATAATTTATTATTATTTATACCCAGCCATCAGGCCGGGTTAGCCATCAGGCCGGGTTCCCCCAGCCACTCTGGGCAGCTTCCAACAAAATATTAAAATACATAAATCTATCAAACATTAAAAGCTTCCCTATGCCTTATCTATAAGATTGGGGTGAAAGGGCAGTCTACTTGGTTCCTATAGGTATATTCTCAGAGCTGCCTAAGTGGCACATTGTTACACAGAATGTGACACTTGCATAAATCCCAAATGTTTGAACATGTAAACATTCAGAGTGAATAGGGGAGTATGCAAATAATCTTTTCTAAAGTACTAGCAGAACTATTGGTAATATAATATTTGTAGTCTGCTATGACATTCCTTAGGTGGGGTTGGGAGAGCATTTGTAACCAGAAACTCTGTATACTTCAAAGCTCCAAGCTCTTTTTAAAGCAGCAAGCCTTCCTCAGTTTTGTAGAGGAGCTAGCAGTATGAGCAAGGGTTGAGAGCGTGATTAAAACAAAGGGTTACGTGCACTAAAAGATAAGAGAGTTGCAATCTAAAATTGCAAAAAATGTTTATTAAAGTACTGTTTATTGAAGTACTGTTCTTGGGGGACAGGGGGCGGGCTGGTGTGGAGGACTCCCTAGTCCTGAATGGGGTAACTGTGCCCCTGAAGGATCAGGTGTGCAGCCTGGGAGTCATTTTGGACTCACAGCTGTCCATGGAGGCGCAGGTCAATTCTGTATCCAGGGCAGCTGTCTACCAGCTCCATCTACTCATACCCCATTGCCTCTTCTTGTGTAGGTTTCACATGGACCCTTCTGGGACGTTTGTGCAGTGTGATGCAAGAGCAATCGGATCAGCTTCAGAAGGTGCACAAAGCTCTCTGCAAGAAGTTTATCACAAGGTAATAGGATGAGATCTGAAAAAAGCATATCTTGATTTTTTGGTCCCATAAAACACTCTTTGCTGCAGTTCCCTGGTGGAAGAACAGGGGCAAAAGAGACAAGAATGGCATTTCTGCAATTGACACGTGGTCCCTAATATTTCTATTATGAGGGTGTAGTAAAGCAGCTGGTGCCTCCTGATGTAAATGGAGTTCTTTGGGGATAACTTGGTCACCTTTTTGATTGTAGAATGTATACCACATGCATAGAGAGAACCAACAAAAGCAATTAATAACAGTTTTTAGTTGCAATGTACTATGCCCAGTAACTGAACACTACATTTCTTAGTTATAAAGTTATTCTTATAGTAGTAAGTTGTGATCAAGTATGTACAAAGATTTCTATTAATACTTCTCTAACAAAGGATTTATAGCTAATTCCATACCAGCTCTTCATTCTAAACCATTCTGTAGAGCAGTTATTCTATCCAGGCGTTTGTATACAATGTCGTACCAAAAAGAAAGGAAAATTCTTGTGTGCCATTGCAAACTTCTTTTAGCTTTTGCTAAACAAGCAGATTGTTTGCTATATGGAGACAATCTCGGTATAAAGATTTAAAGCAGTCATGTGCACCAATGCTTAGCTTTCATAACTTCTCTTTACAGTCAATGACACTGAAAGAAGCAATCAAGTCATCCCTTGTCATTTTAAAACAAGTTATGGAGGAGAAACTGAATGCAACTAACATTGAGGTATGTGTTTTGCTCTTTTGATAAAGGCAAGCATTTTCCACCTGTGTCTACAGCATGGGGATGACAACAAAGATGTCAGGTGACTTAGATTTGTCACATGTAGGCATTATGTCCCTTAGCTAATACTTGCTTCTTCATAGGGGATTCCATGTCTTTGCATAAGAACATAAGAAGAGCCTGCTGGATCAGGCCAATGGCTTGTCTAGTCCAGCATCCTGTTCTCACAGTACCCAACCAGATGCCCAATTTGAGATGCATCTTTAAAGATCTCATACTTATAATAGCAGCTTTGATAGTTCTGACACTCTTTAGCCTTGAAGTGAGAGTTCTTGCATCCTCTTGCCCAAATAATAGCAGCCCTAACTTCTTAACATCTTGGTGCCTTTTGAGAGGCTCTTTAGAATTGGTCACTACCTTGGTGCTTCTCTCAAGTTCTATAACTGAATTTTATAGAAGCTAGAATGCTCTGATTAAATTGCTGTCGGATTCTGGAAATTCATTTCCTGGCAGGTTTTTTTGAAAGTGAAAACAGAACTCAGAGCATTGTTGTTGTTATATATTTTAATTCCCTGCTTTTTCCCTTGAAGGGACCCAAGGCAGCTAGTTAAAATCTTCTGTGGTGAGGACTTCTAGAAAATGTTTTATACTATCTAGGGGACATGCCTGTTTGCCATCATGCACCTTCTTTAAGAAGGAAGTTTCCTTTGCTCAGCAGTGCTTTCTTGGAACTCAAGTTTTAGATGGAATGAAAATTGTGTGACTTCCAATGACTTTCTGTAATAAGATCTGAAGCAATGGCGAATCTCTAGTATGAGTTTTTAATACAAGTTCAGGGAGCAAGTTCTGTGTGCACTGAGGGAAAATCTTCAGGCTCAGAAGCAATATACATTATTAGAGTTCCAAGATTCAGGGAAGCCCCTATGCATAGAGATCTATGTGTGAGGGCTTCCCTATTAGATGCCCATGCTAAGGTGTGGATGGTGGAAGCAGAGCTGTGGCAGGGAGGGGGGAAGCTATGCAACAACAGGGGGCAGGGTCAAAGGTACAGTACCTTTTTACACACTTTGCCCCTTCTTGTGAGTAATGTGTGATGTGGGTCCTAAGTTTCTAGTATCATGAGAGGGGGAGAAAAAGTTATTTAGTTACACTTTGCACTTTTCTTTAAATCTCTGGTGTCCCCCTTTCGTAGTCTGCCCCTGCAGTTAAAAAGCACAAAATGCTTTTAAGAATGTGCTTCTGATAACATCTAACATGGAGAGGAGGCAGGGAGACTTCTGTATTTTTAATCTTAGCTCTGTGGACTAGAAAGACCATAGCTCATTGGTAGCGCATCTGCTTTGTATGCAGAAAATCCCCCAGTTTGATCCTGAAATTGACAGTTTCCCACCCTTTTTTAAAGGGGTGGAATTACGAACACTGGATTCAAGTGCTTTGGAGAAATGGGTTGCACAGTAAGAGCCAGTACTATTTTTCTAGAAAAAGAGATGCCAGAACTCATGATGAACACCTCCCATGTTTTCTTAGAATGGCAATGGCACTCATCTGAGAGGTGCTGGAACTCAGTTCTGGCAAATTCTAGCTGAAAAAAAGCCCTGATAAGAGCTATCGTGCTCATTTTTATAAAGGAGCAGCTGAACCCAGGCATGTTCAGTAGAGGCTCCTTGGTTTTGCCTCTGCTACAGAGAAATAAAGTACATTAGAAGTTTCACATAGCTGTTCAGGAATCTGGTATGTGTTAGATTGGAACAGTCCATGAGCCAAAAGAGTTCCAACAGTGATGTGTCTGACATGTCTTGTGCTATGTCTTCGTAATGTACATAAGCATATGTAACCTTTTTCCCTGTCCTTGCAGCTTGCAACAGTGCAGCCTGGGAAGAAGTTCCACATGTACACAAAAGAAGAACTTGAAGATGTCATCAAAGATATTTGATGAGGGAGAGAACCTCTCCAAATGCCTCATTCCCTGATCACAGCAAACTGATTCTTCAGTTTTTTTTCCAGTGCCCGTAACTTTATTTCAGCAGCAAGTATGCCTGCTCTTAAACAAAGGCTCAAAATATTTTTTACAGTTTCTGTACATATAAAAGATCTTCAGTAAGAGGAAACTAGAATAAATCATTTTGTTACTCTTATGTCAATTCTTCTATAATAAAAGTTATGGGGTTGGAGGAATGGTTCAACTTGGTGCTGGACCAAACTGGAAACGTTGGGACAAGAAGAGAGTGGAAGTGCAATTTCCCAATGCAAATTCAGGGCTCCCTTCTCTGGTGCCTGTTACAACTATCGTATGATATTTCAGAGTGAGACTCTTAACTTCAGTTGACTGCTTATCCACTTCATTTTTTTTTAAACCAAATCACCTCCCATCCTGGCAACAGTAACAAACATCACTGATACAGTATGCTGTGGGGAAACATTTTAGACCCCCAAATCCCTTTTTCATATTGGAGGATTGCACCTGAGTAAGTAGCACAGTTAAAATATTAACTTTCTGGGCATTTATACTGTTCACTACAGTTAAGATTACTGTACAGTGGGACCTCGGGTTGAGGACGTAATCCGTGATGGAGGCACGTCTGCAACCTGCAGCGTTTGCAAGCTGAAGTGCTGTGTCTGCGCAGGCGCGATTTTAGCACTTCTGTGCATGCGCGAGCGGCGAAACCCGGAAGTAACCCATTCCGGTACTTTCAGGTTTCCCCGTGGTCCGCAACCCAAAAACACGTAACCTGAAGCAAACGTAACATGAGGCATGACTGTATAGTACTTCACTTAACACGGGGCAATTTTCTGTTACCTTTCTAATCTAACATTACTGTGCTGAGCTGTCTTCCTTTTCTGGGCAGCATTCATAATCAAACTCCCAGACACATAGCCTTCAAAATCCACTTCTGGAGCTCCATTTCTAGACACTCAAATGGCATAGCTCCCTCGTGTGGGAACACATGTTCTTAATGAGTCAACAGAATTTAGCTGCTAGTGAATTGATCTCTCTTGCACCTTGTATCTTCCTATGGGAGAGGATATCCTTCTATCCTAGATAAGAACTGAATTGTCAGATAAATAGGCCTGCTGATTTCATTTTTAAAAGTTTAACAAACTATCTGGTCTGACTTGCTTTTTAGATATTTGATACTGTGGCCAACTGGCTTTATTTTCACTTTAGAACAGGAGTGCGTGGTAACTTTGTGCCATGCCCTTGTTCATTTCTTTTTGTTGTTCCAATGCATATTAGCAAGGCTAGAGTAATCTAAGCTGTTGCGAGAACAAACAATGTGATATCAAACAGGTTGGGTAAAATGGGAAGTTATAGGATTACTCATTCACGAAAGTTAAAAATTGTCTGTCCCATTTAACAGCTTGGCAGGCAATATTTGCCTAGCAGTCATTGGTGCTTATAAAAATATTTTGCCAGTAATGAGAGCTGTAATTGCATCCTGAACACAGTATTGCAAAGATTAACACAGAAATGATTGTGTGTGCCCTAAGTGGCTATACTTTGGCTGAGCAGAAGTTAATGGTCTTAATGAGCAATAAGCAGAAAAAGGACAGGCCTATGTTGGGCTAGATAATGACCCACATAGCAGGTGGCTAGTCTGTGCCTTCTGCTTATCTATAAGAATGGATACATCACAGGATAAGCTTGAATGGGTGCATTTTAAAGCCTTTTTGGAATATAGAACTGCTGTTTTTCATCTAGCGTTTGCTCTGTGCAAAAAACCTTCCCTGGCACTAAAGACAAAGGCTTTTTATATTCTGCTTTAGGCGCTGTTGCTGGTACCAGAGACCATGTGATCATACCATGATTTCTCTCAAACCAAAAAGCAAGACTTTGTTCTCATCGGTCTTTCTGTGAGCGGAAGTGATTCAATTTTTGCCTACTACAGTCAAATCTTGAAAAGTGTGTTTCCTTAGCCCATGAAAGACTCTGAAAGTAAATAATCTGTACTGCAGCTGTAGGTATGCCTGCCTGCACATTTCAAATGCAAACTAACATGGGCAAATAAGGTAGGAGGAGGCTCACTAATTTTTGAAACAATTTTTTTGTCCTTGCTCAGTTTACAAGGTCAAATACTGGACTCTTTAACTGATCTAAATCACATTTTTAATGTGTTCAAGATGCCGAACTTTTCCATGGTGCTTTCTTTCCTCATTTTCCTGGGTCAGCTATTGGTTGCCTACACTGCAGGATAACGTGTACTACTTCCATATCTGCAGGATCTGTTTCACTATATGCTCCAATACACATGGAACATACTATTTTCTTGAGGGTTTCTTGTACCTGCTTTCTATTTTGGCAGCTTTTAGATACATCATACTAGGTGTCCATAGCTGATGCTGACCAAACCAAAACAGCTGTGCCAAATTATGTTTTCTATAGTGTATAGTTTAATTTGGTTGCTTGTACAGATGTATTTATTCTGTAGCCATAGGTTAAAGCAAATACATCTGTTCAATTAGAGACATTTTGGATCATTAGCTGGTTTTTGCACCAGCTGTTGTCGAGAGGTACCAAAATACTTTGGATGTATTGAATATTATTCGAATATATATATATGGCAACTTCCAATTTTTGTGCCCGTGTGCACCCACCATATGCATTACAAGGTAACATGTTGCCAGAATTGCACACCTATAGTCTATGACTTTAGATGTTAAGGATCCGTGTTTCAAAGTGACCATCCTACAAAATATAAAGTATGAAAAGCGGCTATTCTAAATAGTGATCTGTGGATACAACCAGCCAACCCCAACTTGGTCCATTAAATTGTGGCTCACAACATACAGTAACTTGGGTGTGACATGTCTGGGTGCAACAAAGCAGTCCCTGAACTGTAATTTCATGCATTGTCTTCTTTAGAAGGCTGACAGATATTTTCAAAGATAATTGTAATCTTGGTTCTTCGTTCTTTTGCAGTCTCTTGCTTTTCTGGTGATACTGTTTCAGGAACATTTTTAAATCCTTATTTTAAAAAAGCCATTTTCTGATTTCCTAACAGTTCTGGATTATTATTATTATTATTATTATTATTATTATTATTGCTGCTGCTACTACTACTTAATTAACTTACTAAACAGTTCTGCTAGTGCAAGCACTTTTGGCTTTACAATGGAACTTCCCTCTCCCTCCATGGCCCCTAAATCTGTTTTAGGAGGTTGGGGGGGGGCACAACAGAAGTGCTACAGTAGTAGAACTATGTAATTAATATTTCCTTTGCAACTCAAGGTTCTCTAAGGTGACTTTACTTAATGCAATAGAGTACAATGGCATTGCAGCTGAAGTTTTTCCTAACTTTTCCAGTATACATTACATCCTTTCCCCCCAAGACTGCCTCCAGTGAACTGTTGAGTAAAGGCAGTTTGTTCCTGGTTGTGTGCTTCTTTCTCCATACACCTCCCCACCCTAGGACTCCAGATTCAGCAGCTGTACTTACCTGGTACATTATATAATTGCGTGTTTCTTTTTGGGGGCAAGTGATCAATATCCTCAGAAGATTACCATCCTATAGCATGGCCACTTGCAACCCTGATAGGTTTGGAGATTTGGTTGGCAAAGTTCTTATTGTCCAAATTATTTGTCTCTAGTGTTGACATTCAGAATATACAACTGTTTTCTTTGGTTAATTTCCACTCTCTTTTTGTCCATAATGCTTTGTAATACTTTTTGTGAAATAACTATACACTATTTCAGCAACTTGTGGTTCTTGCATGTAGGTGTCAACTCTTCCCCCTCTCCCATGAATTCATGTTGCAATGCTTCTGTTATGTGCTGGTTTCCTGTTCATACTTTGAAGCCTTTGCTTTCTAGCTATAATTTGACACTTGTTAACCCATTGCTTGCTAGGAGGGCTGCAGTGTTGTTGGGTCTTCAGTTGTGTAGAAGAAAGGAGGGTCAAAGTAGAGTCTGTAGATTCTTCATCTGGCTATCCAACTCCTTAGCAGCACCATACTTCCATTCCTACAAACAAGACGACCTAGTAGATAAAGGTTCAATGAAGGCATCTCATGGAGTCTGTGCCTTGGTTTCCTGTGTGACTTGGATTAAGAATACCTCACTGTCCAGCCCATTAAAAACAGTAATCGAGAATGCAAGGATTTATCATTTCTGAAAACTATCCTTAAGTGCTCAGTTTCTAACAACTTTGTTCATATGTAACCTTAAAACTTCATTTTGCCTTTAGTTTGAATTATATATGGTGATCCATGATCCAGCCAAAATCAGCTCTGTTAAGAAAGATTTAATTAAGTATGTACTTTTCCATTGTTATTAATGGAAGTGGAATGTGCTAAACTGTTTTTAACTGAGTGAGGTGTGCTGGCAGTTTACCAATACCATTGTCCTAAAGATCAGGCTTTAGTTATGTGGAGTCACTACTTACGCTACATTTTGTACTTGGTTGCAGAAAATACATATATGCTGCATCATCTGAAGGGCATCTGTGTCATGAACCATTGCTTTTCGTACTCATAACTAGGTGTCTGCCTCCCCTGATACTTTTGTGATGGCTACTTTTGTTAGTAGGACACATTATACCTTCCTCTTCATAAGGAAAAAAACCTTCAGTACTGTGAGAGCAGTATAAGGAACACCATGTGCCTGTGTTGCTCGTTAGCAAAATGCCATAATTGCCGGCTCTATGGCAATGAGGAGTGAAGAGAGAATAAATAATGTATCTTTGCTCTGTTCCAATACTAGGGCTTCGCACATTTAGTCAAGCCATTTCTATCATCAAAAAAGAAAAGGAAAAGGAGGGAGAAAGGGTGTTCAAAATTTACTGGGTGTGCTTTTTTGACTCTGGGATTATGCTTTAACAATACTGCTGAGAGAATGAAGTAAAACAAGCATCATGGAGGAATAAAGAACTTGGATCCTGGATGCACCAAGATAGGATATACTAACTCTCAGAGCAGCAACCCATGTTAAGCTACTGTGGGGAAAAATATACTCTAAAATGCTTGGGGCACTCTAAAAACTATAAAGACACACTAAAAGCACAATCTACCCACTCCAGTCAATGGGATTTACTCCTCAGTAAATGTGTAGGTTTTAAGCCCATGTCTTGCAGTACTGTACATTTTCGGCATATTGGGAAGGATCTAAATATCATTTCTCTTGGTATGCTTTTGTTTTTCAAAAACAAAAGCGAGGTGATTTAACTGCAGAAGAGGATTTCAAACCCAGAATGGCTCACAACCTTGTCCCCCCCCCCCCATGAATCCTTCCCCAAAGGACTATTTGCTTGCCCATATAAGTGGGCAAATGTAACAAATACCAGTATGTGAAAATTAGAAAAAAGTCTCCCTATCTTGGTCTTAATCTCCATCCCAAACGCTCCAAGCCACTCCCAAGAATCCCTAGGACGAAAGCAGCATCGAATTTCCGCCAATTTTTTTTTTAAAGCCTTAGTTCCACCCTCTTCTAACCAATCGGAGCACAGCAGCGAGGAGGCTAAGATTACTCCTAGGAGCTGTAAGGGGAAACGCTGGTAGGCAGCTAGCCAATGGGCAAGGTGCTCTCCAAAGTGGGGTGATGCTGCCCAGCTAGAGAATTAGGAGGAGGAGGCTGGTGTTAGGAGGTAGCCAATGGCCACAGGGGGGTGGGGGCAGGATTGGTTGCTGCGCCGCAATTGGCAGCCCTGTAAACCACTTAGAAAATAGAGGCTGGGGTCGCTGCGCGAATGGGAGAGGAGCTGTCAGAAGAGGCTGCCCGCTGCCTGAAAGGGAGATAAGAGTGCCACCTCCCGCAGCCAATGGCTTCGGCATACCTGAGCGGCGCAGCCCAATCGAGGCGTTGGTGGGCGGGGCGGCGGGGGTGAACCGCCTCCGAGCTCTGAGGAGAGACTTCTGTGGTGGAGGTTGTTGTCGGCGGCAGAGATGGAGCCGTCGGGCTGGATGCGCGCCGGGATCCTCCTGCTGTTGGCGGCCCCGCTCTACGGCCGTGAGCTCCGCTTCGGAGCGGGAGCGCCGCCGCGGGTCCGGCGGTCCGAATCCGAGGGAGTGTGCGGCCCTCGAGACGGCGGCTTTGATTTGGAGGTGCTGGGCAACAGCACCCACCAGGTGAGAAGAGAGGGAGCGGCGAAGGAGGCGCCGGCAAAGGCGGGCGCGGCGGGGGGGGGGTGTTGCTCTGGCCGGTGATGAGGGAGGCAGGTGAGGGACGCGGAATGGAGCTTGACGCAGGTGCGGGGAGGGAGACGCACCTGAGACAGCGTCAGCCTTGGCCTCGCCTCGGCGCCCCAGAACTCTCGCGGTCGGGTCAAAGGCGGCGCCTCTGAACATGTGCAGAGTGTGTTTCGCTGACAACCGCGTAAGATACGGCAGCAGCAGGCAGCAGTTTTTCCTGTTCCCAGGCCGGTTGACAACGTTGCTTAAAAGGAGGGTTGAACCCAGCCACCTCTCGCTGAAGAAATAGGCAGCATTAAGAAGCTTGAGTGTGCCTGTTTGTGCTGGAGTGAGGTGATGATGCAGGTCATATGTGGAAAGGTGGAGAGAGAGAGCCACACCTGTAGAAGTGAGAGTGTAGAATGGCCAGGTAGTTGTGTAAGGACGAGAAGGACTGGTGCATAGGGATGGTGAAGCAGGACAGATGGAGAAACGATGCAAAAGGAATGGGTGGACTCTCCTCTGCTAGCACCACTTTCACCAAATCAAATGAGCAACCTCAAGACTGTTTTGAGGCTTAAAATGTGGAAGATGCTGATCACTGGCCTCCTCTGCCTCATTTGGTTTGGTCCTGAGAGCATTTCCCCTCACATTTGTGGGACCTTCATAGCTGAGAATCATTGACATTCACAGGCTAGTTTACAACACTGCACACAGCCACTGCATTTTGTGTTAAAAGCTGATGTATGCTGTGTTCAGTATACGAAGCTGACATTCATGTGACCAGCTGCAGTTGCATGGCAGGAAGTTTCTAGAGTTTGACACCAACCCATTTCCCCAAAGCTCACTGCTATACATGTGAACGAGCCCTAAATTGGTGTGTTTAGAATGGGTGGAACTTTTTCTGAAGGGGTTCTGCAGCAAATATTCATTGGCTACCCTGCAAAAATCTGCCTCTGTTAGTTTTGTAGTCTGTTGCACAATGATTCCCTTCAGAATAAACAAGTTCTGCTTGATAGTCTGCATTTAGTGACTACATAAATCAGGGCATACTGGTGCATAAACAGTTCACCTGAATCTACCAGGTATGGACTTGGCGTACAAATTAACCAGTATTTACTGTGCTAACGTAAAAGCTGCTGAAAGTGGATTTAGGGTTGACATGGTAAAATTCATTTGAATTGTTAGTTGAGCTTATGCTGAAACACTCATACAACTGCTTCACTGAGTGATGAGTATTGCATAACTCTCATTGTAGCAATTGGCTTGTGAATTGCCCCTGACTTGGAGGAAGAATGATGTAGGAGATGGATGTTAATCAAATAATATGGCTTTGTTGCCTCTAAGTATAAGTAATATGGCTGGGGCTGTTCCCTGTTATATCAACCTGCCCAAATTGGACTCTATAATATCTGGATGAAACAGAAATGTGTGTTCCCTTGTCATGTGTCTCAAAAAGGGAGTATTGCTGTACTTTACTAATCCCTACCAGCCAGCTGCTCTCAGAGAAAGTTTATTGGTGGTGTGAGTCAAGGGCGTACCCACCACGGGGCAAGTTAGGGCAGCTGCCCTACTCTAGAAGCCAGCTGCCCTTTCCCCTTTCCATAACCCATCGCACTTTCTCCTCTCCCCCTCCCACTATCGAGCTGCAAAAGCGGTGGGGTGTAAACGTAAGAGACGGAGGGAAACAGCGCACCCGGGGGATGGGGCGAGCTGCCCAGAGGGGCGACCAGTGCCGTGGGCAGGGGGGCAGGAGGGGGCAATTGCCCCCCCCAGAAGCAAAAGGCTAAGGGGCGCAGCGTGGCAGCCCCAGGCTCCGGCTCCCAGCGCAAAGCTCCAGAGGCGCGAGGGGAGCGTAAGCGGAGGAGCGCTAAGCGGGAGCGGGGAGTGTAAGTGGAGGAGGCAGCCACAGGCTCGCGTTCCCCGCGCACCTCTGGAGCTTCGCGCCGGGAACGGGAGCTTGGGGCCGCCTCCTCGGAAGACCTGGGAGGTGCGGAGGAGGCAGCCCCAGGCTTGCGTTCCCCGCGCGCCTCTGGAGCTTCGCGCCGGGAACAAGAGCCTGGGGCTGCCTCCTCAGAAGAGCTGGGAGGACGCAGGCCACGTAGCCCCGCCCATATTCCCACTGTGGCCCCTCCCCTCCCGCCCCTTGCCCCCGCCCCTTGCCCCCCCCTAATTTTGATCCTGGGTACGCCCCTGGTGTGAGTGGCAATTAACTCAAACCAATTTCCTCATTCCTTTAACCAATCATGTCTTACTACAACAACCTTAGAATCTTCAAGTTAACTTTACAGCCTTTTCGTTAAGAAAGAAAGTAGTTACTGGTTATTCCCCCCCCCCCCTGTTCTCATTACTTTCTTAACTATGCATCACCATTTATTTTTTCTTGGCTGACTATGCATTTCTTAAAACTGAATGCTGGAAAAAAAACAAGTTTCTGCTTCCTTTCTCTTTTTCCTGCTTTACATTTTCTTCTGCTTGGTAGGTCTACTATTTCTTATATCCCTCAAGCTTGTAATTTTGGTGTTGCTTTGGAGTCTTAATTTCTCTCCCAGTGCTCACTGAGCTGCTAAATTTCATGGGTTTTATCTTGGTAATATTTATAATATTAACAATTATCTCTGTCTTGATGCAACCAATAATTTTGTGTTCACTCTTGTTATCTCTTTCTTTAATAAGTTGCAACACCTTTTGCTTAGGCCTCCTCTCTCAAATCTTTCTTTTGTTAAACTCACAATTTTATTGTTGTTGTGACCATGTTACTTATTTTATTTCCATTAATTTTGCTTTCTCTCTCTACTGCCGTGTTTTTTCCACTTCTCTTTTGACCTCTGTTAAACCAAAATTATAGTCTGTTAAACCAAAATTATATCCTCCCAATTCCATGCATTCTCATTTGCTGCTCCTTACCATTAGAACATTTTTTTTACAACTGGATGTTTGCCTAGCTCCTTCTGTTGGTGTGTTTAAAAACAAAATAAGTTGAGCATTTGCTGTGTCATTTAACTAATCACACACATCTTTCTTTCCTCTCCATTCCCCTTGCCTTACTTAAATGGTGAGCCTCTTGTTTTATAAACACTAAGTGATAAATAGTAGCACAATAGTAGATGACATGCCTTATAGCCTCCTGTTTTTGTGCCCCAGAATGTGTTTTGGAGCCAATAAATTTATTGCTTTTACAGGGTTCTCAAAGTGGGTGGGATAAACTTTTTAAAAATGTGTTGACCATTTTTGCAGGAAGCAACAGTTTGTTACCAGGGGAGTCGTGACACCTTTCAATGTATTATATATATCAAGGCAATTCGTAGGACATCAAGACCTGATCTTTCCAAACATTTTTCATATTGGTCACACACGTTTTGCAATACACTAATTCAGCTTTACTAGTGACCTGGCAGGTGCTCTCTCCTGGGGGAGTGTTTGCACGACACACCTACACATTGCAGTCAATACGCTAATGTGTTGTGACACAGTCTGGAAAGCTCTGATCTAGACCAAACCATGTGCTTGTTGCAGGAGATCCAGTGTGAGAGCATTCCTAACAGATGGCTCTCCAGTTTCTGCTTGAAGACCTCCAGTGAGGGAGAGCCTCCTTAGGTAGTTGGTTTCATTGTTGAACTGCTCTTATTGTAAGGAAGTTTTTCCTAGGGTTGAATCCAAAAATTATCCTTTTGTAAATTAAACCAATTAGATCTAGTCCTGCCGTCTGGGGAAGTAACAAACTCTTCCATGCGACAGCCCTTCAGTGAGTCTGAAGGGTGCTGTCATGTCTTCTTCGTCTTCTCTAAACTAAACGTGCCTGGTTCCTTTGACTAGGGTTGCCATATTTCAAAAAGTAAAAACCAGGAACCCCCCCCCCCAAATTGTTGAGCTTATTTTTATGAAACCACTGAAATTGTGGTGTTTTTAGACAAACTTTTTTTAGACCAGTGCCAAACTGTGATCCGGGACATTTTGGAAATTCCCCCTGGACGTCATTTCCAACTTGGAAATCCCAGTACAGTGGTACCTCTGGTTAAGAACTTAATTCGTTCCGAGGTCCGTTCTTAACCTGAAACTGTTTTTAACCTGAAGCACCACTTTAGCTAGGACCCTCGTACTTACGGGACTGTGTCTCCAGGTATGCTCGGTGGTGGATCTTAAGGTCCATAAACAGTAATACCTTAGAACAGTTCTAGTTACAGGTGGGTAGCCGTGTTGGTCTGAGTCGAAGCAAAATAAAAAAATTCCTTCAGTAGCACCTTAAAGACCAACTAAGTTTATATTTTGGTATGAGCTTTCGTGTGCATGCACACTTCTTCAGATACACTTCTGAAGAAGTGTGCATGCACACGAAAGCTCATACCAAAATATAAACTTAGTTGGTCTTTAAGGTGCTACTGAAGGAATTTTTTTACCTTAGAACAGTGTTTCCCAACCAGTGTGCCTCCAGATGTTTTGGGACTACAACTCCCATCATTCCTGACCACTGGTCTTGCTAGCTAGGGATGATGGGAGTTGTAGTCCCAAAACATCTGGAGGCACACTGGTTGGGAAACACTGCCTTAGAAGTCCCAGGCCCGAAGGAAATCAGATTAGCCTCTACTAGAACCAGGGCCTTCTCAACACTGGCCCTGACCTGGTGGAACGCTCTGTCTCCTGAGACCAGGGCTCTGCGGGACCTGATTTCTTTCCGCAGGGCCTGTAAGACAGAGTTGTTCACCTGGCATTTGGCCTGGAGCCAACCTGATTTCCTCCCCCATTTTCCCTTTTCCCTTTTTATATGAGGCTGCATTTTTAATTTAATTTTGATGTATGTAGTCGAGTTGTATTTTAATCAGTTTTATATTTGGTGTTAGCCACTCTGAGCCCAGCTTTGGCTGGGGAGGTTGGGGTATAAATAAAAATTTATTATTATTATTAATGGGGCCTCCTGCTGCTGCTGCACTGCCGGAGCACAATTTATGTTCTCATCCTGAAGCAAAGTTCTTAACCTGAGGTACTATTTCTGGGTTAGCGGAGTCTGTAACCTGAAGCATTTGTAACACACGAGGTACCACTGTAATGTCTGAGAAAATCTGGATGTAGGGCAGCCCTGCTTCAACCTTAACTTACAGGACTTGTTTTCTTTATTCTGCTCACCATCTTTGTTTCCCTGTTCTGAGTCCATTTTAGTTTGTGTACATTTTTCCTGAGGGGTGTTGCCCACATTGGCAGACCTTGGGGTCTCAAATTTCAGCAGCACCCTGTGCAACACCAAAAATTGGTCCCCCCATGCCCCTCACACTCCATTCTAAATCATAGTTGCAGCTTCCCCTGTTCTGCCCCTGAGGCTCTTTGCTCAGTGTGACTGAATTGGTTGAGCTCCCATGAATCCGCCTCTGGTGCCCAGAACCATACACGGTGTTCAGAAGGAGGTCTGACTACCGCAGAATAAGGTGGAAGAGTACAAAGTGCCAAACCCTCCCTCCTTTTCCACCCCACAATCTCCAGCAAACTTTTTTACTTCTCATGAAGCAAGTTTTAAATCATTACATATGCCTTGAGTGTTCATCCCTCTTTCTTCAATTAACCTGCTTGGCTATAAACTGATGATTATGGTGAATTGTAATTCCTTCAGAGACTTTAATCTGGGTGGATCAGGAAGAACGCTCCAATCACAGAAAATAGGGAGAGTTTCATAAGCTCATCAGACAGGCAGGAGTTTTGTTGTAGTAATCTGCTGGGGGAGCTGGATACGTTTAACCCCTCTTCTCATGTTCTGTTCCTGATCATAATGACAATGCACATTTCTTTCTCGGTGGATTTCTCATAGCTTAGCTTTTCAACTGAAATGTATTGCTCCTAAGAGGGGAAAGGGCCATATTTCTTTTCCCTGAGACCTAGATAACAGCTACTATGCTGTTTATATACTGTAGTTCTAAATAATATTGCATGAATGAACTAAAACTCTGGTAGAAGCAGTAAACTACTATATTGCAGGGCAAATGTAACGATACCATGAAATAAAGATTAAGAGGATGCTGCTGGATTTGGTGAACCTGAAAATCTTATCTGTCCTGATCATTTCCTGTTAGCAATGTTTAAATCCCTGTTATAGTCTTCCCCACTCTAGCTATTTATAGTCTTCCCCACCTAGCAGTTTTATGCTGTATTTCCCCTCAACATTTGATACTGTTTGTAGAATGAAGATAAACAATGTGTCATCCTTTATCAATTTGAGAAGAAGAGTGCCCAACACCAACTGTTCTCTGCTTTTCTAATATAATTGGGTGTTGTCATTTTGCTACTCCACCCTGTATCCCCCCCAACCTACCACATAGGACTGTCTTGCTTATGGTTTCTTATATTGCCATATTTGCATAGGTACATGTACAATTGTCTTAACTCTTCACAGGTCTGTCTAGTGTTACAGTTTGTCAGCATGAGAATCCTATAAACAGGAAGACACTGATTAACTGAGTGAATAAACAACTTAAACAACGCATAAAACCTAAAAGTACTGTTGATTATTTAAAACATAAAAGAAAATCTGATTATGCCAACTCAGCATCCATTTACCAAGTGGAATGAGAGGAATGCCAATATATAGTTATTTTATAGATTTTTTTGATTACTTGCATGTGTTTTTATTTATTTTGCATTCATCATCTGGGCTGTATTTGGAGGATGGGTGTTTTTATAAATGTAATTAATACAGAGCAAAATGTTTCTAAGGTATTTGAAAATGATACTAATGTACATTTTCAGAGCATTAAGGTCTAAAACAGCTGGTCTATATATAATCCAAACTTGTAGAAATAATGTTCAGTTTTTCTCCAAGACACTTTCTATGAGAAACTACTGTATAGGTTCTCATTCTATGCATTCACAGCTGATTTGAAATAGGAAGATTTCAAATCAAACAAAACTTCTGTTTCATACTTCTTGATGGCCAAGGCACCAATAAACCCTCGCTCTTGATTTCTCTTTTTAATAAAATGGGGAAGACAGGGAAGTGGGAATGGCACAAGCAGATGCTTATTTGTGCTACATTAGATCTTTCCTGCTGAGAATGCATTCAAAATGCTTTCTTTACAATGAGTTGGCTGTTTGTTTCCTGAACCTGCCATATACACAGAAAGATCCCAGGATTTATTTGTTTAAATATACTTCTTGCCCTCTTGGGTACTTAGGTTTAGGATAGTTTACATTTTAAAAATGTTTCTTAATTGATACAAATTCTCCTGAAATCTCATGGTGTAATGTGAAATTCAGTAGCCAATACCGTAGTAGTTTTCACCTACTTCTGCTCCTTTCAGCCACTCTATCTCAAGATTAAACCTCCATTCTCCAGTTCTGTCTTCCCCACCTCCCATCTCTCTTGCGCCAAAATGTAACAAACAGGAATGAATTGAGTGTTTAATAATAATAATAATAATAATTTATTATACCCCACCCATCTGGCTGGGTTTCCCCAGCCACTCTGGGCGGCTTCCAACAAAATATTAAAATACAATTGTCTATTAAACATTAAAAGCTTCCCTAAACAGGGCTGCCTCATGTTAATTTAATGTCTTCTGCCTTCAGTAGAACTTTACAAGGTGCAGACCAGTATTTGTTACCTAATGTACATCAACTTGAATTCTTGAGAATGTTGATTAAACCAATCTTTTTGAGAATCTTAGCTGAAGAAATAAGTTATTCACTTCTAGTCCACAAAGCTTTTTTTCCTTTTTAGTGCAAAGCTTCTGTGAGGCTTGGTTCTATAATAAACAAGTCTCATAAGAATTTGGTGTCTCAGCACAAGAAATAATGTGTAATTGTTTTCTTTTGGTGTCTGTTTTGTCATCACTGTCTGTGATAGAATAGATGGTGCCTGTTGGAGACTAGAGAGTCATTCTTGGCTCTGATACTGTACTTTCCTTTTGGGCTTTTGCACATTTAAAGGAGTGAATTGCAAAAGCTGATTTCGTCTTCTTCAGCCCTCTGGCTCCAGTTTTGGATCAAGTGTATTCTTCATATCTCTGGGGACCTTCGCTCATACAGGTGCATACAGTTGAAACTCCCATTACAGTGGTACCTCTGGTTAAGAACTTAATTCGTTCCGGAGGTCCGTTCTTAACCTGAAACTGTTCTTAACCTGAAGCACCACTTTAGCTAATGGGGCCTCCTGCTGCCGCCGCGCCGCCGGAGCACGATATCTGTTCTCATCCTGAAGCAAAGTTCTTAACCTGTGGTACTATTTCTGGGTTAACGGAGTTTGTAACCTGAAGCGTTTGTAACCTGAAGCATTTGTAACCCGAGGTACCACTGTACTATAAAAACTTTTAAGTACAGGAGAGATTCCATTATACTCATCCTTTAGTTGCTTTAGAACATTTATGTGGGGTTTTGGTTTTTTGACCCCCCTCCCCCAAAAGTCTCTATTGATTGGGATCGGATTTGGTATTTTATGTCACATTCACTCACCAAGATTCAAAAACAATCTTATGAACTGGATAAATGGCTTTTCCAGTAGCAAAATATATTTGAACTGAAATATTTGACATGGGAAAACATTCAAAAAAGTGCACTTAATGTGGCTTAAATGTTACATTCCATAAATTCAACATTTAACTAGGAAATTACTTTTATTTGAAATACTTGTAAGATAAGATAAGACAAAACAATTCAATAACATACTTTTACCTTGTTTAAATTTTGTTTAAGCTTTGACTGCTTTCATTGTAACGTGCTATTATATTTATTTCTTTGGTATAAATGATCTAATTACATCTGTAAAAATCTATCTAGTTTAACTGGTATTGTATTAATTATTTTATGAAGCAGTTGCATTTTTAAATAAAAGAATTCTATTGAAAAATGTAGCAGTGGAAAATTTTGTACCCCACGTCACTCATGTGAAGCAGAGGGTTTTATATAGCGTAGTGTCTGTCCAAGAAGAGTGCTGAGTGTGCCAAATACTGCTGTTTCTTCAAATATATCCTTTCCCAGGTCAATGTTGTGATTATTCTTATATCCTGTATTTCTACTTGGGTAAAAACACATGCCTCTTTCTCAATAAAGCTTCCTAGGTACTGACCCCCCCCCATTGCAACATGTATACATGCACATTATAAAAAAAAAGTCCTACTAAAGGTTAGGCCACTCTAATACCTAATCCTGCAAACCTTTGATGGCTGGCCTTACACAATAGCTCTTACAATGTTCTGCTTTCTGAAAGTTAACTTGGAAAAGTTGCTTATCACATATATAGAATGCCCTGTGATGTCTAGAGCACATGTTTGGTGCAGTAACTTATGTCTAATTCTCACTGATATAAACTAGAATGATCCTTCTGGCATACTTATCAGGAGAATCCTTGCTAATTCCCTTGTTGCAAGCAGCTCATTTTATTTTGCAATGTGTTGTGATTATTTAAATATGACTACAAGTCTCTACTCCTAATAATAACAATAACTGCTATGAATGCTATATGTGAAGATTGCTTATAACCTCAGATGCTGACAGTGGGTGATATCCAACTATGATGTACTCAGAGAAGCGCCATTAAAATCAAGAGTTGGGCTTATCCAAACTTACCTTTTGCCATGTTCTTTCCAGGAAGAGGTCTGTGTTTAAATGCTCTTATGTCCAAGCATTCCCCCCTCCCCCGCGAGCTTTCCCTGCAAAAACCTGCTCTTTAAAGCTCAATCGGTGCAAGAATCAAGTCAGGTTTTCTGTGGATTAACATTTGCTCCAGTTGATCTTTAAAGAGCAAGTTTTCATGGGGAAAGCCCTAGAGCAAAAAAGGGTGCTTGGACACAGAGCTTTAAATTGTAGATTGTGCCTGGAAAGAGCAGAGGGAAAGCAAGTGAGGATAAACCCCTCATTGGCTATCACCCAGTGATATGGGAACATACAAAAGAATCAGCTTTGGTCTGTGGTAGGGAGCCAATTCCTTCAACATAAAATGTTTCCATTGGCTATTTTGCTGTGTGTTAGTAAAACCAACTACAATTTTCTTTTTTGCATAAATGTTTTTCTGAATGATGTGAAGGATCCTTCAAGTGCATGTACTTAGCTACCATTAAGTCTTGTTGGCAATAGTGGAGACGGAATCAATTTTTCATGCTCATTCTTTGCTGGATTGGGATGTAGACATAAAAGGGCGGTTCTATAGAAATACACCATTTTGTTACACAGTACGTGACCGTAAATCTATTTTTAATAAAAGCCGTAATCAAACTTGAACAACTTACCCTGTATTTTTAGATCTCTGATTAGTCATACTATACTATGAAGCTGAAGTTGGTTTAATAACTGAACGGGAAAGTAGAGTATAGATTCTAGTGTAAGTTATACCAAAAGTTGTACATTGTTTCCTAGTTGCGTGACTTCACAGTGAACTAACCTCATGTTGCCACTTTAGTTGCCATTTTCAGTCATGTTCGGTTGCTGTTGTGTCCCATCTTGACTTTCTCTATATTACCTGTGATTTTGTTTTTTTTCATAATCCAAAAAGATGGTGGTATCTGGTCAGCATGTTATCTACATAATTTTCTGTGGCTTTTTGTGTTAAATAAGAGTATTCTTTTTGTGAGAATGATATGAGTTTTGTTCCACTGCCACATATTGTTGTAAATCTGAAAAGATCGAAAGCAAAATTGGGGTTGTAATGCATAACTAATGACTCTTCCAATGGAGTGGAATGGAAAAAGATATTGACAAAAGCCTGTTGACATCCCTTTTAACCTCTGAGAGCCCATGTATTATAGACAGGGTTTGCATGTCACAGTAAGTTGTACTGTGGCTTCTTGAAATTACATGGACTCCTGGAGAGGAGCTCACAGCTGCTTTGATTCTCCCTGCTCCTTTTTACTGCAGCTCTGCACTTGGCTAAACTAGGGTTTTGTTTAGTCTTAGCATGTTGTTGGAACTCTCTAGGTAACCATGAGCTCTCACCAAGGTTTGTTCTTGGCTTACTGTTTCACATGAAGCAGCCCATAACAAAGGAGCATAGTTGATCATCTTGCTTTTGCAGACAGTCTCAGCAAAGTACTGCTAGATTTTTGCTATTTGCCTAGTATATCTCACCAGATCATGCAGAGAGAGGTACTCCACTTGCTTTTTTCTTTCTTTTTTAAAATGAAGTGAGATGCAAAGCTCTTTTGGTGATTTGTGTAGTCCTGTCCTGAAATACTGCCTGCCTCACAAGTGGCAAATGACATTTCACAAATACAGCTAGCAACACTTGCTGTATCATTGTATAAGTGAACATCTGGTGCAGAGGCAACTAATAAGAATTGAGTCCTAGTGTTGAAGCTTCCAGTTTTGGGAAATACCTTCTTCAGTACCGAAAATGTTTTAGAACCTTGTAAGAACTACCATACCTTGTTTATGGTCACTGATACAAATGCTGCTTAGGAGAGTGCTATGTGCCATGACTCCTGTGAAAAGTGCCAGTTTTTCATGCAGCAGATGTAACCAGTGTGAAAGCAATACATCCATAATGTACTCAGTGCAAGACATGCACGTTGTCAGTCACACATGTACACATGCCTTGAAAGTCTGATTAGAACAGCCTTCTCAGGTGCATTTTGATCCCCGTACTTAGCAGCATGGGACATTTATACTGTCAGGTCACATAACATTTGTGTTAATGCTGCTGGCAAAAGTGTTTGGTTTTAAAACTGCATTATGTAAGAGTATCTAAAAGGAAATAACATTCCCCCCCCCTATCCAACAGGTTGCATATATATGCAGGGGCTTTCATTTTTTTCTGTAAAATGGAATTGCACACATCATACTATGGACATTACTCTTGTTCATAGAAGAGAATAAGAAAACCATGTAGTTCATGCCATCCTGTGCATTACTGCATTAGACTCTAATGATTAGAGCAACTTCCTTGTCCCATATTTGAAAAACAATACATGGAAAACACAAGAAAATGAAAAGTAGTCCATATGGCAATGTGACATATATCTGAGAGAGAGATACTTGGGAATGCTGTGTGCTTAAATATGTAAAGCAACCTTGGTTTTCCTGGAAATCTTTTTGCAATCGTATCCAATCTAACCTTAGTTTCAAAACAATTGTAAGCCACGATGGCTTCACCTTTAATAAGATGGGCAGTGTCCATGGATTCTGGCTATGTTTGTTGGACAGACCGGTTTTTCTGGATTTGAACAAGTTTCTGGGAGTGCTGAACTTCCTTGTACCATTATTCAGGAATTAAATAGCTATCCAATGTGCTGTAGAAGAAACAGGGCAGCGATGTTACCAAACACTTGGAGAAACACATATTTGCCAAGGTCATTATGGTAATATTGGGGGGTTCTTTTTCTCTCCTCACTCCACCCCCATCTCAAACCCCACAATGGACTTACTTCTGGCCCTGGACTTGACTGTAGTACAGAAACCAAGAGGAAGCATTGGGTGGGGAAGGTTTAAGCATTTCCCTTGTTTCCATGTTAACATTACAAGGCAAATACAGGGTTGGGGATTCCATTATTGCCTCTCAAGGTGTAGTTATGCCTACAGTTGACTAAATAAAAAGATAGACTAGTTTTGTCTAAAATAATTTCATTTTCTTCTGCTGGTCTGGGGAAGAAACTATAGCTGAACATATCTTGGTCACTAAATATTTGCAGTAGAAGGAGAGAAGATTGTTTTTTGTCGTCTCTGTGGAGTCCCATGCATGGGTTCTGTGCTTATACCCAGCCAAAGTCTAGGACCTTCTAGAACAGGGCTGGGAACTTGTGGCCATTCAGATGTTGTTGGACTACAACTCGTTCCTGACCGTTGGCAAGGCTGGCTGGGGCTGATGGGAGTTGTAGTCCAACAACATCTGGAGGGCTACAGGTTCCTCATCCTTGCTCTAGGGCTAGATGATTAATATTTTTGGTGGGAGGCCTGCACTCTGGGCATATTCTCAGGGGGACCATCCCCCTTGCTTTCCCATTCAATTCCTCCTTGGCCGCCACTGCAGTTGCATCAGATGGAACTTTCTTTCATTTTTTCCTAGAAGGGAAGTGAAAATTTAGATTCCTTTCTCTTTTCTCTTGTTTATTCTACAACAATGAGTTTCATTTTGTTTCTTTTGGTGATTCCCTGTGCTTGCTTATGTTTCCATTAGTGTTGACAGGAGTCATAATACAGTGATCTCTCCCTCCCTCTCCCTCCCTCCCTCCCTCCCTCCCTCCCTCCCTCCCTCCCTCCCTCTTATTGATACAGTATAGTACTCTATCTGTAGCAGTGAGTTCCTTCATATGGACACTATTTCTGCCATCTTTGCTTTAGTGAGTGACACGTTGTGACACCTTCCCTATTTGTCAAAAGTTCACAAGGCAGACACAAAGACAGGTCCGACCTGGCTTTCTATTACCTTCTGGTAGCTGATTCTTGTGATGAATGCTGAGGCTCAAGTTATCAGGGCTCCACTGTGACATAACTGCTGCATCTCAATCCTTTCACATTTGCTACTGATGGCTGAATCTGCCTTGGTGGACTGTAGAGCTGTTGCAAGTGCCATGGTGGTTTCCTCTAGTGAAATTAAGACACTGTCCAGTGTGGCAGTTGGCACACCCTCTACAACAAGTGTGCCTCTGGTCTTACTTAGTGCTGACTGGTTTGGTATCAACATTTCTCCCAAACCTTGTTGTGGAGACAGTTGCTCCGATGCTTTGACTTGACTCATCAGGTGTGGAAGTCCAAGTGCATACCTTGGTACAGATATCTGCCTAGGAATTCACCTTGGAGGCACTTTCCCCATTGCTGGACAAGTACATTGACACAAGTACATTGGTATGAATTGGCCATTCATACCAATGGTATGAATGATAAGTTGTCATATTTTTCAATGAAAGCATCACTAAAAATAAAACAAAAGAAGAAGAAGAAGGGCAAGGGAAGTAGGGGATTACCTCAGAACCAGCATCTCTAGAGATGGTTTCTACTCAGTCTTCTGCTGTGTTCAGGCTATTACTAAGGAAGCTCCAGTACATGTCTCCACTGAGGGCGAAGTTCAGGATCAAACCCTTCCTGAATGGAGGATTCACTCACTTTGAGAGTTCCACCATCATTCCTGGTTCTGTGATTACTACTCTCTGCAGCATAGTTGTTTCCACAGGGTTTTGTCCTCCTCAAGACTGAGGAAGTCCTCACATGCTTCCTGCTCTTGCTACTAGTACAGATTGCTGCCACTTTGACCCCTGGTTATTCCTGGGATCCTATTGTCAGAAACATGCTCATTATTTGTACTGTGATCTCTGTTGTCCTTCAGTGCCATATAAAATTTTGGGAGCAATAGTGTATACTATGCATTATGAACTATGCCATTACATTCCCACTTTTAACTGGGGACTACTTTCCACATTGATCACATGACCTTCAAAGTTATGCTCACCTCATTTGAGGCATTGGGAGTGATGCTGGCAAACATTATTTGATATGAACTCTTTGGGCGAAAGAATCTGGGCTAGGATATCTTGCTGATTTATTCTAACACTATTGGCCTTTTAGATGAAGGTTCTTTCCTACAGGAATAGGAACTTTACTAATGTTTTTAGCACTTTACTAGTGCTATCTGTACCAAACAATGTTCTCGCCTTCCTCCATGTTATGGATGGGAGTGGGACTAACTGTTGGGAGGTTGCAGGGCTGAAAATTTAATTGTAGGAGTTCTGGGCATGAGCACTGGAGAACGTGGACACATCTAAAGAGGAAAAAAGGAATAAAAGTAAAACAGTACTGGCCAGATAATAAAAATGGTTTGAGTAGATAAATATATTAGAAGCTGGTTTGTAGTGATGTTATAGGCACCATTTACTCAATCACTTTGTTTTTTAGCATCTTTACAGCAACTCCAGCAACCCTAATCTCTCCCCGCTGCATAATTGAAGGTGTTGAGACAGACAGACAAGCAATAGGGTACTGTATTGGTTTCAGTAGAGCTGAAGAGTAATTTCTCCACTGGTCCTTGCTAGACCAGTGTTATCTGTGCTGGGTCTAAAACAGACTCCATGATTTTACAATATGCTCTAGTGTCCCTGAAACATTGTGAAGCTGAGCTGCTAATGGCCCTGCTTCGTGAATGTTGTGGTGATTGGCAAAATAAAGTGCTAAGTTGTGATTTTCCTTTCTCACTGAATGTTAACTGAGTTATCAGCAGTATGTGTAAAGAATCCAAGAAAACAATATTCTTTAAATGTTTGTTTTGTTGTAGATCTTTCATTCTGTAAGCTACTCTTCTAAAGATATTACTATTTTATTTTGGACTTATTTCACAACATTTATATACTGTTTGATTGTAAACCTCAAAGTGGTTTACAAAAAAACTTGCTGGGCTCTCTTGTATAGGTCCTTCACTGTGGTTGTAGTGATTTGGATGCAGTATTTATGTCTCTCAGCCCCTATAATGTACCTTTCAGTGCAGTATTTTATTTGAATTAGTATTCGAACTTGTTAATATTGCAAGACTTCTGTTCTAATTTTTGGTTCTGTTGTTTTCGCTTGTGAATTACCACTTGATCATTGATCTTCATGTGGAAATGTGAGAAACTGAGACATTAGTCCTGCCTACAGTGGGATAGAAATGAATCTTTCATAATTATGGAGCACACTAGTATTACTGCTGTCACTCGACTGTTCAGCAGACTATCTGTCCTTATAAGTACCACAATGGGTGATGTGATTAAAATACAGTTTAATTCCCAGAGTATATAACTTCATAAATTAGCATTGCTAAGGAGGGGCAATGATATTATAAAACCAGATGAAAGTATTGGCTTTATGCAGTGGAATTCAAACAACTTTCCCACTGTATTCAAAATTATTATTATTTATTGAGTTTATATACCGCCCTATACCTGGACGTCTCAGGGTGGTTTATTATTGAGAAGTAGCTGGCAGAATTAGCGTAAGAGCAACAAAGCAAGGTTTAACTTAGATTCAATTTAATTTGAGATGTTCCAGTTCTGTCTTTTTTTAAACTTAAAAATGTTCAACCTTGTAATAAGACCATTTCCCCACACTTCTACAACCTGGGCAAATTAGCACTGAGCAAGTCATTTAATGGCTTTTACATAAGGATTAGATAAAATCATGGTCAACCAGATGCCTGTGAGGAAACCCACAAGCAGGATTCAAGCACAAGAACACTTCCCCCTCCTGTGGTTTCCAGCAACTGGTATTCAGCAAATGGTGTACCCAGCAATTGGTATTCAGTGCAATTAACAAGACTATACTGCCTCCATAAAGGAAAAGGGACCCCTGACCATTAGGTCCAGTCGTGACCGATTCTGGGGTTGCGGTGCTCATCTTGCTCTATTGGCCAAGGGAGCCAGCGTACAGCTTCCAGGTCATGTGGCCAGCATGACTAAGCCGCTTCTGGCAAACCAGAGCAGCACACGGAAACGCCGTTTACCTTCCCGCTGTAGCGGTACCTTATTTATCGACTTGCACTTTGACGTGCTTTTGAACTGCTAGGTTGGCAGGAGCTGGGACCGAGCAATGGGAGCTCACCCCGTCACAGGGATTTGAACCGCCGACCTTCTGATTGGCAAGCCCTAGGCTCTGTGGTTTAACCCACAGCACCACCTGCGTCCATACTGCCACACTTTATCCAATGGAATTGATGCAGTAATTGATTAAACTTAATAATGTGACATCACTGATTGCTACTTACTGTCTGGCCCCCAAGGTGTTTGCCTTCAGAAAACTCATACTAGATGCAGAGGTTTAACATGCTCCATTGCTGATAAAGATTCAGATCCTAGATGTGTGATTATTAGGTGAAAACATGGGGTTGTTTCAATACCTCATTTTTCATCCAGCATAGTTCCCCTGATCTAATCACTCTTTTGTTTAAATTCCTCCAAGAAAATATGTTGATAGAACTTCATTGGAAAACCAGATAGTGTAATTACCCTCACTGTTTGTTTGTGCTTCTTGGCTTCTTCAGTGGAGCAGCCAACGTTGTTGAGCTTTTGTTAGGAGATCACCCCCTAAAGCTTTAGGGGCAGGCTTTGGTTTGGAGGGCGATGGAACCTCAGTTTGTTGAATACTTTCAATGCTTCTCTGTAATCCCCCCCCCTTTGGCTACGTCCATGATCATACATCATTTAATTACAATAATAGGATACATACAATGGAAGGCCCTTTATTATAGAGATTGTTTTCAGTATTTGAATATTGGGATGCTTACTGTTTCCTTCTTACTGTATGCCCACAGAAATGCATATTTCCATACTCTCCATGCCTGTCTCTTGGTTATGTGATGGAGAGCTGATTACTCTCAAAGTGGTAGTGATTATTTACCTTGATAGCAAAGTAATATGTTGGAAGTTAGTTGGTGGTGGACTGGACAAAGTATTAAAACTGCCAGTACTGTTGGGAATCATCTTTGAGGGAAAATTAGTTCCTGTGTGGAATGTCTTTTAACCTTTTAATAAAATTTAAGGTGCATATTTGCACATCAATGTACTCCACATAGTTATTTATCAGTAACTGAAAAAGAAATAGTTTAAAATAAAATTCAGTTTGATTAATAATCAATTATTACCAATATATTCTATTATATTTATATGCTTTATAGGGTTTAGTTAAAGACATCTTCTACTCCAAATGAAATATATATATATAAAAAAATGTGGGCTTCATTATAAATAGAGTAACTACTTTCCTATATCATGAATAAATGCAACCTATTCCCTTCTGTGAGATTTCTAATTCATTCTTTAACATAGAGTTACCAAGTTCCCAGCAGTATAACATCTGCAAACCTTTCACTAGCTTTAGTGCTTAAAGTTAATTTTATTATGCTTAATTGTTTCCCAAGTTTCATTAACAGACCCATCTTACTAGGTCCCCAAGTGCTTTATATGACTTTGCCTCTATGTGGAGTGTTTTCATGAGTGTGGCGAGGCAACAGCAAAATCTGGACCTTGGGTATTAACAAGATCTTGATTGAAAATAGCCTTTGAGGCAGACAGTGAGATGTGAATTGTGCTTAATGTATTTTCTAACAGTCTAACTTGCTGGCCTTCAGAAAAACATGGGCAGAAGTCTGCTGAATCTGTTATTAGAACTGGAGACTCCTGGATCACTTAAGTATCTGGAATTGCCAATACCACTAAACTGAAAGCTCTTTGGGATACAAATTGAAAAAAAAAATAAAGGTGCTGTGCTCTCAGCTGACACTCATCTTGTATGGGAACATATGGATTAGACAGCTATCGAAAATATAATTGGGGAGACCTCACATGTCCTTAACTGCCCAGTTGATTTCTTGCATATCAAACTTAGGTCAGAAGCTCCCCTCATTTGTTTTTGAATGTTGCCAACAGCACTGACAGAAGCATCTGCCTTCCATTTAATTAATTAATTAAATTTGTATACTGCCCTATACCAGAAGATCTCAGGGCAGTTCATAACATAAAATTATTCATGGCACAACACTCCTGATAACATACCTGTAGGTTCAGATAATATCTGCTAGGAAAGTTACTGAGTGCTCTAAGATGTGATTGATCCACTGTTGCCCCTCTGTAATTAGGTCTGGCAGGAGCTTGTTTTTCCAGATTTGTGATGAAAATTTGTCACTGGTCGCCTCCAGACTGTACTTTGTGGGAGATTCAGTCACATAATGCTCTAGCACAGCAAACCCACTTTAAAGAAAACTGAACTTTTTCTGATACGGAGAGTGACAGAAAAAGGATAATGATCAATTAATGAGAAGTCATATTACTGCTGCACAAACAAATCAGGGTGAAGTCTCATCATATACTGAATTCCATATAGCCTCCACACAAACAAATTAAAATGAATATCCAATAAGGTGGATTCAGTAGCACCTTAAAGACCAACTAAGTTTTTATTTTGGTATGAGCTTTGGTATGAGCTTTGGTATGAGAAGTGTGCATGCACACGAAAGCTCATACCAAAATAAAAACTTAGTTGGTCAATAAGGTGCAGATACTATATAACCTCTCTGTGCAAGTTTTGTGCAAACAAATCAGGATAAATTCTCAACAAACAGGTCATATGGAAATAGCCATTGTTACCTATAAGTAATAGATTACCTGTAAGTAAAAGATTAGCATCCTAATTTATTATTGGAAAATTTTGATTGAAGGGCAGTGCAGAAATATTTTGAATAAATGATACAAGAACTCTGTTTTCTTGTATTGATGTGTTTAATTTTTGAATTTATGAAGGGTAGATTAGTAAAAAATATGGGAGGAAAAGAAACAGCTCTTTTACATTCCGAGTGTTTAACTTGAATGTTTTGATAGACAAGCAATTCTCAGTTTGTCTGAAGGCAACAAGTCGTTATAGCAAAGGCTAAGATTCCAGATTATTTGGACTGTAAACTGGTGATGGACATTGAGTGTGAAAATATTGTTGAGTAACTTGGGTATTGTTTCTGACATCACAGGAGACACACACTGCTAGTGCTGCTTACGAATGTGTCTAATTTATTGTGCAATTAATAAACATCCATTTTATCATCTTCTTTCTTGCTCCATTTCTTTCACCAAAAGCTCTTTCCTAGTTTGCTTGTACTGCTGATTCTTAATTTTAACTCGCCCAGTAGTTTGACATTTCTCAGCATCGCTAAACATATCTCTGAACCAGATATGGTTTTGAATCCTCGAAGTGCATTGACATTGCCCCTTCTGTGTCTTTATTGAAGGAGCAGTTTGTACACAAATAGTTTTTAGCAGCCTCTCCCTTCTTCAGACTAGTTACTAATTACAGCCATGTTTCCATAGCTAAGAAGGGTAATTTAACCCCCTAGATCTAATGATCAGTTTCTCACTCAGTTCTGCTTTCATAGCTGATACAGTTTCTTTGCTTACCTCTTTCTTTTAGCGCTGTTCGTGCAGTTGCTCTGGACCTTGAAAGTAAAATAATTTCAGTAATCTGCAAGGATGTCTGGCACATATCTGGCCCTGGCCAAACAAGCTGACTCTGATTCACATGTTTGGGGAAGTTTCCAGCCTTGCTGAAACTTGTTTGTGCCTCTTCTACCTCACTGTGTGGAGAAAGTGATGGCTGAATTGCTGTCTGACCTAGAGATATGAAGACTTGGTGGAAAACAAGGGAGGAATGATTTTCTCTGCTCCTCCACCATCAGGCCAGAAATGGGACTAGTGTTGAAAACAACATTCTGAAAGAGATGCTGGTTGAAATAATTTGGAAATAAGTGGTTTGGAATTACAGGTTATTTCCAAAGATTTCTTTCCTTCAGAGAGAGAATAAGCTGCAAATCTCCTTTGGGAGAAAGGGTAGGAAAGAAATTAAGGGTTGAACCCAACTTAAGTCATGCTCATAGTAGATCCATTGAAATCATTACTCACGGCTAACTTAGGTCCATTGATTTCAATGGGTCTACTCTGAATTTGAGATAGTTGGCTTCCACCACAAATAAATATAATGGGTTTTTTGGACCCAAAGTTCAAAGATAGCAAATAACATTGCTACTGTCTGACCAAAGTAGAAAACAAATGCTTTGTAAACTGACACTTTGCATATTGTGGTAAGCCGTAGTCTGAAACAAACTAGGGCTTACTATGAACGAGCAACGTGCTGGTACACGTTGCTTAAGTGACACACCCTCGTCCCTCCTCCTTTCTTTCCCAACCCAGAAAGAAAGAAACTTTGTGTTACATGTAGATCATGGGATCGGCTTAGTGCTACATGTGAATCAGGACTGTTAGTTTGTTTCCACACAAACCACAAGAGAAATTCAAGGCTTGTTTGTTTGTTCTATGGTTTTCCATTATGGTTGAAAATGATCATTATCTCTCCAGCATCCCAGTTTGTCTGCAGAAAAAGGGGGGTTAATATTGGATCTCCAGGGACATGCATCCAAGTGAAGTTGTTCCTTTGTCCTTGTCATAAAGGGGAAGTGTATGGTTAAACCTCATACCCAGTTGTCGCTTCTCTTTGAAATAAAACACTGCAACAATTCTATAAGCTGAGGTACTGCCTCACGTTGTACTTCTCCAATATGCATATTAATATCTAAGTTGTAAAATACCATTTAGAAAATATTCTAGTATCTTCCCACTGGCCTTTGATTTGGTACAGAAAAGAATAAACAGCACAAACCTTGTAGATGTCAATTCTTATATTAAAATAATTGCTCATGAAAGTAGTGGTGCAGGGTTTTTTGAAAAGTCTCAATGTTGCTTGCCATCACACAGCCAATATACTCCACCAGTTTATCCATTGCCACTGTTCCAAGTCTTTAAACAGAATTCTCTCAATACTGAAGGATTAGGATCTTTCCAGTTCATAGTGATGGATAACTTAGCAGCTGCTATTAAATTCAAAACTAATGCTGTTCCTGAAGTTCAGAATATTTCAGATATCTCAATATTTAACAGGTTGCACGGCAAGCTATTACTTGACTCCCTGTTTTACTGGTGTAAAACTTGAGCATGTGACCCTAGGGAAAGCATTTTTGAAAACACACTGTGGTCTGCAGTAGTTATTGTCCTTTCTCTTTTCCCCTGGGAACCAACAATTGCAACTGGATTCTTGAGCACGATAGTTCATCTTGTTTGCTTTCTAATCAGTGTGATCTGGAAAAGCAGCATTTCTAGCACACATATTTTTTCATGATACATTTTTGGCTGTTTTCACAGATCTGCATTTATATTGGAAGATTTTTAAGGTTAGCTCTAGTTATATGCGCCTAGTGATACTGTTGGTGAGGCAGGGCTCAGTTGGCCAGCCTTCTATTTTCTAGTTTACAGCAGTGTCTGCAGCCTGGCTAGCTTTTCAGACACCTTGTAACTGAATAACCTTCTAAAGAAATGCCTGAAGCAGCTGATATTATATTGATATTCTGTTATATTTTACTCCAAGAAGACCCATTTATCTTAAATAGAACCCAATAAGGCATACATGTATGTACAAAATATTTTTTTAATGTGATCCTATTGATATCCCAAGATGAAATTGTGCAGGTAGCTCTTAGAAATATTACATAATCAAATACAGATTATTGAAAAACTGTAATCATATTAATTTTTTTAATCCCTTAAAAATTAAATTTTGTAACTTAAATTTAAAATTTAGAGTAAGTCCATCATGCGACATATCATATTAAAGTTCATGAAGTTCTGAAGAGATTGGTGTTTTTAGTTTTGGCGTCTCTCAGTCCTGGGCTGAGCTGTTAAGGTTTTTTTGTCACATTTTTGAAATTTCAAACCCTCATAACTAAAAAACGGGATGAGATTTAAACTTAGTTTTGATCATTCAACAAGTGTACAAAATATTTTGGATGAAATGAGGTAAAAAAGTTGGATCACTTGAAATGGAATGGCCCTGAACATTTTGGGTCCCAGGTACTTGCTGAGCTGTGAACAAAGCACTGTGGCATTCACAGTACTGGAGGAAACTTTGAACTTAATTTGAGGTGACCTTTAAAATTCTAAGGTGAGGCCATCTATGAAGGTCTATTTTGCACTGTATTGCTTTCTGTGTTAACGTTTGACACACATTGTGGTTGGTGCAAGTCTTTGCAACCATAATAGCTTCTTCTGTGCTATAGTAAGAACCTTACAGTGCAAGATTAATTGTGATTGAGACCCCATTAAGCAGGTGTTGGCACAGGTTTCAATGGATGTCAATTGTATAGGAACTTGGGCTTGAAGTACATGTTACATTATTATTAATTAAATTTATATACTGCTGTATACCTGCAGGTCTCAGGGTGGTTCACAAAATAAAATTACGATATAAAAACACAAAATACACAATCAAAATATAAACAGAAACAGCCAAATAACCCCCCAACACATAAAAATAGTTTTTAAAAAACACAATTAAAAAGCAGTTTAAAAATGTAAATGCAGTTCTGTGATTTCTTTTATCTGTGTCTAGTGGTGTTTTATATATACATATATAAGGCTGCATCTGAGTATAAAAGTGAGATGCCTAACCACTGTTCAGCTCAAAATTGCCCACTCCAAGCTGCTTTTCCACCCAGAGGAGTGGGGAAGGGAAACTATGGGGACTATTTCCCTTTTTGTCCTCTGACTGAAAAAAGTAGTTCAGGAGAGATTATTTCAAACTAAAAAAGGACAAGAGTGGGGAGTGTTAAGCAGCACACCTTTCATGTGCTCAGACTGGCAGGCTCCTTTAGTTAAAAGCAAACAAACCATAGAGGGAAGAATCTGAACTTGGCATACCATGTGGCTTGAGCCTTGGCTACATCATGACAGAATAATGCTGTTTGCTTTTGTCCGTGTGTCACAGGTGCTTCATTAGTAAGTTCTGTTGAATCTTTCATCTATTCTCCATTGTTGTTGTTATTTTAAACTGGAGTAATTTTTCAATTGCTGTGAAGGAAGCCTTAATTTAAATGTGTTGTTCACCTACATTTAAGCAAAGTCAAGATTTTGCAAAGTTAAAGCATAATACATTTGTGAAAAGAAAAGACATTCTATTCTAGGGTAACTTATGCCTAATTAATGCCCTTCCACCACATGGATATTTATGATTTGCTGGAGGCTCTAGGTGTCCAACAGAACTGCGAGATGGAAGAAGGGTGTTAAAGCTTTTAAATGGCCCCAGGGTCTTGTCCAGCAACTGTCAAGACTCTTCGGTGTGGTGTGACTCTGAACTCAGGCTTCTGGTTTAGCAATAACATACAGATAGTGTAGAATAAATAATCATGCTAGGCACCTTGAGTACACTGAAAGGACAGTAAACTTGTAACAGATACGTTGGAAGTAACAAGTGTGCAGCTTGTTTTGCTTTTAGGACAATGAGCCATTATGTGTTTTATATATGTAAACCACCGTGTGATCTTTGGATAAAGGGCAGTACAGAAATTTAATAAATAAAATAATAATAATAATAATAATAATAATAATAATAATAATAATAATAGAAGAGTAACCAAAGTGATCAAAAGCTACTGGTGGTAACATAGTTACAGGTAGGTAGCCGCGTTGGTCTGCCATGGTTGAAACAAAATAAAAAAATTCCTTTCAGTAGCACCTTAGAGACCAACCAAGTTTGTCATTGGTATGAGTTTTCGTGTGCTACGTGGAATGGTTAGAGGAAGTCTCTACAAAACCATGAGGCTAGTGCTGCTTCCAGTTTCTCTCCTATACTGATAGCTACACCTTCATGGGTTACAGCAGGCATCCCCAAACTTCAGCCCTCCAGATGTTTTGGACTACAATTCCCATCTTCCCTGACCACTGGTCCTATTAGCTAGGGATCATGGGAGTTGTAGGCCAAAACATCTGGAGGGCCGCAGTTTGGGGATGCCTGGGTTACAGAGACCAAAAGTATATATGTACTGTATTCTGCACCTCTTCCTTATTGCTTGACATGTCGGCTTGAGGGATTTTATTATGAACAGGATTGTGGGAGGAGTCCCTGCATGAACTCTCTTCCCCAGTTCTATGGAGTTAGAAAAAAAATCCAGTGATATCCTGAGTAAAAGGACTGAAGATCCATATGGCAATATATTAAATGCCAACAAGACACATCTAGGAGAGCTTATTCTGGGTCATTTCCATCCACTCAAACCCTTGCATAAGAAATTAAATCTAAGCCATAGTAATACAGAGATGCTGTTGGATCAGCTTTTGGGTTGTATGATGTGTTCCCCAAAGCTCAGTAGCTATTATTTTTCAAATAGGGCACATATGAGGTAATGTGATTATACAGATCCCGAACTTGTGTCCAGGAACGGCTTGTTACCATGATTAGAGTGAAGGGGAAATTGGGAGAGACTGTTTCCTTTCTGGCACTGGATGGAAGACTAGAGGACTGAATTATATTTCTAATTGCCTTTACAGCGTGTCTTCAATGATCTCAGTGGCTCAGTGACCCTATCCTGGATTGGTGACAGCACTGGGGTAAGTAATACAGATAGGTTGAACAGATTTTTAAATATTAATTTAAATATTAAAGGAACAAAAACACAACAAGTGAAATAATAATTCCTCCGAGTGCATGACTCAGTACTCTCAATACAGTGGTACCTCTTGTTGCGAATGGGATCCGTTCCGGAGGCCCATTTGCAACATGAAAAGGCTGCATCTGCGCATGCGCGTGACACAATGCAGCTCTTCTGTGCATGTGCAAAGAGCGATTTAGCGCTTCTGAGCATGTGCACAGGTTACGGACGCACCAAACCCGGAAGTAACCCATTCCGGGACTTCCTGGTTTGGCACAGCCAAAGCGCAGCCAAAAGATGCAACATGCAGCGGATGCATCATGAGGTATGACTGTAATGGATAGTTTTGCTTTAATCTTCCCACATGGAAAAGTAGGGTTGTTCCTGTTTGATGGGTCATGAATAATGATCCTCTTCAGATGTAGGTGTTGCAAGGAAGAAGGGACACAGTGTAGGTGTTGTGTATATTGCGTGACTCATTCTGGATTTGGTAAGAAGTGTCGATAACTGCCCACCCAGACTTGAGGTGAGAATTGCTTCAATACTGAAGTCTTGCCGAGGAGGAGGAAGTACTCTCCGCCTCTTTCTTCACATCCGGCACAAAGAAATGCATCTCTCTTTGAAAGTGTAAGCAACAACCAATGTTTTTTGAGTGGGGCAACATACAGCCAAGTTCCAGGCACACTGAAGAATTGCACTATATAGATATTGTTGGTTTCTGCTTCCCATTTTTCCCTTTGCTGCATCCTGTTGCATGACTGATACCAGGTGTCAGTTGAGGTAGAAGGAAGCCTAATAGAACTAATATCTGAATCCAATTTTATGACAATGTGTGATAATTCCAAAATGCAATACGATGTGCCCTAACTTACCAGGTTTACCAGGCTGCTGATATACAAAGGGATTATGGTACAATTTTGGGCTACAGTAACAGCTTTTATTTGATATTGTTCTGTAGTCAGAGAGATTAGCTATTAACTAAGAAACCTGTGTCAGACCAATTACGTGTACCAGGGATTAAGCGAGTTTTTCTCTCTTGGGGGAAAAAGCACCTTGACACTTCAAGCTGGGATGTCAAAGCACAGGTGACTGTGTTAAGAAGTAGCTTTTCTAAAATGTCATCAAACAGAATAAAAGAAGTTGCAAAGATAAGACATAGCATTTAAAAAAATAAATGCAAAATGAATTCTAGTGAATGTTGGTGTATTCAGTTGACCTCTATAAATTCTTCCACACAACTTTATAATGTTTCTGAAACATTTTTTTAAATGTGTTCTGATTTGTACTTGTGATGGAATATGCATGACAGCAACTCAACATGCCAAAATAAACCCAGTAAAAAACATAAACTTGTGTTAGCTCAGCCATGTACCCCCAAATATGTGAATTTGTCCTTCTTGGGGCATGATGGGTTGTGCATGCTGGCTGTTGTTCTCAGACTATTGTTGCTAACAGGTTTCTCTCTTTCCAGGTTATTCTTGTGTTAACTACATTTCAGATACCTCTGGTAATCATGAGTTTCGGGCAGTCTAAGCTCTACAGAAGGTGAGAGCATTGTGTGGTGAATGTCTATGAACTGAAATGCACATTGTAATGAAGCCAAGAGCTTGCTGCCGATTCCTATATATGAGGATTTGTGAGCAGCCTCACATTGCCTTTGTACAGTGGTTAGGTACAGGGCTTCTAAACTAGTGACAGATCGCCCTCTTTACAAAGCCAGTGATGAACAGCAGGTTGAATAAGTGGGCAGTGCTGCATCCTAAGGTCTATCCTGTCTTGGGAGAGTCCAACTTTCTGACATGTAAAGAGGCAAAAGCTGACCAAAAGCCCAGCAGCAATCAACTGAGGGATTTGCTGGTTTAACAATAAGTCATATACAGTACTAAGTGGTGTATTCTGTGTCAGAAGCAGTTATCTCTGCCTTTTAAACAATGGATATGCTACTTTATTACAGTATCTAGCTTCCCTTAAGGGACTGTAAGTAAGCCATCCCCCTTCTGCCTGCCTGTTGGAAATCCTACAGGAGTAAGCTCCTTACTGACTGCTGCTACTGGTGTCAAGAAGCTTGAGAGAGTTTGAAGAGCTCACCTCTCTTATCTTTCCCCATGCTTCCTGTTGGGATAGAGCTTGTGTGAACTACAATACAAACTGCACTTTCTTTAGGTGTGGTTCCTTGCCAGACAGAAGCCAGACAGATCTTTCCTTCCTTGTTTCTTTGGTGTGGCTGATCTTCTCTTTTTCAGCGGCTGGAGAAAATCAGTTGCACCACAGATAGCAAGTCTTAAGAGCAATTCCCTTTGGCTAGGAGTAGCATCTGCTAAGAGTGGTGCCACCCCTTTCCCCAGGCGCAGCTGAGAAGTTCAGGTACTCCCCAAATTTTGCTGCCCATTTCAACAGCTGGAATAGGCTTACAAGTGACCCTGCTTAAGAATGGCTCACATATGCAAAGTGTGACAAATTTAAAATATAAACTCCCATGATCCCTAGCTTACAGGACCAGTGGTCGGGGAAGATGGGAATTGTATTCCAAAACATCTGGAAGGCTGAAGTTTGGGGATACCTGCGCTAGAGCAAACCCAGTTCTCAGCCTTTGTTATTAGTTTAGAAAATGTTTAGGCACTCTTTGCCACGTACAGGTCTCTCTCGAAGCTTCTGAAAGTGTAGGGATAACATGGCTGGGTAGAGTTAGTCTTGCAAGAGGCCAAGATTTCTTATGGGAGTCTTGGCTGGTTACATGTGGAACTCGCAGGGTTAGTTTGTACATTACGGCTACTATATAGGAGCTTCACACTGAAAAAGTCCCTCCCTTGGAATATTTACCTGGCCCTGCCTTTGTTTTCTTGTAGATGCCAGGCGAAGTCCATCCTGCCCTCTTGGGTGTTTCCCAGAACATGATTACTTTCACTAGTGTTTCCTCCTTTTAGACTGAATGCTCTTTTGTGGATCTTTAGTAACTGGCTGTCGATAAACAAGCAACTTTCTCTGCTGAGGGGCTTCCCTTTAATAAACGATCACCACTAGCACCTCCATTGATTCCCTGGCTTTGAAGTTGGAAGTGCTTTACGTCACTACCTCAGACGTGTTCCTGTTTAACTCTCTTAAAAGTTGCCAGAGAGCTGTAAGCATGGGCAGTTAGCCCTGGCAAGATGCTCTACAAACCAAAGTTCAACGAGGAAGTGCAGGTTTCCATTTTGAGTTGTATTAAAACATTCAATATAAAGTGAATAGGGAAAGTAATTTGTTGTTGTTGTTTAGTCGTTTAGTCTTGTCCGACTCTTCGTGACCCCATGGACCATAGCAAGCCAGGCACTCCTGTCTTCCACTGCCTCCCGCAGTTTGGTCAAACTCATGTTTGTAGCTTTGAGAACACTGTCCAACCATCTCGTCCTCTGTCGTCCCCTTCTCCTAGTGCCCTCCATCTTTCCCAACAAAAGGGTCTTTTCCAGGGAGTCTTCTCTTCTCATGAGGTGGCCAAAGTATTGGAGCCTCAGCTTCAGGATCTGTCATTTTTTTTGGTGTGCTCTGTTGCTTTAAGAAGCCTCCAAAAACAAATGGCTGCATCTGCAAAACTATCCTGTACTGAGGAGCTTTTATACTTACAATGTCTGTTTTTGTTTCTGTTTGCACCGTAGTGAAGACTATGGGAAAACTTTTGTAGACATTACGGATCTCATTAACAACACTTTCATCCGGACAGAATTTGGAATGGCCATTGGACCAGAAAATTCAGGGAAGGTAGGATGTGGGCGTTGTTCCTATTTCTCCAGCTGCTTAACAAGTTTACAGTATTGCGCAATATACCCTAGTTGTCCATATCATATTATATCTCTGGAATACAGATTTCTGCCACAAATTCTCTACTTACCTACCTATCTACCCTACTCTCCACTGACTTGCTATATGACCTTGAGAAATCGCATCCTGCTTGATGCTTCCTGGTTGTATGTTGGAGCCATTACCTGCTTTTTCCAGATTACCAGATTGTAGATTAAATCAAACTGTTGCAGTACCTACGCAATCACACAGTGTTCTAGACATGGTTGTGTGATTTTCACAAAGTCCCGTCCTCAGAGCAGCTCAGTTTCCTTGGCAGAACATTATGTAGTGCACTGTACAAAGTTTGATCCTAAAGCAGGTTGCATAGGACATATTTCTAATAGTCAAATGAGTGGTGGTGGTGGTTTATAGGGTTTCTACTACTTTTTCTGGATTCGTTAGTTTGCTGCCAAGAAGTAATGTTTACACCAACATTATTGGTTTTATTCAGGTCATCACTGTTTCCTATGGTCTTTATGGGTATGGTTTATTCCCACATGACTTCCAGATGGATGTGAGAAAAGATGTTACATCCTTTTAGATTGTCTTAAAAAAATTAATGGAGTTCAGCTAAGCACTCATATCCTAGTGAAGCAGGCCCTTTGCATTAATTTGCACAGCAGACTTGCACAAGGAACATAAGCACAAGAAACACTAAGGGTTAGTGAGGATTTCAGTTCTCCCACACAGCTGGGATTTTTATTCTGGTTTTTGTCAACTTCAAAACTGCACTGTTTCAAATAGCTTCAGGTGACTTCTTTATTTGTGATAAACTAGAAGCACAGATATGTTGAGAAGGGACACTGATCTTTATTTTTCTGACTAGGTGATACTGACAGGGGACAGACCTAGACCATACCATACCGGAAGAATATTTCGATCATCTGATTTTGCTAAGAACTTCCAGTTGACAGATATTCCTTTCCATCCTTCAACTCAAATAATTTATCACCCTCAGAATTCTGATCTGCTGTTGGCCCTCAGTATTGAGGTAAGGATTTGGGAAGAATAGAGCTGTTGGTTCACTTACTCACTGGTAATTTAGGCATTGATTCTAGGCTCCAAGAAGCCATTTAGCGCTCCTCCAGACATCCTTTTTATTATGTGTTCATGATTATTTGGTCTTATGGTGGTATTGGGGCTGTTATACCTGATCCCACTTTCAATACTGTTTAAGCCTGAAAAAGTTCTAGAGCGGGAATACTGTTTCATTTCCCCCCCTTTTCTCCCCCCCTTTTTTTCTTTAAAGCCTACTGCTTCATTTTCAGCCAGTGCTTATCCCATAATGTCCTGTTGAAATCCCTGTAACCTTTTATACCACAAATGTTCTGCTTTATTTTTTGTTTTGCTTTTATTGCACTATAGTGCAAGAGTTCTGCTCCAAACAGCAATAATGCCGTAACACTGGGGAAGCATTGCAGAACAACTAATAAAGTGGAATGATGGATGGCCCAGTATCAGTCCGTCACTAACACACTGTTATTGCATCAGTGACAGGTTGCAGAATTCACCCACAAAAAAGCTCCAGTCTGGAGAGGCTCTTAATGTATGTTTGGGTGGGTGGGCAGGAGGGTTTGGCTCTTGAGTGACCCCTTGTGGTAATAATTGGCAGCATCATAGTTTCTGTCTCATCAATACAGCAGTTGTATGGTCATATTTACTGCTTTGCCCTAAGTGCTGTGTTACATAATGAAAGTGTGGGGTATATTTTAAATGAAACTCATTGCATTGGCTGCATAAAGTTCTTTTCTAACATGACTATGAGGTTCTGTATATAGGTGAATCAAGCTTCTTTAAGAGATGCAGTCTGACTCAGTGGCAGAACTGAAGTACGGAATCCTCAGCTGGTCAAGAAACTGTGTCCAGACTGTTATTGCCTTATTTTGTGTTTCTGACCCCAATTCAAAGTGTTGATAATGAACTCTAAAGTCCTAAATGATTTGACACTAGGATGTTTAAAAGATTGTCCTCTCCCATATGAGCTTTCCTGCCCTTAAAATCTTTTATGGAGGTTCTCTTCCATGTCTAACCAACATCTGAGTTGTACACACTTGACTGTACACAACTGAGCCTTCTTTGTGGGCTCACCAACACTTCAGTTACTCTCTCAGGGGGAGTCACATCTTGTCCCTTCTCTGATGGTGTTCCACTGCTGTTCAAGGATGTAATTTCTGGCAAAAAAAATGGTCTACTAAGTTGCTAATCTTATTCTCTGTGATCTGTTAGCTGACGGGTTTTCCCTGCTGCCTCTTTTCTCTGCCTTACTGATTATTTTACATTTTATTTTTTAATATGTTGGTTGGATTGTAAACCACCTTGAGCATTTTGAATGGAAATCTGGGCTAAAATATTTTTTAATGAATATTTTTAGCCCAGACTTGAAAATGCTAAGCAGATGATGTCTAATCCTTTCTTAATGTTTTCAGGGCAGCCTATGGGTATCTAAGACCTTTGGTGAGAAATGGAAAGAAATACACAAAGATGTTTGCCTGGCCAAATGGTGAGCAGCTGAAAAACAAACATGTTCCCCAGGGAGAGTTAGTAGTTTAATGTTCTCTTGATTACACGAGAGCTGGTTGCTTGCAAAAACAGAAAGATAACTCTCTTCGGGATGAAATTCTCTTGGTCCCTAATAGCCTTTCTTGTGGTCATGTTTGTACTGTATGCTTTTTGGGGGAGGAAAGTTGCTGTAATGCCTTCTGCATACACTGATGTTTGCACTACTTGAACACTTTGCATATGCAGGAAGAGCTCCATATAAAGGTGCAACTTGATACTGTGTGTTAAATTTTTCAGCTTTTGGTCATTTTCACCTTCAGGGTACCAGGGCTGTTTGGATTGTAGATCCAATAGCTTGGCAGTAGAGAACCTGCCTTCTGAACAGGGGGTCCCAGATTTCATCCCTGACTTTCCCAGTTAAATGGCTCTCTGTTACCAGTTGCTAAGTTAGCTAGCTTCTTTGCTCTCAGGACTTTGCTCTCAGTGTCCTTCCCCTTGACTTTTTCCAGGGGCTCTGGCCTGACCATCTTCTTCACCACATTCCTGAATGGCTCTTGTAGTAAGTATTCCCAAATACAACAAGTAATAATGATGCGTGTTAGTTGTTTTACAACTCACTTACTGACAGTCCATTTCTGAAGATGGCTTCAAGTGCTGGTTCTCACTCTTTTTAAACAGCTTGGGAACACAGTGTGCAAAGGACCCCACTTCTCACACTGCTCAAATTCACCAGAGGAGAGGCCCTAATCTCAGCTGAATGGCTTTAATTGGTTATTTTTACTGATTCTTCTGATGGTGCTGCTCGAATTTTGGTTTATGTTAGGTTATTTTGAGTTTTACTGTATTTTGATACTATGTTTTATTATTATTATTATTATTATTATTATTATTATTATGATTATGATGATGATGATGATGATGATGATGATGATGATGAGCCATCCTTGGAGTTTTGCTAAACCAAAGAGCCAGCACCTCAAATGGACCTAGCATGGCCCTGCTTTAGAGAATAAGGTCTTTGAGGCTTTCTTTTCATTTGTTCTACAGCACCTTTCATGCATTACATGAAGAGGGCACCCCATGTTGAAGCAGTTGCAGAGTCCGGCCCTTAAGGCCTGCCCCCTACATGTTTGACCATGGATGCCTGCAAAAGAGTAGCCTATGCAATTAGACTTTTATTTTGCAGATTTCCAAGCTCATTGACATTACAGGGACATTGTGTGTGTGGGGGGGAGGGTTAGGGATGGGGAACTACAGGCTTATGGGGCAGGGGCAGTGGTGTGGCCTTGCAACCCCATCAATGGATGAAGTCTCTTTGCTGTGTGTATTTCATGAAGAGGGCTTCTCTATCCCTCTAATCGGGGCAATGTTCATATACTTCCTCTTTCACAAGAAGCTGATCTTGGGTTACTTGAGCTGAAAAGGACCAAAGACTTTGGGAAGACATTCAAGACTATAGGAAGCAAAATATACTCCTTTGGCCTTGGAGGACGCTTCCTCTTTGCATCTGTGATGACAGAAAAGGTAGGAAATTCACTGTTCTCCTTTTCTATTTCCATATGCCCCAGGAGGTTAGTTTACAGTGGGGGTTTCCCCCCTATGATAGATAGCAAAGGAACCAGTGTTTGAAGAATGTTGACGTATATTAGTTCATTTTTAATGCAAGTGGCTTTTTCTAGTCTGAGGGCCATTTTCATCCTTGGCCAACCCTCCAGCTGTAAAAGTGGCCAGAAGTGGATGACTGATCAGGCACCCAGGCCAAGGTTTAGCACCACTGATTTTCCAATTTAAAACTTTGGGCAAGATTCATGTAATCAGCCCTGTCAGCAGAAACCCTGTGCAAGAACTTGCGCGACGGAGCTTCTTTCCTTCCACCCCCTGTGGCCCCCAAAATTTGCTTGGTGGGATGTCAGGATAAACCGCCAAACAGTCCAGGGATGGCAGCCTGGGATGCCTGTACAGATGGAACGACTGGAAGAGCTTGATGTTAAATTCCACCCAGTGTTTTTACTCCTTAATAAAGATAACAGTTTATCTTGATCAGGCATCCCCAAACTTCGAGCCTCCAGATGTTTTGGAATACAATTCCCATCTTCCCTGACCACTGGTCCTGCTAGCTAGGAGTCATGGGAGTTGTAGGCCAAAACATCTGGAGGACCACAGTTTGGGGATGCCTGATCTTTATCAACACAGTGAGGAAGTGCCCCTACAGCTCCCATCCTACATATATTGTATCAGGTCAATAAATAAGGGAGTTATTGCAGGGGATTACTTATTTCATATACTATCAAGACTATGTAGTGTGAATTTCTGGTATCCGTCATGGAATAACCTCCTATATAAACACCAATAGTATCTAGGATGTGGTAGTAATTAAACAACACTATCATTGCCTTCACTAGGGCAATACAAGGCGAATCCATGTGTCACTGGATCATGGAGAAACCTGGAACATGGCACAACTCCCTTCAGTTGGACAAGAGCAGTTTTACTCTATCTTGGCAGCTAATGATGACATGGTGTTCATGCATGTAGATGAGCCTGGAGGTGAGAGAAGGGAGCTGGGTGTGGTGTGAAAAAGATCTGAATTTCAACAGGCATTTGATGTGGGTTGCAAAACTTCATTTGGTTCATGAAGAGAATCAGCTCTTAAAATGTGAAGATGAACAGTATAGCATATAGGCACCTAAGGTTAATTCTTGAAATAACATATATGCGCTCATAATGGTAAAGCATTTGAATCATATCCTTGGTGAAGAGACTGCCAGAAAATCCTTGGATCATCCCTTAGTTGTAGTTGCGTTCACACACTTGAGATCCTGCTGTTCTCACTTTTGTTGTGTGAAGAACCCTGTGGCCCTATTCATTTGTTTCATATGGTCCTCATTTAGTTCCCAATCCAGTTTATTGTAATAGTTTTAGGCAGCTTTGAAATTGACATAAGCATAGGTCTACCAGCTTTCTAGGGACCCAGGTGGCGCTGTGGTTAAACCACTGAGCCTAGGGCTTGCTGATCAGAAGGTCGGCGGTTCGAATCCCTGCGACGGGGTGAGCTCCCGTTGCTTGGTCCCAGCTCCTGCCAACCTAGCAGTTCGAAAGCACGTCAAAGTGCAAGTAGATAAATAGGTATCGCTCCAGCGGGAAGGTAAACAGCGTTTCCATGTGCTGCTCTGGTTTGCCAGAAGCGGCTTTGTCATGCTGGCCACATGACCTGGAAGCTATACACCGGCTCCCTCGGCCAATAATGCGAGATGAGCGCGCAACCCCAGAGTCGGTCACGACTGGACCTAATGGTCAGGGGTCCCTTTACCCTTTACCTTTACCAGCTTTCTAGGCCTGGTAATCTCAAATTAACGGTGATGTTGATAATACTGAGGTGAGAGCCCCGTTCCTTAGGGACTCTTTGGAAGACCCCCACCCCCTGCAACCTGTTGTTTTTCTTGCAGATACTGGGTATGGCACAATTTACACATCTGATGACCAAGGAATCATATATTCGAAGTCCCTAGAAAGGCATCTCTATACCACCACAGGGGGAGAGACGGACTTCACCAATGTGACCTCCTTGCGAGGCATCTACATCACTAGTGTGCTCTCAGAGGGTCAGTACTCACTTTCTGCATGGCGTCATGGGGACTGATGGATCCTAGATTGGCTGTAATTGAAGTGAGGAATCTGTTAGGAAAGTAGCTGAAACTTTTCAGTGAGATGGAATTGAGGCATTTCTGGAAATTCACAGACCCATTTGGGAGATCCATAATGCTTATGTTTGCTAATTTGTTTGAAATATCTTGTTTTGAAGCTAGGTTTTCTCTTAGGTGTTTTGACTAAAGGAAACAATCATCTTACTTTCTGAGTTTGTCGAGGACAAGTTCACTTGTCCTGCAGTACTGGTTTCAATTCTGCTTTTATGAAGTTAATAGGAATAATCAATATTGATCTGTTCCTGTGCTTACTATGTCTGTTAATACCCCATCCTGTAAAGCAGGGATGGTGGAGCTGTGGCTCTTCATATAGTCAGTTCTTATCATTCCCAGCAAGCATGGTCAAGAGACAGGAATGATGGGAGTCGTAGTCCAGCAACATCTGGAGAGCCGCAGGTTTCCCATGTGTACTAGAGAGTTACTTAGTTTCAGACTCTCTTTAGACAGTCTGAGTGAAGGAAACCAAACTCATATGTTAAACTGTGTTGTAAGACTGACACTTCCTATAGATGGCAATCAGGAGTGTCTTTCTTGAAGCAGAAAAAAATGACACATCTGTACAGGGACCGGAGCTTGTGTTTGAAATATCTGTTTGAAATATCTGTGAATACTGGAAAGGTTGTCTCTGAAATAGTGGCTGATGACCTGACATTTAATTCAGCTGGTGTGCTGCAGGAGCCAACCCAATGAGTTTCAACAGTGTAGTGGGGGACTAGGATTGCAGTCTTACCAAGGCAGTCTTACCAAGGCAAGATGTCTTGCCTTTTTCAATGCTTGGAATGTTGCTACATGACAAGAGAATAAAAGAAAGCATCCATTTTAAAAAATTATAGCAGGTGGCATTCAACCTTTGCACCCCATTAGGGAAAGCATTTTCACGTGTGCCACAGGGCTCTTCCTCCCCCCCCATCAGCACTTACCCCCCACCTTCCCCAAATATAATATAATCCAGAGCATTGGGGAAACCCATGGAACAGATTTAGGGGGCATATAGGAGGAGGAGAGGGGAATAATGTTCCATTTCAAAATAAAAATCCTTGCACTGATAGAATGAGAGACTTAGCGCTGCATTGGGTTTTACTCAGAGAGTAAGTACGTTGAACAGAATTTATTGCGCAAATACTTACATTTTCTCCTCTCAATCAGATAATTCCATTCAATCGGTGATTACCTTTGATCAAGGAGGGGAGTGGGTGCACTTGAGGAAACCTGAAAATGCCAAATGTGACTCAACTGCCAAAAATAAGGAAAAGGTTTGTATATTTATATATTGGCTGAAACTGAATGTAGGATAATATTCTCAGGCCAAGTTATAGTTCTAAGTTACTTGTTTGGAAGTTGGTTCTACTGAAAACTATGCTTCCAAGTAAACTGAGTGCATGGCTCAAGGGCAAGATTAGGGTGTGCAAAATCATAGTTAGAGACCAAATTTACAGGTCTTGAAATAGCATTACACATATTAAAGTTGCTGTAGCCTTTGAAAACGTTCATTAGGAAATTGGCTTACGATTAGTTGTATTATCTCATGCTGCCGTGGTTAGTGCATTTAACTTGCAACAAAGATATTTATAGGGATGTTTTGCAAGAGGAGTGGAATGCTCAACAACTTTCTGTAGTGAGCTGGGCCCAAACTATGCAACAGAAAACAGTTTGTAATTCAGCCTGATTTAAAACAACAACAACAACAGAAGGGAACAGGCTTACGTGTGGAAGAAGCTGCCTTGGGCCATGTGCTATTCAAAACACAGTGTGTCTGCTAATAAAATTTGGAAGCTTGGGTTCAGTTAGCCTTGGATTTGCACCAGTTAAGGTTCTCCTTTGTGGCAATTCTGTTGAAATTCAAGCACTTTTGGTTGTTTTGCTTTTAATAAGACCAAATATGTTAATGCTTCTCCATTTTGCCTCCTTTTCTTATTGGGGTTGTCTTACATTTACAGTGCAGCCTTCACATCCATGCATCCTACAGCATCTCCCAGAAGCTGAATGTACCAATGGCTCCTCTGTCTGAACCCAATGCTGTTGGAATTGTCATTGCTCACGGTAATGAATTATCCTTATGCACATATAATACGATATAAGATAATTGGCAAAGGATGAGGCTTTATTGGGATTGTTTACTGGTTTCTGTATTTTACAGATCTGTTTTTCCCCTCCTTCTTCCGGTAAGGGTGGGTGAACTTAGGAATGAATACAAGTGGTGGACCTTAATGAGAGAACTGTAGTGTACTCATATCCATTGTATTGGCAATGGCCTTGTTTTGCAGGAAGTGTTGGGGATGCCATTTCAATAATAAACCCAGATGTTTACATTTCGGATGATGGCGGCTATAGCTGGGCACGGATGCTTGAAGGACCCCATCACTATGCCATCTTGGATTCTGGGGGCATCATTGTGGCCGTTGAGCAAACAGATCATCCTATCAATGTGATTAAGTATGCAGGAACTTAATTTTGTTAATACTTCTGTGGTGGGAGGACATGAGAAGTTCAGTGCCCGTTTCCTCACCATTACGTAACCTGGAACTATCCCTATAGAACAGTGTTACTTAAACTTGGGGGCCCAGCTGTTGTTGGACTACAACTCCCATCAACCCTAGCTAGTAGGACCAGTGGCAAGGGATGCTGGGAGTTGTAGTCCAACAACAGCTGGGGACCCAAGTCTATGAAACACTGCTGTAGAATGATGTAAAGGAAGAAGCTGGGTTGCTCTCAATTTAGAACGTTTGAAAGGAATGAGGCTTTCCTAACCACAAAGCTATTGCTTGAGAGGAGTGATTTCAGAAGAACCACTAATTTCTATCCCTATTGTCATTTTTAAAACAAGCTCTCATTCTGAACAGGCGGACATAAATATGCTTGGAATTCCAGCTAGGATAAAAGCGACAGACAGAAGAGAGATTATGTACTCCTTGCCCCCATCCACTTCTCCATTACAAATCACCTTTTCCTGGCACCCATTTGCAAAGAAGTCAGAGTCATATAATTGTAGACTTGGAAGGCACGCCAGAAGCCATCTAGTCCAACCCCATACAATACAGGAATCACAGTTAAAGCATCTCTGACAGATGACCCTCCAGCCTCTCTTTTGAAACCTCCAATCGAGAAGAGTCCACCACTTTCCGAGGGAATTGTAGCTCTTAACAACAGGAATTTCTTCCTAAAGTTTAGTCAGAATCTCATTTCTTGTAGTTTGAATCCATTGTTTAGGTCCTAAGGCCCTCTGAAGCAGGAGAAAAAAAGCTTGTTTCCTCTTCCATGTGACAGCCCTTCAGATATTCAAACACGGCTATCATGCCACCTCTTAGTCTCCTCTTTTCCAAGTTAAACACACCCAACTCCCTAGAGCATTCCTCATAAGGCTTGGTTTCCAGCCCCTTGATCATCTTGGTCTCCCTCCTCTGAACACATTCCAGCTTGTCAATATCCTTCTTAAATTGTGGTGTCCAGAAACGGACACAGTACAGTGGAACCCAAGGTTCTGATATGCAAAGTGGCAAGTTAGTCACCTGTCTTGAATCCCCAGTATTTGAGAGTGGCTGCCAAAAGCTTCATGAGGATTTCTGTCAGTCTAAATTAACCAGTGATAATGCCAAACCTCCATTCCTAATCTTATCTGTTTCAGGTTCTCCACAGATGAAGGACAGTGCTGGCACAACTATGTTTTCAGTAAGGATCCTATGACATTTACTGGCCTGGCATCAGAGCCAGGAGCAAAATCGATGAATGTTAGCATCTGGGGATTTACAGAGAGCTTCCTGTCTCGCCAGTGGATCTCGTATACTATTGACTTTAATGATCTTCTCAACAGGGAGTGTGAGTAATCTCTTCCTTTATAACAAATAAGAATGTTAGCCAGCTGCTTGTCTTCAAATTGTCTTGACTGTATCTGTGAATTTAAAAAATGTGATGCAACTAGAGTAGGGGGTCAGCAAACTTTTTCAGCAGGGGGCCGGTCCACTGTCCCTCAGACCTTGGGGGGGGGCAGACTATATTATTTAGGTGGGAAATGAACGAATTCCTATGCCCCACAAATAACAACACAAATAAATAAAAGCACACATTCTATTCATGTTAAACACGCTGATTCCCGGACGTCCGTGGGCCAGATTTAGAAGGCGCTCCTCTCTCTTCCTTTTCCTTACCTTTAATTGGCAGCAGAGGAAGGAGAGAGGTTTCCTCCCTTCCCCCTCTTTTTGTTCTGTGGCAGTGGGTAACAGCATGGTGGGGCATGGGGAACCATGTGATATGTCCTGTCCCCCACAAAGGCTGCCGCACTTGAGAAAGCTACAGGGCAGCTCCTATTAATTCCAGAGAGTACCTGCCCCAGTTCTGTGGCTGATTGCACCACAGAATTCTATAGAAAATCCCACAGAATTTTAGTAGTTTTTGGCTATTGCAGGAATCTGGTCATTATTCCCTCCTTAGGTATGGAGAAGGACTACACAAAGTGGTTGGCTCACTCCAGCAATCCCAATGACCCTGCAGATGGCTGCATATTGGGCTACAAGGAGGAATACCTGCGCCTCCGCAAGTCATCTTTCTGTCAGAATGGCCGAGACTACGTTGTGACCAAGCAACCATCTGTCTGCACTTGCACTTTAGGTGACTTCCTCTGGTATGTTTGGAGAGTTCCTCCCATAATCTCTTTTCCATGGTTGTGTTTTTGCTGTTCTGAAATGGCCTGACCACACTCCCACCCCGCCAGCCCTTTGAGCTTCTCTGAAATATTAATCAGAGCTTTAATCAGCACAACCAGCATGATTAGTGGGAGCTGCAGCCCAGCAACATGTGGAGGGCCACAGGTTCCACATTCCTGATGTATGTAGAATTCTGGTTTTATGACTCTATAAGTGTGAGGTTTTTCAAGGAGGCAGTAAAGTGATTAAACATTTATTAAATACGGTGAAACTGAAGGGTTCTCCGAAAAAATGCCACATTTTGCAACCCAGATTCCAAACTACAACTCCCAGGATTCTTTAGGGGAAGTCATGCCCTTTAAATGTATGGTGTGCACACAGCTTTAGACCATTAGAAGTTCCTACCGAGATGTCCTGTGGTTCAGGGTCTTAAGCAGATGTTGCCTGCATGTTCATTCTTTTCCTTGTAGTCTCAGGCTGGGAACTTGATCGTGAAAATAAGCTGCAACTCAATGGCTTCTCATTTAAGCCGCTAGGTTTTGCAGTAAATAGTCACGTCTGATGTCCGGCTTTGCTTGTGTTTGCTGCTTGTGTGGCAATGCCCGCGGTCTCCCCGGAAGAAATAAAGACACAGGACACAATGCTTAAGGTTAATGGGTCGAATAGGCCACAACTTTATTGATTACGGAAGAAGAGAGGTATTGGCATAGGCATTGGGATCTAACCGACTATATCTGACTCCAGCCCGCTCTGCTGGCAGTCTGTGAAGGGTTAACCACCGTTGGATGGGTCCTGCGATGCACATCAACTAGGTACCCATCCTGGGGCCCCCATTTCGGGGCGTGCCCTCAGGCCCTCACCTTCCACGGCTTCGGACTTGGCAACGCCCCTTGGACTCCTTAAGGGAGTACCCTTCCGCATTTTGGGGAGGTGCTGGCAACAACCTCCCCACCACATCTGGACCTTCAAGAGATATCCCAATGCCTACCGCCAATCGGGCCCGGAGAGGGCTCGCCGCCAATACCTCTACTTCCGCAACCAATACCTAATAGCTACCAAGACATCAGTAAGCCAAATGTCATTGCCAACATCTGAAAGGTGTACGCCATCAGTGTGGTAGAAGCGTTCCTCTCGGAAGGTTATAGCGGGGTGTGGTATCACGAATCCATTCAAGGCCAGGACCTTTTTGGCCACTGCCAGATCCAAAAACTTCCTTGCTTTGTTCACGGCGGCAGGAGAAGAACAATCGCGCCAAATGCGCCTCTCGAGCAGCGACGACCAACAGATGGTCACGGTTGGGCAAGCAGCCAACAGTTCGTCAAAGTCCCGAAATATATTCCACTTTAAATCTTGGCCTTTCCGATAAGCCAGATCGTTCTCGCCAAGTTGCACAACCATGATGTCGGGGGAACCACACGAGGCAATCTTAGCCATTACAGCCGGTAGGAATTCGGACCAGCGCATACCCCGTCTAGTAATCCAAGTGACTTTGAGACAGGGAGGCAACCCAAGATTGGGACCGAGGTTATGTCTGCAAGCACGTGCCCGAGCCCAATGCATTATGCTATGGCCCACCATCCAGATCTTTATAAGCCGTCCTGAAAGCGAAGTAAGGGAAACATAAGCGTTGCTGCCATGTGTAGTAGGAGGGCGCTACTTAGCGGGACGGAGGTATCCCTTGTATGCTTTGGACCTCCACCGGCCCATATCTTTAATCCTTTCTGCCGACAACCCCATGTGCACTGCCGTAGTGGCGGCCCCGATACGGAAGGAATGGGCTGCAAACTCAGAGGGGGGTAGTCCACAAGATGAAATTGCCCGGCGCATAACACGGGTGAACTGGTGGCGTGTTAAAGGGGAACCATTTTCATGAATCAAAAATGGGCCAGGCGAAGGGGGCCTTAGATGAAGGAAACGCCTGGTGTCCTTTACTGGGCAAGGACCAATGTGGCCCGTAGCGGGTAACCGCATTGAGGTGCCCTTCCCCTGCTGATCAGTCTTAGATTGGCGAATGCAAACCACCAATTCGGTGCTGGATAGAGACACGTCTGATAGTAAAATGCCCCTCCTGAATTTTTTGGATGGGCCCTCGCAAACCACTTCGCCCACCCTGAGGGCCCCGAAGAAGGCAATAGAGAAGGCTGCAGAGAACAGTCTCGCCTCATATTTGGACCAGCAAAGGTCCCTGAGAAGTTTATGAATTTTACTCAAGATATCAAAGGTTATTGGTTTACGACAATCCTGGCGCGGAGGCTGAAGCCTGCGCCAACCCTCTAGAGCCTTCCGGATTAGGAAATCTGCACAGGGGTCAAACGAATAGCTGGCCTTACTAAAGAAGGAAATAGCGGCGGTTTGAATTTGAAGGGTCCTAGGGGCCCTGCCCAATCGCCTTAGGTTTGCCAAATACATCAGGACCTCTTGCCTACTGGGGGGAAGGTTAGGACCAGCCCCCAGAATTTTCGACCTATAGTTACTGAAATCGGACCAAGCTTTCTTATAGGTGTTAAGAGTGGAGGGGGCTACCGACGCCAATACTCCCTCTAAGACATCTCGTTCCCAAGATTCCAAAGGTGTTCTGGGAAAGCCTCCGGCAACTCCTGAGCCTCTGGCGCTAGAGAGCGGAAGCGGTCCATCTGGAAACGAGATAAAGCGTCCGCAATATCGTTATTGACACCTGGTACGAATTTGGATGAAAAGTAAATGTTTGATTTTAAGCATAGAAGGACGAAGGCACGCAGCAAGGCCGTAACCCTAGACGATCGGGAGGATTGTCTGGAAAGGACGCCAACGACAGCCTGGTTATCAGTCCAAAAGCATACACGGTGGTTCTTGAACTCCTCCGCCCATAAGTGAACTGCTACGACAATGGGAAAAAATTCTAAAAAGGTTAGATCGCGGGTAATAGGCTTATTCTGCCACTCGGTTGGCCACCGTTGCGCACACCACCGGCCACGAAAATAAACGCCAAACCCGCGGGAGCCGGCGGCATCGGACTGTACCTGGAAATCGACCCGAAGCCTCAAATCATCTTGCCAAAGTGACACCCCGTTAAAATTTTCGAGAAATTCCAGCCAAACCTCCATGTCAGATTTTACCCCCTTGTTGAGGCGCACCCTATGGTGAGGTTTTTTGAGGCCTGCCGATAATCTGGCCAATCTGGCGCAGAATGGGCGCCCAGGAGATACAACCCGACAGGCAAAGTTAAGATGGCCCAGGAGTGACTGGATCTGCTTAAGGGTCACTTTCCTAAGGGGTATTAACTCTGAAATAGTCTGCTTTAAAGCTGCCAGCTTCTCTTTCGGTAGCCGTGAAGTCTGAGCTACCGTGTTTCCCCTTTTTTAAGACGTAGTCAGAAAGTAAGCCATGGCAGCATTTTTTAGCATTAGTGAGATCTAAGACACCCCCCGAAAATAAGACATACCTCCATGCGAGACCGCCGAGCGCCCCAGCCAGCCAGAGGGGCCTGGAACCGGCTGCTGTTGCTGCAGAGAACGCATGGAGCGCCCTGCAGCGCCTGGCCTCTTCTTTTCTTTTCTTTTTTTTGGGCTGCCCGAGGCCTGCCGCCCCGCCACCGGAACCGGCGGTTGCAGAGCGGAGCGCTCCGAAGCAGCGAGCGCTCGGAGCGCCCTGCAGCGCCTGGCTTCTTCTTTTGCGGGGGGGGGGCTGCCCGAGGCCTGCCGCCCCGCCGCCGTAACCGGCGGCTGCAGAGCGGAGCGCTCCGAAGCGCCGAGCGCTCGGAGCGCCCTGCAGCGCCTGGCCTCTTCTTTTTTTTGGGGGGAGGAGCTGCCCGAGGCCTGCCGCCCCGGCTGCAGAGCGGAGCACTCCGAAGCGCCGAGCGCTCGGAGCGCCCTGCAGCGCCTGGCCTCTTCTCTTTTTGTTTGGCTGCCCGAGGCCGGCGGCTGCAGAGCGGAGCGCTCGGAGCGCCCTGCAGCGCCTGGCCTCTTCTTTTGGGGGGAGAGCTGCCCGAGGCCTGCACCCCGCCACCGGAAGCGGCGACTGCAGGGCGGAGCGCTCCGAAGCGCCGAGCGCTCGGAGCGCCCTGCAGCGCCTGGCCCCTTCTTTTGGGGGGAGAGCTGCCCGAGGCCTGCCCCCCGCCGCCGGAAGCGGCAGCTGCAGAGCGGAGCGCTCCGAAGCGCCGAGCGCTCGGAGCGCCCTGCAGCGCCTGGCCCCTTCTTTTGGGGGGAGAGCTGCCTGAGGCCTGCCCCCCGCCGCCGGAAGCGGCGGCTGCAGAGCGGAGTGCTCCGAAGCGCCGAGCGCTCGGAGCGCCCTGCAGCGCCTGGCCTCTTCTTTTGGGGGGAGAGCTGCCCGAGGCCTGCCCCCCGCCGCCGGAACCGGCGGTCTGCAGCGCCGAGCGCCCGGAGCGCCCAGCAATGCTGGGCGGAGCGCCGAGCCAGCAGCCTGCCGCCTCGGTGCCGCGCAGAGCGCCCAGCAGCACCACGAACCAGTGGCCTGGCCCCTCCGAGGAGGCCTTAAGGTACCGTACAAGACATCCCCTGAAAATAAGACACCGTGCTCTTTTTTGAGTAAAAAAAGTTATAAGACGGTGTCTTAAAAAAGGGGAAACACGGTACAGTGTCCAGTTCGATTCCCAGGTAAGTTATAGTAGACACCGGTCCCTCCGTCTTTCCAGCGGCCAGGGGTACTCCTAAGTATTCAGTTAAGGCGGAAAAGGCTTCTAGAAGGTAAGCACAATCATTATTATTAGCCCCTCCACAAAAAAGGAAGTCATCCAGGTAGTGTGTGACACCCACTAAACCTGTTCTAAAACGAAGGGCCCAATCCAAGAAGGTACTGAAGGACTCAAATGCGGAACATGCCACGGAGCAGCCCATGGGCATGGCCTTGTCCACAAAGTACGACCCTTCAAATTTAAAACCCAGCCATTTGAAATCGTGAGGATGTACCGGCAGAAGGCGGAAGGCCGACTCGATATCACATTTGGCCATAAGGGCGCCCCTGCCAAACCGCCTAATAAGTTTGACTGCCTGATCGAAAGAGGCATACTTGACGGTGCACAGCTCCGGAGGGATACCATCATTGACCGAGAAACCCTTTGGGTGAGACAGGTTGTGAATGAGTCTAAATTCCCCGGGGTTCTTTTTTGGGACAATGCCTAACGGTGAAATATGCAAGTTTGGAATGGGTGGTGCGGCGAATGGGCCGGCGACCCTCCCTGCGGTAACCTCCTTAGATATCTTCTTCCTGGCGACCTCAGGCATTTCTGTTACAGATTTTTGATTAGGTGGTTCGCCCGACAGTGGGGGGATAGCAACAGGTATTCTGAAACCTGTAGAAAAGCCTTCCCATAGATATTTTGCTGCTGTGTTATTTGGGTAATGGTGAAGCAAAGATTTAAGGGGGTCTAGTTTAATCGGGGAGTAAGCCAAAGCCAAGGACCGATTAGTAGCGGTTACCCATTGTGCCCTGGCCGGCTGCTGAACCGCCCCTTGACCCCTGCTGAAAGTTACCCCGCTTCCCTCGAAAGGACTGCCTTCCTTTGAAACAGGCCGTGGCTGGGTGTGAACCCTGACATTTGTCACACTCATGGCTATATTTACAATACGTCCTGCCACAGGTGCCTTTGTTAAATTCCCAGCACACAAGGCGGCGGGTTGATTTTTTATATTCCGTCTTTGCAGATCGAAATGTGTCCGGTTGCCTCTTTTCGATGTATGGGCCCACGTGCTCGCCCCAGAAGTTTTGGTCCCTTAAGTCCCACCTGGTACTGGACAGCAAGGAGGCGTTCCTACGGAAGTCCTCGTCATAAAGTAGTGCGGGACCTTCCCCGGCTAGGGCGTAAGCTTTCCTGACATGGGCCATATAAGCCAGGAGGTGCATCGCCCTCTTTGGGTAGCAAGCCACAATGGTGCCCATATAAATTTGGAAACCATCCAACCAATTTTCGAAGGTCCGCTCGGCCCTAGGCTCCCGGTATTTACGCTTACCGTAACTACTCCTCTTTTCCCCTTTACCCTTTAATTTAGCTGGGGGGAGAAGAGTAAATATGTCCACATAGTCACCGTTAAGGATTCTGTTCCGCTTTTTGTTAGACAGGTGATTACCCAAAATGAAATCCGAAGACACGAATGTGGATTTCTTGATCTCTGGTACTAATGCGCCATCCCTCCATTCCAGTGTACCATTGAAGGTCTTACGGTGGGAATTTGCGCGCCTCTCATGCGCCCAAATGGGCAAGCCCACGAGTTCCTCACCCTCGCCCCAATAGCCCTCTAAGGTGAGATCTTCATCGTCCGAACTGGAAGAATTACCTGAGTCGTCATTGGGATCTGTGTGCTTGGTCTTCTTGGTTTTCTTCTTGCTGGTCGTCTGTGGTGCTTCCTTCCCCGCCCTGTCTGACTGCCCAGTGTTATTTCCTGAATCCGCAGGTTGCGCGTGCTCATGATTCTCGCCATCGGAGGTGGTGTTTGAAGACAGGCTCCTTGACCTAGATTGGGAACCCTGCGAAAGATTGCGCAGACAAGTAGGGGTACCAAGGGAAAACAAGGAAACAGGATTATTACTGCTAGGCGTGGATGGCCCGGTGCCCGCAGAGCCGGATGAGGTTGTAGGCGCAGTGGAAGCCGATTGGGATCTGGTTCCAATGCGGCCCGCCCCGGCTGTGGTACCGGAAGCAGAAGTACCGGGGCGCGCCTCGTCTTCTCTTGGCGTGTCTGCCACAAAATCCTGCGATTGCTCACCAGGGTGCTCGACGATCGAGGCCACCGGCCTTGATACCTGCTGAAAGAAGCTCTGAATACCAGAAAATAAGTTAGCCACGGCTTCCGGAGGGATGGAGATGGCATTGACCATAGGAGCACTGGGGGCAGTGTTAGCGTTGGTGGCACGCCTTTTGCTAGGCGCGGCTGCAGGCTGGGACTGTTTCCGCTTTGGAGCCATCGCACCTAGTCGGGGTGTGGACCAAATTAACAATGGGAGCGAAAGAAGTTACAACTTAAAACCAGGGGCTGCCTGGAAAGCTACAACGATTGAAAAGGAACGGCTTGTAATGCGCAAGGCTAGAAAGTGCCCCCCAGGTGAAGCGCAGGGAACAGGAGCTCACCCTGTTGCAGGGACTCGAACCGCCGACCTCCTGATCAGCAAGCCCTGGGCTCTGCAGTTTAACCCGCAGAGCCACCTGGGTCCAATAAAAAGAACCCCAATGAAGTGATCAATACAGCGAAAATTCCGTCTTAATGAACTGATATAGATGCAGCAAGGGGTATGACTCCTGAAAAAAGGCCCCCAGGGAAACTTAGACCAGTCAGGCAATTAGGAGACCTGAAGAATTAAGACACGTAATGCTGGTTCCTAAAAGAGTAATGGCAGCTTGTAAGTCACTTAGCTGCGTGGATACCTAAATTAAACCGCTTCACAGGCACTAATGGAGTAACACAGGCGACTCCTATGCAGGTAAGGAAAGAACCAGTATGTCAACGAGAGCCTTTCTAACCAAATTGTTAAAACCGTATTATCTAGTTAACCAATAAAAAACCTTATTATGCGTCTTAAAAGTCCGAGTAAATACAGCTACACGGTCTAATGCACTAACTCAGGAGGAGCGGAAAGCCCTGCCCATACATGCAGCGTAGCGGCGTAACACTGTGCAATTACCCAGGTGGACTAATTAAGCAACCAGTTCAACAATTTCAACAGCAGGTAAGAACAAATGCAGCAGGCTGAATAATTCCCTAATATGATGCAAGCAAACAACAAACCCCACAGTAGTGACAAATAGCGGCTGCCGATACGTAGAAGGCACGGGGCAACCCGGAAGAGCTCCGGAGCGATCTACCCAAGGGGCGGGGAGGTTAAAGTTGTGTGCGGGCCACCCCGGGATTGAGGCAATCCGTCCCTATTGCAAGCGGGTAAACAAGGGGGGGAGAATGAACGTGCTATGCGCTAAGCACCCACCCCCTAACGATTGCTTTGAGCGACACCGGAAGCCCCTCCACCCCTAGGCAAGCGGGCCAAGCAACTGTTGCTAGAGGCAACCCTTTCAAAAGTGGCCGCCCAGGAAAACCACGTGGCCGCGCTCAAAATGGCGATCGGGCCAGGCAACCACTGCAAATAGTGACCCACTCAAAATGGCCGCCTAATAGCGACCTGCACAAAATGGCCGCCGAGGAAGGGCACGTGGCCACACACAAGATGGCGGCCGCAGGTTAACTGCGCACCGTGCCGCTACAAAAGCACCCCCGGGACGTCCCCTGGGAAAGAAGGGCCCCAATACGTTACCGCGTTTTCTTCAACTTCCAAGCGCACTCCCTGCGCAACCAGGCTGGGCTGACCAAATGCCGAAAGGGAGCCGCAACACTGAAACGGCCGGTAGATGATAGCCGGGAGCTCGCAAGGGGGGGTCCGGCTCGCTGGAGAGGCCTCGCAGCCTCGCGATGACCCGCGCAGGGGAACTATCCCCGTTGGAGCGGCGCACGGGCTCGCGGCGCAGCTCAGGAAGGCTCAATAATGCACAGGGTCTGGTCGAGGGATAAGCGGCGAAGCGGCGCGAAGCGAGCGCTGGAAAAATAAGCTCCTGGTGGCTGCGTGGCAAGGGGTCCCCGGCGCGGCTTGAGCGGCTGGAGGCGACGCGGCGAAGCGGCGCGAAGGGGGGGGGCCGCAGGACGAAGAAGCGGCGAAGCGGCGCGATGGTGAGCGCTGGAAAATTAGCTCCCGGTGGCAAGGTCCCCGGCGCAGCTTGAGCGGCTGGAGGCGACACGGCGAGGCGGCACAATGGAGGCCGCGGGGCAACACAGCTCCGGCGTGGGTAGGAAGACCGGAAGAGGCGACGCTTGCGCAGGCAGGGGGGACCCCCAGGCGGCCCGAGGCCGAGTGCCGGAGCCGGCCGCGCGCCCGAGCGGCCCGGCAAGGGTAGCCTCGCTGTGTTCCTCGGAGAACCTAAAAAGAAAATGTGGCGTTTAAAAACACCGTTGAGTGATTTCAGCTGAGCGGGTAGCCTGCAGCGATCCCTGCAGCGAACCAAGAAAAGGTGAGGAGCGTTCGACGAAGAGGCTGAGCCCCTGCCGCGGTCTCGCCTATATAGGCGAGCCGGGCCCCTCGGCGCGCCCTGATTGGACGCGCCGGAGGCACGCCGCGGCAGGAGGACCAATGGGCTGGGGGGGAAATGCTACCCATTCCCCCCCTCGCGAGAAGACCGCGCGCCGCCCACAACCCCTCCTCCCTTTGAGCTGGGAAGAGGCTTTTTAAAAGGCCCTCATGATAACCTCTGTGGGGAGCATTCAGCTGCAGAACAAAGAACAACAAGAAGGGTGGAGTGTAATTTAAGAAGACGGAAAATAGGGAACAGAACTATGTTGCTGGTAGCTTGTTCTACTGGACTCTAGCATGTACTGGCTCATTCTGATGACCTGTTTAATTCATCCTGATTTGTTTGCACAGATAAAATGCTGCACAACATCAGCACCTCACACTTTCCAGTGCATTTCCCCATCCCTTTTTTTACCAGAAAAATCCCAGGGTGTTTTGGCAGGGTGGGGAGGTTGTAAGCAGGTATGTTGTGCAAGAGTGCCAAATTCACTTTAACTGTACAAACTGAATTTGCTGGTATATATGATTAATTCATACCTGAAAATAACGAGACTGAACATGGCCTTTGCATCCCTTAAACTTGCAGAGCCATAGTCCAGAGTACACAAATTACTGCAATAAATGTGTGTCTTGAACAGTGCTGGACTTAAACCTGAATGGCTTCTTTTTTAAACCACTCAAGGGGGCAATGTATGTGTGAACTGAGCATGCCATCAAAAAGAGCAAGGTGGGAATAAGCAGATATTTCCTCCACCACCACCTTATGAGATGGCCAAAGCACCTTGCTTTTCTCTTGAGATGTTGTGAAAACAAAAGCACCACACTCACAGCAACATGGACCTCATTTTGGTTTCCAGCTCGTCAGGACTTCCTGGAACACCCAAGCTTTAAGACACTGTTTTTAAAAGCTGAAATTTTGTGCACACTTGCAGCCATGGAAAGCTTTCGGTATGCTGGCTTCCATCCCAGCAGTGCTTCCTGGTATACCCATATGGCTCCTGACATCACATAGTTGTGTGGGTGTTCCAGGATGTTTTGTTGAAATGGAAGCCAGTGTAAGTTCTGCACTACTTCAAGCAAGCTCAATGGGGAAAAAGAGGGTTCCTTAGCCACCTCATATGGTTGAATAAGACAAGCAATGCACACACACACAAATTTCTACAAATGTAGCAGTGATGAAAGGTGCAGAAAATAGCTCCCCCGTTTGCAAAGGGGCAAATGGCCTTGCAAAATTGGAGGACAAGTTATAGCCTAGCACTGGTTTTTGAGTGCTGGGGAAATGGAGAGATCAATCTGGATTTCTCACAATAGATTTTGAGGCTGTACATAACCAGTAGTAACATTGATGTCAGTCTGGTTGTGGGGTTGTTTTAGAGCAGGCATGTCAAACCTGCGGCCCTCCAGATGTTTTGGACTACAATTCCCATCTTCCCCAACCACTGGTCCTGCTAGCTAGGGATCATGGGGGTTGTAGGCCAAAACATCTGGAGGGCCGCAGGTTTGACATGCCTGTTTTAGAGGGACCTAGAAGGAATCAGTACCCAATATCTCTATCTTCTTCTCCCACCTGCTGTTGCTTTTTGAATATTTAAAAAACATTTTCATTCACAGTCAGTTTATCAAGCAGCACTGAAATGGGTTTCTGTTTTAATTTTTCAGTTTGCATGGGTTTATTGTTGGCACTGAATCTGCTTTCCATTGCCATGGATACGTGTGCTGCATATTAGCAAATTAGATTGCTAATGTTTGGTAGGAAATAATTCAGGGTTGGTGAACCTGTGGCCTGCCATTTTTGGTGACCCACAACCCTCTTTTTTCCCCCTGGAACCTCTTTTTATTTTTTATTTTTTGAAAAGCTGCACATCTCTCTCTGGTGCAGTGCCTTTGTTAGGAACTCCTGCAGGAAGGAAATAGAAAAGTCTTCTAAATCCTTTTCTCTTTCTTCTAATGTCTTCTAACATGGGAACTATTTATCCCTATGGTGCAGTGTCATTCAGAGTTAAGACCCTGAAGACATTTTTCTTTTCCTTGCTATTACAACACTAGGGTAGGAGGAGAGCCCCAAGCTAGCAATGGGAAGAAAAAACACAGGGAATTCTCCTCTCTGCAGCCCCAGCTGAATCAGCATTTAGCTTCTTGTCTTTGTGTGTGTGTGTGTGTGTGTGTGTGTGTGTGTGTGTGTGTGTGTTGGCTATACCCACTTCAACCACACTCACCCCTGGCATGTGGTTCTTGGCAGTATGGCTAACCCTCAATGCATCCATTGGGCTGAAATGTATTTGCCACCCCTGAAGAAACTGAATGCTCCATCATAGGGTAGTTTCTCCTCCTGAAAGTTCTGTCAGTATAATGGGCCAGTGATACAACTAGGCATGTGAAGTATTATCACCAAATTCCTGAATAACCATTAAAAATGTATACCAGTAATTCTAGTTTGAGCAACCACATACTAGGTCTTTTGGTTGCAGCAAAAATGAAGTGATGAATGAGTTGATACTCATACTGTGTGTGGGTTGTTAACGTCTGTCTTTCTATTATTGGGATTTGCGATGCAGTGATTTTGGCTACTACCGCCCAGAAAACCATTCCGAGTGTGTGGAGCAGCCAGAGCTGAAGGGGCATGACCTAGAATTTTGTCTGTATGGGAAGCAAGAACGGCTAAAGACCAGCGGGTAATTTTCTATGATTACAATAGTCAGTATTATTGATGGAGGAGATGGCTTGGTCCTGTGTGTATTTGTTTTTATAAAACAGATATGTGTAGGCTACTGGGAAGAGCTCTCCCGTTCTCTGAACTTGCTGTGTTTCTGGAACAGTAAGAATCTCTCTAAGAATCAAAATATGCCCCTTGCTGTTGTGACCATGGCACTATATCTCCCAGTAGAAGATGTAGTATTGCCATCTGTAATACATTTATGGTGATTCATTCTGTATTCTGTATTGAGTGGGGAGATAGTTCTCTAGATAGAACTATCTTGGCTTAAAAATTCTGTGGACCAGAGGCAGCTGAAATAATTTAGCATGACATGTGCATTTATTGTTTGGGGATTCTTGACTTAGAATCATAGAGTTGGAAGAGACCACAAGGGCCATCCAGTCCAACCCCCTGCCAAGCAGGAAACACCATCAAAGCATTCTTGACATATGGCTGTCAAGCCTCCGCTTAAAGACCTCCAAAGAAGGAGACTCCGCCACACTTCTTGGCAGCAAATTCCACTGTTGAACAGCTCTTACTGTCAGGAAGTTCTTCCTAATGTTTAGGTGGAAGCTTCTTTCTTGTAGTTTGAATCCATTGCTCCGTGTCTGCTTCTCTGGAGCAGCAGAAAACAACCTTTCTCCCTCCTCTATATGACATCCTTTTATATATTTGAACATGGCTATCATATCACCCCTTAACCTTCAAGTCAACTTTCATGTCATGTGACTTCCATGTTTTCTTGGAGGCCACTACAGCCCTATAGACCTGACATGCATACCCCTCTAGGTGCCCAGCCCTGAAAGAACCATGGCTTTGGGGAATGTCAGAGAGGTGATTTGAGGATAACCAGCCTGGCATGGTGAAACCATGTTCTCAACTTCCCACTGATGCTTGGACATGAAGGGGTTAGCTAATTTTAGGTGGCTTGGAAAGCTGTCACTAATAAAAGAAGCTTCACAATAATAGATTACTGAGACTCTTGTTGAATTTCAGATATCGGAAGATCCCAGGAGACAAATGTGTGGGTGGGGAAAATCCCATCCGTCAAGAGACTGATCTGAAAAAAAAATGCACTAGCAACTACTTGAACTCAAGCCAGCTGGTAAGTTTAAAAAATGCAGAAAGAACTGTAGTGGGGCAAAGAGATAAAGAGGGGAAGGGTGGGCAACCTTTTTCTCCTGCCAAGGGCCATATTTCCTTGGGTTATTCTGTGTGAGGCCACATGCTGGCAGGGGAAAGCCACTGGTGAGTGGAATCACCCCTTTTTTCTCTCTGAACCCCCTTCTCTTTTTCTTCCCCAGTGTGCTAGAGTGATAGACCACTTTTGTCAGAGGCCTGCGGTGATGGCATGCAGGGGGGGTCAATTGAAATTGGGCTGAGGGCTGCATATAGTTCAAAGGCTGCAGGCTGCCCATGTACAGGAGAGGGAGAAAGAGAGTAATCTAACCCAATGTAAAAAGAGTGCTTGAAAAACAGCCCATTTGTAGTTAATATTTGAGAAGCAGTTTTTCTTAAAATGCTTTGCCAATATTAACCTTGACTCTGTTCAAGCAGTAAAATGAATTAGCTTTCCAAACTGGCTGCTGAAGCTGCGGTTTGGCATTCTGAACTAAGTAGTCAAATTTCACCCTTTCCAAAATCAGCTGTTTCATTCTTTCTCCTCAAATCTTTATAATCCTCTTGTGATCCATGCAGGACAAGAGAGTAAGACATTGAGGTATGGAGAATATGCTAGGAGAATCATTATAGAAATGACTCAGTAATTGAAGTGATCTAATAATTTGTCATAAAAACTTAATACATCTCTCTCTTTTCTTTCTACAGTCTACTTCCTCCAACTCCACTCCAGTCATCCTGGCTGTAATAGGCTTGATGCTTATGACTGCTGTAGCTGGAGTAGTCATCATTAAGAAATACGTTTGTGGAGGAAGGTGAGCCTTGGGAAGGGATTGGCAAGATCATTCTTACTTTTAACTATTAATCAGTTATTTTTATGCTGCCTTTCAGTGCCAGAGACTCTTCCACCACAGTTCAGAATTAAGAGCATGAAACCAATTCAAAGCAGAAAAACAGTAGCTATGTAACATAACACAAATATAAAACAGCAGGAGCTGTAACTATAAAATCACCAACCTTATTCCGTTAAAAGCAGATTGGGATAGTGAAGTCAGTAAGGCCCATTTAAAACAAGCCAAAGAGGCTTCTGTGGGAAGGAGTTCCACAGGGACAGGGCCATCACTGAAAGGTGCTGTCATGTTTTTTGACCTGATAGATCTTAGTGGTGGGCCTGTAAGGAGGGTCTTTGTGGCTGGTCTTGGAGCCCAAACAGAAGTGTAAGCAATTGTTCAAATTACCAGATCCCAAATGGTTTAGGACTTTAAAACAATCACTGTGGTCAGTACAGATAAGGCTTTATATCAGACTACTGTACAGCTGTTTATGGGGGCCAAGCAATCTGCACTAGCTGGCACTTCTAAATTGTCTTTAAAAGCAGACCCACGTACAGCACGTTATAACCCAATCTGATGTAACCAGGGCATGAATTACCATAGTCGGGTCCACTTTCTTCACAGAGGAATGCCACTCGCAAATTGACCACAGCCCATAAGGAGTGCCTGACTACTGATGTCATGGGTACCTCCATAAACTGCTCTGAGTCCAGGAGAACCCCCAAACTGTAAACGTGATCATGGCAACCCTGGTCAAACATTCCTAGATCAGCAGGCTTGCCTGCCCACAGTACCTCTGTCTTGCCCAATTTTGAGCTTCCCATAGACCGGGGTCAGCAACCTTTTTCAGCCGTGGGCCGGTCCACCGTCCCTCAGACCTTGTGCGGGGCTGGACTATATTTTGAAGGAAAAAATGAACGAATTCCTATGCCCCACAAATAACCCAGAGATGCATTTTAAATAAAAGCACACATTCTACTCATGTAAAAACACCAGGCAGGCCCCACAAATAACCCAGAGGTGCATTTTAAATAAAAGGACACATTCTACTCATGTAAAAACATGCTGATTTCCGGACCGTCCGTGGGCTGGATTGAGAAGGTGATTAGGCCGCATCTGGCCCATGGGCCTGAGGTTGCCTACCCCTGCCATAGACATCTAATTGGCTACTGTGAGAAGAGGATGCTGAACTAGATGGGCCATTGGCCTGATCCAGCAGGCTCTTATATTCTTGCCTTCATCCGTCATCCATCCCAATACCTGTTCCACAACTTCGCCAGGAGAGATAAAACTACATGCCAGCTGCATACCTACAACACTTTAGCCCAAAATGACAGATGGATTCATGTAGCATTGTTGCACTGCCAGTTTTTTTAAAAAAAATCCTGTGTATAGGTTCTAAAGATACCCAATGTTTATTGGCTTAGACCAGATAAAACATCCAGAGAAATGGTGTCTCAGCAGCAACCCATATAAAGTTCTTCCAAAAGTCTCTGGATGTTATATTCACTTCTGTTCAAAGAATGTTGATGCTACAGCCATAGGGCCAAATTAATTTCATGTGTGTTTGTCATGTCCCTAGGTTTCTGGTTCACCGGTACTCTGTCCTGCAGCAGCATGCGGAAGCTAATGGCTTTGATGGAGTTGACACACCAGATGCCAATAAAACGGGCTACCATGATGATTCTGATGAGGCAAGTGATTGTAACTGATGTGTATGTGTGCACACCATGCATCTTTCTGAGCAGTACATGTTGGGTTAGAAAAATAAATTGGAACCCCAAGCATGTGATTTTGGCTTATGTCACTTTGAAAAAGAAATAGCTGTATATCTCTGGGGGGCTAAGTGGGGTAAAGAATCATGATCATCAAATGTTAACAAGAAGTATTTTTTATCCCTCTTTTATTCCCAGGACCTTCTGGAATAGTGATATTGCAGATCTAACTAGAACTGGATTCACATGGATTTAGATGCTGCTACAGAAGGGCAACAATGCAGACGGTTCATTTTACTTCTAATTTGAAGGCCTTTTCCATATCCAAGGGATTCTGTGTTCCTACTGCTTCCATCAAACTGTCTAAAACTAAGAAGGCTGCAAGAACTGCTTTGGGTGGGTGGGTGTAGAAGGGGGAGATACTGCAGCTCTGAATAAGGAAGAAGGGAAACCTCTTTTTTATTATAAAAAATGTAACTTTGTTTTAATCAGATTTCTTTTTCCAACTCTTAAAGGAAAACTAAATAGGAATGTGAAAGCAACATTTCATTAAATATTAGCATTACTAGGTACAACAGACCATGCTACTAGGAGAAGGCTCCAAATCCCTGGGTGGGGGACATGGTCCACTTCAACACTGTGATGACACTGCTTTGAAGCTGTTGCAGTGTGAGCAGCACTTCTCCTAGCAAGCAGGACAATGAGATGCTATGGCAGGGACTGAGAAAGCTAACCAGCATCCCGGGGCTGTGTGCCAAAACAGGGTTGCTTTTCGTTTTCACTGAAATGTAATCAACTGGGCAGGTGTGTGCTGTGCAAAGCAGAGATTATTCCAAGGCTAGAAGCAACTCTGTGGCTCTCCGATTCCAAGGAACTAAACTGTGAAATCGGCATGTGTGTTGCCATAAATATAAAAAGCAAAATCATGGGGTGGGGGGTGGGGGTGGGGGGTTGATTTATCAACTGTAAGACTAAGTATACAGATATTCCAGAAATATGACTTGTTTAGAATGTTATGAAGGAACAGAAATTGTTTGCTTTTAATCGGGTTCTTGAAGGAAAGTTTTTGTTGTGCTACTGGCAGCACCATGATGTTCTTAAGTGTTTCTAATTTTCATTATGTTTTTAGATTATACGTAGATCAGTGGTTGCTACACATGCACGCTTTGCTATTGTGTTTTTCTGACTTCTGTTCAACAACACAGTTTGACTTATGTGCCATGTGGAATCATAACTATTTCTCAATATTTTGGGGGTTCACAGAGGGTATTGTGAATTGAACCTTGAGAAGGTAGTAAGTTAAGTTTCTTGAACTCAGTAGCTAAAAGTTGGCCTATTGGGATGTGAATTGGCGACAGAGGCATTCCACTGCAGCAGCTATTATAGTAAGAACCAAGGGATTCTTACTATAGAAACACAAAGTATTGAGCCAGTGCGTGGCTTAGGTAATATTCGGCTTCTGTTGCCTTGAAGGGACTGAGATGCTTGGAGAGACATGTTTGAACTTGAAAGACCTTCATAACATTCAGTAATGTATTTTCTTGAATTTTGGTCCCCAGTGGTACTGTACTTTTTACACTTATCTTAGGACTTTGTTCTATTCCAGCATAGGTGAGTGATTAGTCACAATTTGTCCACACTTCCCACTGCTTTTCCCCAGGGAAAACCACTCTTTTGTGCTTGATCGGAGCAAATGGCAATTCGGGTTGGGTTGCCATTTGTTAAGATCTATTGCTAAAGAACGGTTTTCCCTGGAGGAAAGCAGCAGGACAAGAAGAAGTGTGGATAAGCCCCTAGACAAAATATTATTCCCCACTCACCTGTGGCAGGGTCTGAATACCTTCCACATACCACCTGCATCCTTAATCTTGCTATGAATGCCTATACTGGATATTGCCCCACTCTGCTTTTATTCCCCACATGTTCCTGCTGGTGAGGCAGCACTACCAGGAAGGTCTCACTGGAGGTTTCAGGGTGAGGCTACATTTGCTCCCTTGTGCCTAGCATGGTGCTAGGGCATGCATCCAGGCATGGGGAGCCCTGGGACACATAGCATATTTCCCCCAGGGTCTCTAGTGTGTGTGATGCTTAAGGACCACCTTCCCCTTACCAAGCCCTAGTACTTCCCTAAGATCAGGCATCCCCAAACTTCGGCCCTCTAGATGTTTTGGACTACAATTCCCATCTTCCCCAAGCACTGGTCCTGTTAGCTAGGGATCATGGGAGTTGTAGACCAAAACATCTGGAGGGCTGCAGTTTGGGGATGCCTGCCTAAGATCATCAGAGGAGACCTTGCTGCTAATGCTGCAACCTGCTGAGTGTCCATGGTGGCATCTACCTTCTGAATGCTACCCTCCACAATTTTTCAGGAGGCACTGACTGTTGGGTATTTCCACCATTAATCAGTTTAGCTTGCCTTTCTTCAAAGAAGCAGATATTCAGTGGCTGTCAATTATGCCCTAGTGGTTAGGTCAGGACATGTTGCTAAAGTCACACAGCTTTCCACCTCACTTTTGGGCAACAATGAGAGTCAGATACATGAAATAAAGTGTCTGTCCTGGATTTGTTTTCCCCACAGTTACTTTGGCTTTACTGTGCTTTTTTTATTGAGCCCTTACTTCCTCCATTACAACACTGCATCATTTGATTATATCTCAGGGTTTTCATTGTCTTTCTTGGTATAAAATTATTTTGTCCCTTGCAGAAGGTACCAACGAGGAACACATGGCAAGGCAGAACATTTGTCCCTGGAAGACACTTGTAGCTTATTCCACTTCTTGTTTATTCTGACTCCATTTAAACCCGGTACAGAAGCACACTTGCATGTAAATAAGAGTGCTGTTTACAGTCAATGTTAAACTCACAGTAACTCAACCAGGAAATGAAGGGGGCTCAATATCCTTGTGTCTGACAGCTGCTCCAAAACCCCTGCTCTTAACATATTTGAACTTCTTGTGTACATCTGTTCTGTACAGAGCCAGGTTCAAATCGCTTTACTATCCATGTGATGTGGCTGAAACTCTTTTAAGTGCTGGGCTGGGATTGTGATGGAAAGCCTGTAATGTAGCTGGTGAAGACCTTTTCCATTTCACTGAGAACACAATCTGACTACTGACTCTTCCTATTATATGTCCTATTTTCTATGTGTATTAAAGCATCTCTGGAAGGGTGGTTAGGTAAGGGAGTTCATTACTGGGCATGACCTGTTCCATTGCTCCATTTCTCTTGGTTCCCCTCTCATAAGACACTATACATTGTGGCACATTGGCTTATAAAGTGAGAGCATTCAAGGAACTAGAAACCTCAATAAACTAACCAGGTCCTTGTTACTGTCATACACTTGCTGCCCTACACAACAGTAGCCTTGTCCTCCATAGTCTTGAGTATTTAGGTAACACTGCATCTTCGTCACTGCTCTAAGGGTGCTGCCTAAGTGACAAAGCAGTCCTGGAAATGTTGCCATTGCATGAGCTTTGAAGTATCATTGTCTCCCTGATGTGTCTGTAAGGCAGACCAGACCAGGCCATGTGCATAATGGCTGTAAAATATAACATAACAAAAAGCCATAGCTAATACACTCCTCTACACATAATTTCTTAAGATGTACAGTCTGAGGCAAAGTGCAGAAGAAAAATAAAGGAGCCATGTATAGAGTCTGTAAATAAGCCTGGCTATATTATAAATTTGTACTGGTATTTTTCTGTATATTTGCAATATTTGGGTTAGAAATAAAGACAAAAATTGGGCGTTTATGTGGTCTGCCTTTACTCTTGTGAGTGTGAAACCTTGCTGAAACATCATCATGAGCAACGTACATCATTTAGCCATTTTTTTCAGGGCTACTGCTCAGCACTGAGCAACTTTAAGAGCCTGCTGGATCAGGCCAATGGCCCATGAAATCCAACATCCTGTTCTCAAAGTGGCCAACCAGATGACTCTGGAAAATTCTCAAGCAGAACCAGAATAGTTTCCAGCAATGTTTTCAAAAGAATTTCTCCCTCTGACTGCAGGCAGAGCACAACCATCATGACTTGTAGCCGCTGATAGCCTTATCCTCCATGAATTTTTTCTGGCTCTCTTTTAAAGGCTTTCACTACCTCCTGTGGGAGTGAGTTCCATGGTGCAATCTTATCCTAAGATAAACACAAGAAGTAAAGGAGTAGTTTTCTCTCTAGGACTGGCCTGTTCATGTGGCAGACTCAAGTAGCTGCCTCGGGTGGCAGAATCCAAGGAGCGGCACTGCTGTGGGCATCCTACCCTCCCCCAAAGAAGCGGCTGCGGTGGGTTCTGGCAAGATCTCGCAAGAGCACTGCAGGTACCCCACCTACCCACCACTGCTGTTGCAGAATTGAGAAGTGACTGGTTTGGGGTTCCAGTGAGATCTCACAACCAGTCCTGTGAAATCTTGCCGGAACATGTAAGTCACTGTGCAACCCCAGTAAGCAAGGCTGCAATGGGGTTGTGTGTGCAGGCTGGTCCTTCCCTTTTTCGTCTCTGACAATAAAATGGGAAATGTCTGTCTCTATGGTTTCTAGCACTGGCTTTCCTGCCCTGGATATGGATGGGAAAAGCAGAGGCAATGGGAAGTCTGACTTCCCACCTTATGCTTGGCTGTCCTTCACTCACTCAGCTACCCCGTTGGAGGTGGTGCTGCAGTTCTCTTTCCCATGTGAACAGCCTGCAGTCTTTCATCTGCATCACAATTGCCCAGATGGTGCTAGTGGTTGGAAGGTGTGTGTGTGTGGGGGGCATTCAGCCCTGGATATATCTTTAGGGTGCGCTTTTGAACCTGGCAGAGTTTCATTTTCCCTTACTCTGCAACCTGTTTTAGTAAGATGATCTGCCGTGAAATTATTTCCTTGGACGTAAAGTAAAAGCTGATGCTGACCATTTCAACGGCAAAGCTTTGGAATCTGTAGACTCTTCCACAATAAGGGCTGGCAACATAGGCTCAAAGCTTAGCTCCATGTTTTCCTACACAGATAGGAGGGCTAAGAAAAGACTCTGGTACTCAACCCCCCCCCCCCATTCTCATACCCAGCACAGGCACCTGTGAACTCCTGGCATCAGATGCACCTAAAGGGCACTGCATGCCCTTCATTTACCTCAAGACCCTAACCTAATTCTGCAGTAGCACAGCAGTTGCTTGTATGTTCTGTGCAAAGAATGTGTTTTCGGGTATATATACAGAGTCTTAAGATTGAATCATAAAGTGGCAAATAAGGAACTGGGGACCTGAGCTGCTGCTTTTCAGTGCAAAGAGAAGCAGTGCAGAAAGGGTGACACATCTTAGGGATATTGTTCATCTCTCTCCCCCCGGTCAGGGTTCCTAGTGGTGTGCATGCCACAAATCAAGTTGGGGATTTCAGTAGGTGGGGAAGATTTTTAATTCCTTCCACAGCTGCTGCTTTTCCCTTGCAAGTTATGCCTCCCCAAGGATTCCAGACCCATATTTGCTGCTTAATGTCTTATTCCATTCTGAGGATCAAGCCACACAAGCACTCGCCAGCCCCCGCTTTTTATGTGCTGTTTTTGTTTTATTCTTGTCTCTGATTTTTCTTATCTCTGTGGTGTTCTTCCTCTCCCTCCCCCCCAAAAAAACACATCATCTTCATTTTGTGCTATATGTACAAAATAGATATTTTGCGTGTGCCTGAAACTTACACCTAATTTTTATTTATATTTGTATCTGCCTATGGGACCCAGGTGCATATGGGACCCAGGTGGCGCTGTGGGTTAAAGCACTGAGCCTAGGGCTTGCTGATCAGAAGGTCGGTGGTTCGAATCCCTGTGACGGGGTGAGCTCCCGTTGCTTGGTCCCAGCTCCTGCCAACCTAGCAGTTCGAAAGCACGTCAAAATGCAAGTAGATAAATAGGAACCGCTACAGCGGGAAGGTAAACGGCGTTTCCATGTGCTGCTCTGGTTTGCCAGAAGCGGCTTTGTCATGCTGGCCACATGACCTGGAAGCTATACACCGGCTCCCTCGGCCAATAATGCGAGATGAGCGCGCAACCCCAGAGTCGGTCACGACTGGACCTAATGGTCAGGGGTCCCTTTACCTTTACCTTTACTATTATCTATCTGTCCATAGCTGCCATATGGAACAACTGAGTGGTTCAAAATTGGGAAAGGAGTACGACAAGGTTGTATATTGTCTCCCTGCTTATTTAACTTATATGCAGAATTCATCATGCGAAAGGCTGGACTAGATGAATCCCAAGCCGGAATTAAGATTGCCGGAAGAAATATCAACAACCTCAGATATGCAGATGACACAACCTTGATGGCAGAAAGCGAGGAGGAATTAAAGAACCTTTTAATGAGGGTGAAAGAGGAGAGCGCAAAATATGGTCTGAAGCTCAACATCAAAAAAACCAAGATCATGGCCACTGGTCCCATCACCTCCTGGCAAATAGAAGGGGAAGAAATGGAGGCAGTGAGAGATTTTACTTTCTTGGGCTCCTTGATCACTGCAGATGGTGACAGCAGTCACGAAATTAAAAGACTCCTGCTTCTTGGGAGAAAAGCAATGGCAAACCTAGACAGCATCTTAAAAAGCAGAGACATCACCTTGCCGACAAAGGTCCGTATAGTTAAAGCTATGGTTTTCCCAGTAGTGATGTATGGAAGTGAGAGCTGGACCATAAAGAAGGCTGATCGCCGAAGAATTGATGCTTTTGAATTATGGTGCTGGAGGAGACTCTTGAGAGTCCCATGGACTGCAAGAAGATCAAACCTATCCATTCTTAAGGAAATCAGCCCTGAGTGCTCCCTGGAAGGACAGATCGTGAAGCTCAGGCTCCAATACTTTGGCCACCTCATGAGAAGAGAAGAATCCTTGGAAAAGACCCTGATGTTGGGAAAGATTGAGGGCACTAGGAGAAGGGGACGACAGAGGACAAGATGGTTGGACAGTGTTCTCGAAGCTACCAACATGAGTTTGACCAAATTGCGGGAGGCAGTGCAAGACAGGAGTGCCTGGCGTGCTATGGTCCATGGGGTCACGAAGAGTCGGACACGACTAAACGACTAAACAACAACAACAACCATAGCTGCCAAGTTTTCCTTTTTCTCGCGAGGAAGCCTATTCAGCATAAGGGAAAATCCCTGTATTCACTCTCTCACTAAAAACAACTCAGTCTCTCTGCCCCTTCCTCACAGCCACTTCTACACCACCAATTACTCCCTCAAAAAAAAAAAAAAGAATATTCATCAGCATTTCAAAGCAAAATTCTCTTAATATACATGCGTGTCGGGACTTCCGGCGAAGCATTATGGCGGGCGCCACGGCGCCACAGAGCTCCTGAGGTCAGTCGGCAGATCTAGACTGCCTGGGGGGCTCCTGACCCGCCGGGACCACCGCCGCCGCTGCGTGAGAGCCGGGGGTGTCTAGTGAACCGGTTGAGGGGCCGCCCCCCCCACCCGCCTGCCACCTCAGTGTGTTTCAGGCCGGAATTGAGGGCACCCGGCCGCCGGTCATACAGAGCCCCGGGGCCTTGAATCACCCGCAACGCGGCGCACCGAAGCCTCAGAAAGGGAAGGGGGATCTTAAATTTTTTTTTAAAAAAAGCCCCGACCTTTTCGCTGCCGCCGCCATCGCCACGTTCGATCCAGAGAGGGAGAGGAGCCTCGGACCTGTCATCCTCCCTGCTGCTGCGCTACCGCGCCGAGGTCACCCGGCTACCTGGAGCCCCGGGGCCGAAGGGACTCAGGAGTGAGAGTGGGGTGCCTGGGGGAAGGGGAGAGACCCTGACCCAGATACCCCGCCGTCGAGCTGCCTCCGCTACCCCCGCCGCTAAACTGAGGGAGAGGTAGGAGGACGAACTGCGGCCCTGAGGGAACACGAGGCTGGGCCTAGACTCAACCTGGGCCTGCTTTCCCGCCGAATAGCGCGCCCAAAGTCCAAAGGGAGGCCCACTGGAAAGGCCTCGTTTGTTTTTCGTTTTTCTTTCCATTTTTAAATATATATATATTTAATCTTTTATGTATAATCTTTTAAAAAATAAACCCCCTTTTTATTTTTATTTTTTATAAAAAATATACTTTTAATGCTATTTTTTAATATGTAAATATTTTTATAAATATTTTATATATTTCTTTCTTTTTCCCCCTTTTTCATTTTCTTTAAAATTTTCTTCTATAAGAACAATAACAACAAAAAGACCTTAATTTTATTTCTCCCCCACCCCCACCCCTTTTTTTTAAAAAAAAGAATATATTAATATTTTTAACCAATATTTTTAGTATTGCCACAGTTTATTACTTCCACCTTCCACTTTTTAACACCCAACCCCCCTCTTTTTATACATTTTAACCCTTTAGGGAAAAAAACAAGCAAAAATAAAACCACCAGTTCCTAGCCCTTTTACTAAATTTCTACCCTTTTTAAGCTGTCCTCTCTCTCCTCCAAACCTCTTTTACCTTAGCCTTATATTATTCCTTCCACCTCAATACATAAACCCTTTCCATACACTCAAACCCACCTCCCCAATATATCCTCTCCTTATTTTTACCCTCCGTCTCACTTGTTACTTTCCACCCTCATTTTGTCTTCTCTTTCCTTTTCGGTTCCTTCTTTCCCCCTTTTAAATTGAACCCCCCTATCTAGTCTGTTTATTAACCTGTCTCCAATAGGGGAGCCTTTCCTCCCACTCATCACCCCCCTTTAAAATAAACACTTCTATTTTATTTTTATCTTATTTCCTTCATTCCACTACATAAACCTTCTCCTTGAACCCCTTCCCAGACACTCAATTCCCCTTTATTTGCCCATTCCTTATCTTCCCCTTCCACCCCACTTATCACTCCTCACCCCTTCTTTTGTTTTATACCCTCTTTGTTTGTTGAGTTGCTTGTTTGCCCATCCATAAACTACCCCCCCTTTTTTTCTCTTTCTCTCTTTCCCCGCCTGTTTGTTTGTCTACTCTCACCTGTTTGTCTATTTGTCCTTGGGTCTACCCGCCTCTCTGAGTACCTGACCACCGCTTTGACAACACTGTTGAGGAGAGTACGACAACCTCAGAGAAATTCACATAACATCGCCAAGAGATGACACAAATGATTGCCTAAACCGAACGCTCTGCAGAAGCCACCAGTCAACAACGCCTGACTAGTCCAATAACCCAACACCCAGAAATCCTCATCGCCATAACCCCTAACCGCAACACGTCCCACTCCGAGAGAATGCCAAACAAACCTCAAACCAAAAACGTCAAGGAGATAAAGGTGTCACCAACTAAAAAGATGGTAAAAAACATTGAGATCACAACACCTCCTCAAAATGATGAAATATTACAACACCTAAGAGAAATGGAAGAGAGAATGACTAGTAAACTGGAAGCTGCAGTGGAAAATGCAACGGCCCCTATACAGTTACTAATCAGCAATCTTACCTCCAGAGTGGAAGCTCTAGAAAAGAAGAATCAACTGCAAGAAGGAATAATAGAGCAATATCGGGATGAAACCACACGCATGAATGAGAAATTGTGCGAACTGGAAAGAGAAACCGAAGAATTGAGAATTAAACAAGCAGACATCGAAGACCGAAACAGACGCTGCAATATCCGCTTCCGCAACTTCCCAGAAAAAGCAGAGGAGAAAAGCCCAGCAGACCTAATTGTGAGCTGGTTGAAAGATACAATCCCAAATCTGACACTCGAGGTATCCGATCTGGAAAGGGCACACAGAGCTCTAAAACCTTTGCCAAAACCTGGTGCCCACCCAAGAGACATCATAGTGTGCTTTTCACGCTACAGAAAAAAGGAGGAGATATGGAACAGCCTCAAAAACTCAACCAACCTCCAATACAAAAACAATTCCATATTGGTCCTACAAGATCTATCCCAGGACACCCTAAATCGGAGAAAAAACCTACGTCCATACACTCAGCTTCTTCAGCAAAAAGGGATTCGATACCGTTGGGGCTTTCCCTTCCGTCTCATCGTGACAACCGACACAACGCAATACATGGCTACCAACGAAACGGAAGCCCAACAACTATTGAGGAACCTTGGACTCGACCCTCCATCGAACCAGCAACAGAAAGACTTACCAAGTGACAGCCGAGATCAAGAAAGTGGAATAACAGTAAATGAGTGGATGGAAGTAAAGAGAGGAAAGAGACAACAGAAGCAATACATCAAGACTCGTCGATTCAACCATCTACCATCGCGCACAAAATCATTCTACCGAACATTCTCCACAGGACGCCTAACCACGATCAACCGAACCAAAACATCACTGAGGAACAACCCTACAACAACAACAACAACAACCACAGCTAAATGAGGCAACCGGAAAACATCTCGAACTGCAGGACTGGTGATTCCCCCTACCCCCCCTCCCCATAGGCCTTGAACATAACTATCATCATCAATATCCCCCCCAACCCCACACCTCCATAGAACCTACCCCATCCCAACCCCACCCTGACACCAGTCCAGATAACCTCAATCACATTCCCCATCAACCACAACCCATATCTCCAGTATCCCTTTCATACCAAACAAGAGAAAAACAACTCCCCCAACATCCATAACACAACTCACTATCAGGCTAAAACATGATACCTATTCAACAACATGGTGGCACCAGAGCGCACCAACACATACACACACTCTAACACATCAGTGATGTTGCTATTAACATTGGCAACATTGCTCACGAACCTTATACCAGACACTAACATTACAAAACCACTCTACACCGTCTCGCTGATCATCCCCTGTCACAAACGACAAAGGGGAAGGCCTGTCCTTGAGTACAGCCCTTCACATCAGCCGAGACCAAGGACCAACCGGCTATTTGCCAAAAAGTCCAAAATACCCCAAACGAACACCTATATAACTACATATAGGAAACCCTCTATAACTTACCTCCCACTCTTTAACCCGATTCTAATTCTGATCCCATTGAACCCCCACCTGCCACATCATAAGTCAGCGCAACTCCAATGGTTCAATACACGACACGAAGTGAGGGACATAGGACAACCCAAACGGGTTGGCAAGGAACCATCCTACAGAATAAATAAACAAGATGACTAGCTTAAAAGCAATTACACTAAATGTGAGGGGGCTGGGAAACCCAATCAAGAGAAAACGTATTACCTCATACATAAATACCATGAAACCACACATCACCTTCCTACAAGAAATACACAACCCACCCAAAGGGAACAAACTCCTGAATGACCCTCGTTTTAGTCAACAATGGGTAGCACAAGGCTCAGGAAAGGCCCGCGGAGTAGCTGTAATAATTAGTAGGGACTTGAATTTCAACGCCACAACAGTCCTAAAGGACAAAAAAGGTAGATTCATTTTCATTAAAGGAATACTAGATGGCAAAATTAAACTGACAATCGGCTCATTATATGGCCCTAACTCGAGACAACTTGAATTCTTTCAAAAAACACTAAACAAGTTCCTTTCTTTCTCTGAGGGGGAAGCAATTCTAGGAGGCGACCTTAACTTAAATATTAAGGGCATAACTCTGGAAAACACACATCCTGTAAGCTCACAGGCAACCCTCCTCAACCCTCCCTCCCAAACAACTAAGGCTTCTTACAAGTTACTAAAAATGTTAAAAAACAGGGGTCTTTATGACATTTGGGGCGAACACAACCCGGGAGACATCACCTACACATTCCAGTCTGGACGTCATGGTACAACGTCCAGACTGGACAGCATCCTGCTCACACAGGGTCTGATCCCCTTGGTAGAATCAACAAACATAGGCAGCATCAAAATCACAGATCATGCCCCAGTAGAAGTCACTGTTAAAATAGGTGAAGAAACGCAAACCACTCCATCATGGTCTTTCAGTCCCATTCTAACCACAAACACCCAAATTAGAGCAAGTATCACAAAAACTCTCCAAAACTATTTTAAGGAGAATGATGTAGACAATATAAATACCCCCCTCTTATGGGACGCTATGAAAGCGGTGACCAGAGGAGTTTGCATAAAAGAGAAAGCACTCCTTAAAAAACAAACCTCTTCAAAAATTAACAAAATAGAACAAGACATCATTGCCCTCTCATCACGTTACAAACAAACAGGTTCCAAAAAACTACTTAAACTTCTAGAACAAAAGAGAAGAGAATTAGACTCCTTAGAAATCAACAAAACAATGATCAATATTTTATATTCTAAACAGCGCTTCTATGAGTACGGAGGGAAAAACTCCAGACTATTAGCAAATAGATGCAGGAAAAAAGCACTTAAAACAAGAATACACTGCATCACCAAAAAAGACGGCAACGTGACATTTTCCCCGAAAGAAATAACCTCTGAATTTGCAGAATTCTACTCCAATCTGTACACTTCTCACAACCCAACTGGGGAGGGAATTAGAAAATTCCTGGCAGAACTGACCATGCCCACCTTAACCAACGAGGAACAGGAATTTATGGACAGCCCTATCACCCCTGAGGAAATAGATACGGTCCTTAAAAACTTGAAACCACATAAAGCCCCGGGCCCAGACGGCTTCACAGCAGAATTCTATAAAAAATTCAAAGAACCCCTGATGCCCTACATGATACGCCTATTCAATGATATCATGAAAGGGGGGCTTATTCCCAAAACATGGAATCAATCCAAAATAGTCTCCATCCCAAAACCATTAAAGGACAACCTCAAAGTAGAATCTTACCGCCCAATTTCATTAATAAATCAGGATTACAAGATTTTCACATCAATATTGGCCAATCGTTTAAAAATCTTTCTAGGCAATTTAATAGTCCCAGACCAGACTGGCTTTGTCCCTGGTCGCAATATTACAGACCCTATCAGGAAACTACTAAACTTAATCAACCACAGTAAGGCAACTAAACTTCCACTGACAATTATGTCCCTAGATATCCTCAAAGCTTTTGATTGCTTGGAGTGGAAATACTTATTAGCAGTACTAACTAACATGAAATTTGGCCCCAACTTCCTACAAATCCTCAAACAAATATATTCCCAAGCCTCAGCAAAATGCAGAATTAATAATATGGACTCGAACACCATAACAATTCAAAGAGGCACAAAACAAGGATGCCCGCTGTCTCCATTCCTATTCATCCTAGCTTTGGAGCCCCTAGCAATCCGAATCCGAGCAGTCACAGACATCAAGGGAGTGGAAATAAAAGGCAAAAATTATAAATTAGGGCTCTTTGCAGATGACCTGATGGTCACAACATCAGACCCATTAAATACAGCAACCTCCCTAATCAGAGAACTCAACACATTTGCAATGGTGTCGGGCCTACAGGTAAACTTTGGAAAATCAGAAGCCATGTGCTTCAACACCCCTCCCCATATCCAAAAAGAACTTACTAATATCACCAAAATAAAACTTTGTCATACCAAATTCAGATATCTAGGGGTACAAATAACCAAGAACCTCAATAAATTATACCTCCATAATTACAAGCCCATGTGGCGACAAATAAACAAAGACCTAAAGAAATGGGACAGTATGAGTTTCACTCTTTCAGACAGAATAGCCATCGTCAAAATGGTCACCCTCCCAAAACTGACATACTTATTCCAAACCCTCCCAATCTGGATCCCCCCAACCCAACTTCGCAAATGGCAGGGAAAATTACATTCTTTTATTTTCTCACATAAAAAACCAAGGATTGGCACCAAATACCTTCACCTCCCCACCTCAGTAGGAGGATGGGGAATCCCCAACATAGAAACATACTACAACGCCAACCAAATACGCCATATAATCCCATATATACTACAAGGCGAGACAAAACAATGGGTACATCTGGAGAGGGACTCAATTGAAAATATCTGCACCACAGCATATCCATTTCTCCCAAACAAATTAAGGAAGATTCCCACAACACTCAACAGATACACACAAACCATGTTCAAAGCATGGAAAGCAGAAACTAGTAAACTATCTCCAACCCCATCCCCATTAATTCCCCTGGCTTACCATCCCTTGTTCCATCATGCAGCACAAAACCTCCAGATGAAGACTTGGCAAACTAAAGGTTTACATCGCTTAATAGACTTTTATAAAGACAACAAACCTTTGTCACCACAAGAAATACAGGACAAACTAGAAGACATCCCAATGTCCTGGTTAGCACAACATCAACTACATGCCTTTCTGAACAACCCAACTGTAAAACCAGCAGCAACCAGACCCCTGACAGCTTTCGAAAGCCTCCTCCAATTGCCAAAAGGACACGGAAAAGGGATGGTATCTGCAATTTACAAGATACTAATCCAGAATCCCATAGATCCCCTGGACAAGATAAAACGACAATGGGAGGATGACATAGGATATGAAATCAACCCTACCCAATGGACTAAAATGTGGTCGAAACCCCCTTTCAAATCTATATCAATGAAAAGAAAAGAACTCTCATTGAAACTAACTCACAGATGGTACCTGACTCCACGAAAATTATCACTAATACGATCAGGAATCTCATCAAAATGTTGGAGAGGATGCACTTCCACAGGCACGTACCTCCACATGTGGTGGGAGTGCCCTAAAATTCAATCATTCTGGAAGACATCTATGCAAGAAATTTGTAACATAACTAAGCAAGTGCTAGAAATTACCCCAGAATTGGTTTTACTAAATATTTTTCAAGATAACAACGCTCACGCAAATCATAAAGAACTTATAATCCATCTGTTGTCAGCAACTAGAAGCATCATAGCCAGGCACTGGAGGGACTTATCGGGAGTGGGCTTGGACCAATGGTACCAAGTTGTATGGGAAACAGCCCTGCTAGAAAAACTGACCAGTAAGCTGAAACTGACACGGGGACAAACAGAAGAAGACACCTTCACCCCAGTATGGTTCCCCTTCATCACTTATACAACCCAACAGGACAATGACAAAAGCTTACCGGCAGCATACAAATCAATATGGCTAACTTGATCAAAACACCCTCCCCCCCCCACTCACGCAAGAAATTAAGGATCATCACAGCCAACCATGAATGAACAACCACATTCTAAGACAAATCCTGACCTCTCTCACCAACAAAGAAGCACGAACAAACAACAGAGAACCTGCACAAACGACGCTGACGCCGAACCCCATCACATATCAAGAAAAACAGAAATATCGGCAATTCACCACACCCAACCCCCCTTCCCACCTACCTCTTTCCCCCCTTCCTCATAATGTCTCAACAAGTTATAATCGATGTGTAAAAATGATGCATGAAAAAAAAAGAGTCATTGCACTATCTTTGTAACCTAAGAAAATCTTTAATAAAAATAATTACAAAAAAAAATATATAAGGGAAAATCCCTTAAAAAAAGGGATAACTTGGCAGCTATGTATCTATCTATCTAAACTTTCTATATACATATAGCACATGCACACACACACACTCCACCTGGATAGTTTGTTTGAAACAAACTTGCACACTTCACAAGGAGAGGGAAGTTAGCATAACAAGTTTACCTTTGCTCAGAGCATGCCATGTGCACAGGGGAAAAGCAAAAGGTGTGAGCCTTGAAGACATCCACTCTGAAACAAAAACAGGCAGCGAGACCTTCATTAGCATCTCTCCAGTGGTTGGAACAGGCTGGGTCATGTCACAAGTTGCTTTCTACCCGCCAGCCCTCCAAGACATCTTTTGACTAATAATGTCAAAAACTGTGTGACTTGAAATACAGTGGTACCTCTACTTACGAATTTAATGCGTTCCGAACGCACATTCGTAAGTCGAAAAAAATTGTAAGTCAAATCCCATAGGAATGCATTGGGAGAAAAAAAATCGTAAGTAGAAGCAACCCTATTTAAAAATCCGTAAGTAGAAAAAATCCTATCTAAAACGCATCCAGGATGGCGGATAGAGCTTATTCGTAAGTAGAGGTACCACTGTATAATATAGAAATAGATCTACTTAAAAATGGAAGAGTAATTCGAGAATGTCTCCTTTAAAATCTTGTGGTCCATGTAGGGTCAAGACTTGGGGACCCATCACAAGCATTCTCACAACCCTTTGACTGCATATACACTGTAAATGTTTGATAGGCAAACATTTAAACAGAATACTGCTGGCCACTGCTATTTTTCTAGAAAAAGAGGTGCTAGAACTCACCATGAGCACCTCCCTTGTTCTCTTATAATGGCAATGGTCTCCACCTGAGTGCTGGAACTGAGTTCTGGCAAGTTCTGGCTGAAAAAAAGCTCTGCAGCTGGTCCATATTAAGGGGAGGGGAAAGGATCGAGTGGCTTTTTGCAATGCCACTTCCATCCCCTAACTTACTCTTCTATTGCAACAGTGCAAGTTTGCTTCCTGCAATCTGCCTGTTGTTTTCCACTTTCAAAGGATGCCCTTTTCAGAATTCCTTTTTATTCTAAAGGACAGAATATGGTACCAAAAGAATGATTGGGAAATTGCTTATCTGTATTGCAATGGATATGAGTCATATCACACAGCCCTACCAATGAACTTCTTTTCCATAAGGAAAAACGAAGATGTATACCCCAAAGTATAGCACCTCTTTTTTCACGCACACTCCCCCCTCCCCGCTCTTTAAAAGTGGACACTGTTGAATTACCAAATGCCAGATCCAAACTATAAGCTCATTGGCTACACAGGATCAAGTGTGACTAAACCACGGGGGGGGGGGCTCTAATCCCCAAACCCACATTGCCACTTGTTTTTCCAGTACTTGCTTGTATTGTGAGTTGTTCTATGTAATCACTGCACTTCTGTACTATCCTGTACTAAGTTCTTTTGTACAAAGAATGGCAGCTTACATGTGGTTATTCCATCAACTACATGCATGAAAAATATACATACCTGAAGGTACTTTGCTCTGAATTTAATATTTTGTTTCAGCTACTTCCCCCATTCCTAGATGCCTTTAAATGCTTGGTGATGGTGCATGTCTGCTCAGCAGAAGCCCCTGAACCCTCGCCCTTTTATCAATCTGTTCCCAAAGGGATGGTCCCTAAACTAATTCTAATAGTAATAGTTCACTGTCAAGAAGCTAAGTTTTGACATGGAGGGGTAGAATGGCTCACTCCATCCTAGATTGACTTCTGCTCCAATAAGATGAGACAAATGATTCTCTCTGACTGAGCTGGCTGCCTTTGGTGCTCAGATGAAAGAGTGCTTCTTTAGTGGCAGCATCAGTAAGAGAGCATCCGAACCACTTGGGGTGTATGTGTTTGTGTACCTAAGTCAGTCTGCAGAGGTTCTGAAATGAGGCCAAGTGACAAGGCAAAAGGAAAATCCTCCTGACTCCAGCGTAATTTACACATCCATTTGCTTTGTTCTCTGAGTGGTATCCGGTTCAGACATCAGCCGTTGAGGTATGATCCTTTGCTTCTACAGATCCTCTCATTGTTAAATCCTTAGTTTTAAAGTTACCCTTCCGGATTGTTGAACTTGTCCCTCCACCCTAAACATATTAAACAGTAGAGATCATAGAACAGAATCTTGTTCAGAGGCATTGTTCACACTGGGCCATTTCATATGTGTCCTACAGAGGATGCATTTCTTTGTGGGAAAGAAAGAAGATGATCTCAATGTGGCTTTGTACTGCATGCTATTGGTGACACAGAAATTAATCTGATTTTTTTTTTTTAAAAAAAAATATCTGTTGGATTTGAAAATCTGTTGGACAGAGATTGGGTCCAGGTTCTTGCACTTTCAAAGTATGATGATGCAGGAGTCTGTTTCTGAAAGGAAGGACAGTTATAATTTTCTGAGCATTTTATATATTTATTTTTCACATTTTGTATAGAATCCAATAATGAAAGCTCTTTGCACACTTTACAATAAATTACAAAGATCCCTGTGAAACCCCCTGTTCTGTATCTTACTATGTGGATCAAAATTCAAGTACTGTAAAGACTGTTTGTATGGAGACTTTGTTGTGAAACTAAATTCTGTTCTGAGAACTACCCTTACAAGCTTCAGGCATAGCAAATAGCTCCTCTGTCACCAGAATACACAATCCTGGTATGTTTTGTTGAACCTGTATCTAGACTTCTGCTTTTGATTCTTTCCTGAAAGACCCACATGATTCTTAAATTCACTTTTCATGCAAATTCTTTGTGGGTGTCTTTCCATGGAGGAAAACCCTTATACTGGGTCGCTGCTAGCAATGCAGGTGTCTGGTGATCTAAAAGAGACTTGATTAGGAGCTCATTTGTCCATGTTTGTTATTGTGGCCCCTAAGCCAGACCTTGGGGTGTGAATCCTAGTGCACTTTTCACTGCAGGCTATACGTGGAAGTAGACGTGCACCATAGTCCTTCTAGGACACTGTCCTTTTCACAATCATAAACTCTGGGTTGTAGTCAAAGCTGCTGTTTTACTTGTGCAATGGAAATGGCATCTTCCTGCACACACACAAAGTAATACAAAACAACCCTAAGACAAAAAAACCAACACCCACTAAAACCAATTAAATTTTAAATGGAGGTGCTTTTTTGTCCTAGCCAAGGTAACAGGATGAAGTAAAACATTTCCAGCAAAAACTGATCCACTGAAGTGGGCATATGTGCCGAGACAGAATTTTCTGTTTGAAAACAAACAAAAGAGCCTATGGAAAAATAAACACCATGCAATCTATTGATTTATTTTGGTCACTGTGGTACTTTTCTTTTGTTTCTTTGTCTCATCTAATGCTAATGTATTGAGATTAAAAATGCTCTGTGCCTTGTTCAAACACAAAGGAAGCAGATTTAAATGCCCTTCTGACAACGAGAAACCCCTGCAGAAGCCCATTTGCTTGGGGGGGGGGGACTATGGTCAGCTGGGCATGCTGCATGGTTTGTATATTGTAGTGAATGCCACCCTATGTGCCAAAGACACACAATACACATAACTTTGGAGGAGACAGACTGGAAGATTGTGTGTGTGTGTGTGTGTGTGTGTGTGTGTGTGTGTGTGTGTGTGTGTGTGTGTATCCCTTTGGTCAAGTACAGTTGACAACCAAGACTCCCACCATAAATTTGAACTCTGCTGAGCCCTTTAAATAAGGAACACTGGGCAGAGATGAAGCACAAATGGAAAGACTCTGTTGGCACACACTGACATTCAAATAATTCATGCAGACTTCCTTCCCTCCTTCCTGTGCAAGCCGTAAGTAGAAAGTCAGTTGTCTCCTCTCACCTTCCTTGCCCCTTCCTCATTCTTAATAGTGCAGATTGCTTTGAACAATACTATCATTTCCATGATTATCCCAAATGCTGCATTTTTTAGTGCATTGAAAGTCATATTTTTGTTTCCAGGGAACAGAAGAAAGACTGGCAGACTGCTAGAAAATTCTATGGCACAGGCTAAATAAATAACTGATGCTACCATGGACTCCAATTCCAGTGCAGGGAATGGGACCAGCTCTGGCTTGAGCGACCTTTTCCTCCTTTATAGCAAGAATGTGTTTGCTGTTCTCTATGTCCTTCTCTTCCTTCTGGGCATGCCTGGAAATGGCTTGTTGCTCTGGATCCTTCTCCGAGGTCTCCAAAGAAAGAGCGGCAGCCACATCTCACGCCTGACGGAGCCTCTCTTCCTCAACATTGTGATCCTGGACCTCCTCTTCCTCCTCTACAATGCCCCTGTGATGTTTGGCAACATCCTTTTCAGGGACTGGCGCCTGGGCCGCCTGCTGTGCGTCACCAACCGCAGCTTCTCCTTGTGGGTCTCCTTTGCTGCCTTCTACAGCATGCTGGCCATTGCGCTGCTTCGCTATATGGCTATCCTCCACCCCATGAGAGTGATGCCCATCTCCCAAAAGCAGATAGCTATCGCTTGCGGGCTCATCTGGGTGACCTGCCTCATATTCTCCGCTCCGCTCTGTATTAATTATGAGATCATTCACGTGGAGGGGCAGATGTATTGCGTGAACCAAATGGCATGGAAGGAAATTAACCTTTACCTGCGGCTCCTGGGAGGGGTGGGCTTCCTGCCTCCCACATTGCTGATGATTTTCTGCTACTTGAGGATCATCTGCACCCTAAAGGTTAGGAGGGCGCTCTCTATGCACACAGCATCCAGCCTACAAGTGAACTGGCGAGCTTCACTGATGGCTTTGGTCACCATGGTGACCCTGGTGGCCATGTGGCTCCCCTATTGGCTGGTGATTTTCTTTATCAAGGAGGACGAGTTGCTAACCACAGCCCCTATGTACTTGGCTTATCACCTGACGTCTCTCCTGGCCTTCGCCAACCGCTGCATTAACCCCATGATCTGCTTCTGCCTTTCTCTCCAGTTTCAGGCCAGGCTGAGGAACCTCTTTCGGAGGGTAGGAAAGGGGATTTGTCAAGTAGGTCCTATCCATTTGGGTTAGGTAGCACGTGACTAAGGTCTACAATACACTTTGCTAAAGTTGTGTGGAACAAGCATTTATTATTTCCTGCCCTGTAGCCTGTCTGAGGGATCCCTTACATCAGCGCTGGAGGGCCACTGATTTCCTGTCCCTGCCCCATGTGACATTCCCAGAGCCCATAAGGAGAAAATCATACGTGGTAACTTAATTAGTTGTACTCCTTTAAAATATTTGAATCTACTTCTAAAAAAAATTGGTAACCCCCAGAGACCTTTAGTTTATGTTAAATCCTGTCTAGGGACTTCATTTCCTAAATTGCCTTATGTAGCATTCCGTTGCATTATTGATTCACATGATTGATCAGTTCCTTTCTGCCAATAACATATTTTAACTATAACTTGAAGCTGATACTCAGCTCGTATCCAGGCAGAGAAGGGCTGCCTTCTGTTTGGACTACCAAACGACGGCTTTCAATTGGTTATTTCTGACTTGTTTGTGCCATTAATTGGACACAGATTCATTCCCAAGGAATACTGCATGTTCGTTTACCTGAAATGGTTCTAGTAGCAGCAACAGACAGCAGCGGTCACCGGAGAGAACATTAATTGTGCTGAAGCTTCCGGGCTGGGAATTAAGAGTCCCTGAAATAACCTTTAATATTTGAGCTGAGGAAATCTATTGACTTGTAGAATGGGCTAATGAGGTCTCAGTGAGAAACAAGAGTGTGGTTCATTTTTCCTCTACCATTAACAGCCAAATTATCCTATACAGCATAATTACCTGAAGCTCCCTAATGTGAAGAAGATATAGCTGGGACTACATTTCCTAGCATCCGTAACTTCTTAAGTTCCCAGGATTCTTTGGGATAAGCCATGACTGCTAACGTGGTATTAAAGTTTTTTTTAACGGATGGTGTGTGTTGCGACCCAAAACTCTCTGATCCTCACTTGACCCAAAAATTGTGACTAGAGAGGAGTAGTACAAGGGGCTGTCAAATCCATTAAAGATATTTATATCTGATTATCTGCCTAGCTCTGTCCAATTATTTATCCAACGATGTATCATATTCACATATCACAACATTTAATAAAAATGCTTTTTCGGAAGAGTCTTCAGTGGAATCGACAGTTTCTGTGAAGTATGAGGACTTTGAAAATCAAAGGCTGCAATGAAAGGAAGGGATAAGTTAATGTTTTCAGTTGCTTCCTGAAGGAAGACAGCACTCCCACACTCTCTTGGTTTGCAAATTTAGATAGTGATTACTGCAACAAGTGAAATAGTCACTGCTGTAGTCTCCCAGTCAGCCAGGATCTGAGTCCCCCTACCCAGGACAAGCTCGTGACATTTTGCTGCCTGTTTGTTTTTGTTTTTTATATCCCACCTTCCCTGTTTTAGCTTCACAGCAACCTTGCAAGGCTGGTTAGGGTAAGAGATAGCGACTTGCCCAAGGTCACCCAAGTGATATTCATGGTTAAGTGGGCACTAGAAACCTGTTTTCCTAGCGCCTAGTCCGAAACTCTCTAACCACTACACCTGGCACTTCTCCCAATTCCATGGACAACAGCTAACCAGATTGCCAGGTTTTTGTGTTTTTTTGCTTCAGAACTAGTAACAGGAAAGCATCCTCCATTGCATCTGAGGGCAGAAGGCTAGGTTAGGGGACACAAAGCAGGCTGCATGGTACACACAGATCAGTCTGTTACCTCCTTCTGCCTAATGGTAGGGCCGGCCTTGCTTACCTAACATTGACAAAGCTGAGAGATGTGTATGCCTCTTTCACAGTGTAAGTACAAGAGCAGGGAGTACTCTTCCACCTGCCTGGGATGTGGCTTCCACACATAGCTGCCAAGTTATCCCTTTTTAAAGGGATTTTCCCTTATGCTGAATAGGCTTCCTCGTGAGAAAAGGGAAAACTTGGCAGCTATGCTTCCACATTCCTTTATTTGAGCACTGTATTATTATTCAAGATCTCCTTAAAGCAAGTTCAGTTCCTAGGTAACTTGTTTAGAGAGTACTCAGGTTAATTTGCTACGATTCACTCACAACGTAAATTTTTTGTCTCTGGGCATTAAAAAGGTAAAGGGACCCCTGACTGTTAGGTCCAGTTGTGGACGACTTTGGGGTTGCGGTGCTCATGTCACTTTACTGGCCGAGGGAGCTGGCGTACAGCTTCTGGGTCATGTGGCCAGCATGACTAAGCCACTTCTGGCAAACCAGAGCCCTATTGTCAAGTGCTCTACTCTTAGGGTTTAGTGGGGGGGGGGAGAAACCCTCAGGGAACAAGAGTGCCCACAGGTGACATGTTAGTAACCCTTGTGTCCTCTAGATGTTATTGGACTGCAACTCCCATCATTCCTGACCATTGGCCATGTAGGCTGGGGCTGATGGAAGTTGTAGTGCAACACCATGTGGCGAACACTACATTGACTACACTAGGGTCTACCTACACCATTTCTACCACCGAGGAAGACCAGGGATAGTCATGGAACATGCAAACATATACTGTGGGTAAAGAGAGGTACAGGAGACCCACGCTTATCTCCTGAACGTGGGTTTGTCTTGGTTGTAGCTTTAATATCCAGCTCCCTTGCAAACCATACCGGTGAGATATCTAACGACCATGCATCTTCATGGGGGATAGATTTCTGTGTGTTGCTAGAGAGCTTAAAATATCTTCTTTGTTTCCCTCCCTCTTTACCCATGGATCATCCACATGCTGCGACATGTGAATATTGTGTCTTTATTCTGCAAGCCCCGCCTTCTTCTCCACAATGACTAGAAGGGAGGGGGAGAGAGAACACATCTTATCCCCACAAGCCAGGCGAAGTAATATAAGTCACCATCTGCTGGGAACAGATATGGGGAATTGCAGAACTGATCTCTATCACAACCCAGCTGCAATGATTTCCAAGTGAATTGTGCCCTCTCTGATGTCTGTCCATAAAACACAATAGCCTGGTAAGCTTTCACCCTTTAGCAATTGCAGCTGAATACTGTACCTAGAGCCTTGTTAAATGAACTGGGAAGAACATTTTACTCAAGGGGAAAGCCGTTACCTTTTGCTTTGTGGTGGTAGTGGGGAGGGATTGATCTTTTGGTTCGGCAGTGACTGGTGTCAAAGCTAACCTTCTGCCGTCCGTTTGCAGTGCAAACCACGGGTTAAGCTGGGAAGTGGAGACATGTGGTGACCCTTATGATCACAATGGATTGTAGGAGATGTCCCCTTATGGCTGGTTCATGTTTGGAAGGAAGTCTCTACCTTGTCACACATTTCCTTCACACTTCTTCCGAGATTCAGGGACATGAATGGAAATTGAACAGAGACTCATAGACTTGTAAGGGCACTTCATCCCATGCAACTGCCTGCTCAGTGCAGAATCTAAAACATACACCTGAAAGCCTATCATTTTTGTTATTATTGCTGTGATTTGTGTTTAATGCATTTATATTGCAAATTTTAATATACATATATCCATTCATCAGGGACCAGGAAAATGATATGTTGTCTTTGTTGTTGTTGTAGATTCCTATTTGCTCAGTTTCATCCTCACACTGGAATAATGGAGCTCACAGCAACCAGCGAAGATTTCTTTCATGCTTCCAACAAGACTTTCAACGCCTCTTCTCAGAGGACTGATGGCAGCTTTGGTGGCCTGACAGTGACACAGCTGAGATACATCTTTGCTTCTTTCTGTGGCCTCATCTTGTTGGTTGGCTTTGTTGGCAACCTCTTCATGCTGCTGGTTCTGATTGAGGGCTTCAGGAGCAGCCGGAGCACCAACTCCATCTCTGCCATGACCAACGCTCTCATGGTCAACATCACCATCTCTGACCTGATCTTCCTCCTCTACAATGTCACCGTGCTGCTGCTCACATTTCTCTACGAGGACTGGGAGATGGGCTCAGCTGTGTGTGTCAGCAGCCAGAGCTTTTCCATGTGGACCATGTTCTGCAGCTTCTACAGCATGGTGGTCACCTCCATCCTGAGATACCTGGCGGTCATTCATCCCACCTGCTCCTTCCCGGCAAATTCACTCCAGAGGTTTCTTCTCTGCATGATCATGTGGTTCATGGGCTTCGCTGTGTCTGTCCCCAACTGGATGCACCAAGGAGTCGTCGTGCTTGAAGATGCTCGATACTGTACGCTTCTGATGACCCCGAGGCAAACGTACCTGTATTTTGTTCTCTTTGGTGGGGTTGCCTTCTTCCCCTTTGTGCTTCTCTTGGTCCTGTGCTATTCCAGAATCGTCCATTCCCTCTGGTTCAGGAAGATGGTGGTGGTCCACTCATCCTCAAGCATTCGGCTCAACAGGAAAGCAACTGTTATGATCCTGACAGTATTGGCGGTTTTCATCCTGATGTGGATACCATGCTCGGTGGTGATATACCTCTCGGCCACCCACAGCCTCCCACAAACTCCTGCAGGATTTGTAGCCTCTGGCTTATCTAGCATTCTGGCTTATTCGAACTGCTCCGTAAGCCCCCTCATTTGCTTTTCCCTTTCAGATCAGTTTCAGGCTAGCCTGAAAAAGCTGCTTTGCCGACGAGGTTCCAGGTAACCCAAGGACCAAGGGCAGAGTTGAGTGGACCCAAATAACTACGTCAACAGCCTCTAAGAGGGAGCTAGATGCAAACTCAGGCTACTCAATCAGACCAAGCACTTTGTCATTTAAAAACAAAACGAAACACCAATGTGGACCCCCTGTGCTTTGAAGAACAGCACTGTGCTTTGAAGAACAGCACTTATATGCTACTCTGTAGAACAGGTATAAGAACCCTAATTGCAAATCACAGAATCATAGAATTGCAGAGTTGGAAGGGACCCAAAGGCTTATCTAATCCAACCCCTTGCAATGTAGGAATCACAGCTCCAGAATCCATGATAGATGGCCATCCAACCTCTGTTTAAAAACCTCCAAGGAAGTTGAGGTGGTTTTTTCCACTGCTGAACAGCTCTTGCCATCAGAAAGTTCGTCCTAGTGTTTATCTCCTGTATAATCTTGCTTAGCTTTATCATCCATTATAATAGATCTCTAAAAACAACCAATAACAAACAAATAGCATAACTTTTCATTATTACGGGACAGCCATACTGTTTGGTCCCTTAATAGGAATCGGCAGCAATTAACTGAGTCACCTGTTCGTGAGTCTCTACTGAAAGACCCACAGGGCTTTGACGTGCTATTAGGGGTTCTCCCTGGGGCTGAAAAGCATGGTGCTGAGTCAGCCTCTGTCCCGTAGATGTCGCTGTTGCATTTTAAAAATTCATTTGCGAGCTCATGGCTGTAAATGGAAAACAGTTGTGGAAATGCAAAAAGGAAGTCCGAGCACAAAGCAGATTTATTTTATTTTATCACAACTCTTTCCAGTACCTTTTCGTCTTTTCCTCCTTTTAAATGGGCACAGGGCTGCTGGCATTTAAACATATAAATCCCCACCCATGTTTTCCTTCCTTTCCGAAGCAGTGCTCATTGCAACCTCCCCTAGGGGCTGCCTCAATACTCCTAATCACCAAGAGAATCTAATAATGAAGCAATAACTACAAAGCAATTTCTCCAGCAAGTTGAATTGTTCTGATCCAATCCCCGTTGTTCTGTGTAAATAATAAACCAGGATGCCACAAAGCAGAGCAGCAGAGGGGCCATTTTTAAGAAACGCTGCAGGAATCTGCTTGACGTAAGCAAGCGGCACGCCGACATGATTTTGATTGACTTTTCATCATTTCCCATCTCGCTTCAGAAGGAAAGGAAAGGCACATTTGCGCATACAGTGATGCTTCTTGCACCATTCAGTACATAAGAGCCAAAGAGCTGTGACAATACTCCGCTGATATCATTTACTTCTAGATTTAGCAAGATCAGAGTGGGTGGTGGCAGTGGTTGAATTGCGGTACCTCCAACATTTCTCAGATGAAAATAGGGACGTTTCTCACGCCCTGCAACTGACCCTCCGCAACCCTACATTTTTGGTCCTCCCTTCCTGCAGAGCATTTCCTATCAGAAGAAGTTCGAGTGCCGTCACCACTGGACCAATGGGTCACAGCACACATGGCCTCCACTGTCCTGAGAAAACTCCCGTAATCCTGATTTTATTTTATTCTTTGGTAGATTTACAAAAAGAAAAGCACACACCAGTTTAAATATATATATATATATATAGAAAGGGTGAAGATTAGATGCATTAGAAAACATTTTTAAAAAAAGAACTGGGTGAAAAGCCATTGGAACCTGCATTCCGGTTGTGGCCAGTCTAAAAAATAAGCATATTAGTGAGGGAGGAGGCATGGCCTGGGGAAAGTGCTGTGTGGGGCGGGCGGAGATTGAGACATTGAATGGGACAGATTTGACTGAGGTGTCTCTAAACCTGTGCCCCTGCTTTGGGCTTTCCAGTAGACGGTATCCTGGATATTTATTAGGTGGTTCAGTTACCACTTCTGCATTTGAGCCTGGCATCATCATGGTCCTTGTCTAGATTGGCGTCTGCTTCCACCGTCAGACTGCCATGACTGCTGCCTGTTCCTCAGATATGTCTTGGGCAGCCTGCATGTTCCCCTCTTCAGCTGGCAGATGGAGGCTGAGGTCAGAAAAATGTGACCCATCCTAGCATGTCCAGAGATTTCATCTCTTTACATTAGATTTCTATGAAATAAGGACCCACCTTGTTCTGGGATTGTAAATACTGTTTTTTTAGCATTGTTTATCATGGTTGTGATCTCCCTTGGGACCTCAGGATGAAGGAATGGGTTAATCATCATCATCACCATGACATTATGGTCTCTAGAAAGTTGTCTAAAGCCTGCTGCACCACTGTTGCTTCTTCTATGCTCAGGGCAGAGATATCTGTTTCCTGGGACTTGGAGGACACCCAGCTGAAGAGAAGAGTTTCTCCAAGCTACAATTCCTAAGAATTGATGCTTTTGAATTATGGTGCTGGAGGAGACTCTAGAGAGTCCCATTGCCAGGAGTATGGGCAGGAGTCCTTTGCAGGACTGGGGCCTGCCTCAGCCTGCTTTGCTGGGACTGGGGCCTGCTTTGCAGGACTGGGGCCTGCCTCAGCTTGTGCTGGAGAAGCAAGGAGTGGCCACTCAGGTGAGGCCACTTGATACTCACTGCACCTGGTGGCAGGAGCTGGGAGGGATAAAAGCTCAGCATTTCCCTTCAGCTCTTTGCCACAGCAACGCTATCCCTGCCTTGTTGCATCTGGCCTCTTGTTCCTTGGACCCTCGCCTTGATCCTCGACCCTTGGACCCTCGCCTTGCTCCTTGACTCCCAGACATTCGTCGTCAACCGCCCGCCAACCGGACTGTGACACCCATGGACTGCAAGAAGATCCAACCTATCCATTCTTAAGGAAATCAGCCCCGAGTGCTCACTGGAAGGACAGATCCTGAAGCTGAGGCTTCAATACTTTGGGCCCCTCATGAGAAGAGAAGACTCCCTGGAAAAGACCCTGATGTTGGGAAAGATGGAGGGCACAAGGAGAAGGGGACGACAGAGGACGAGATGGTTGGACAGTGTTCTCGAAGCTACCAACATGAGTCTGACCAAACTGCGGGAGGCAGTGGAAGACAGGAGTGCCTGGTATGCTCTGGTCCATGAGGTCACGAAGAGTCGGACACAACTAAAAGACTAAACAACAACAACACAACAATTCCTATCAGCTCTCTTGGTTGTGGTCCCCTCTGTTAAGGACCACCATGTAGGTCAACTTAAAAATCATCATCATCATCATCATCATCATCACTATCATATTAATCTTTACGCCTTTGAAAGCTGAGGATGGAACCAACTTTATATAACCACAGTTGGTGAGATTAAGGCTGCAAACCTGGACATATTTACTTGGGAGGCAGCCTTTGCTTTCAGCCACACACTCCCTTCACCTTTTAAACATTTAAACATTTTAAATGTTTCTGTTTATAGTGAAAGGCTTCAGCTCTGCCAGCCTTCTGTTGGCCTACAATTTCAATGGGAACCAAACCTGGATGAAGATGTCTGCAACAAGTTGCTTACGGCAAGGAAATCCTTGTTCTGTGAATCCACTCTCACTGGTCCTTCACTACTAAGGGACAACTATTTTCCTGGCGCTTGGTTAAAGGCTGGGCTCTGCTGAACTCTGATTTAGTTTTCTTCTACAAGAGCTACTTACACAGCACTCCCTGAATTTTGGAGAAGTGGACTGCTTTTCTAGTGATGCACAGATGCACTAAACTCCCCATGGAGCCCCATGGATTGGGATCATTAAAGGGTCATGATGTTTCCTGCTTGATCTGGCACATAATGGCATTATGCTGTAGTTGGAAGCAATCCTTGACCTTTCTGAATGCTCATTAAGTAAATCATGCAATACCTGAAATATTAAGACCCTCTTAGTATGTGTTTAGGAATCCCCAGCTCTCTACTGGGAGAAGAACAGTGGATGGTATTTTGAATGCCAAGAAAACGACTTTGCTTCAGATATTAGCTGACAATGATTGCCCTTATCCTTTTCATGCTCCCATGGGCTGCAGGAGCTCAACATCTTCCCTCCCAGTACTATAATGGTGTGTACACTTCTTATGGAATGAATTAGCATTCTGCAAAGACAGAACAGAGAGAGAAAATAGATGATTTTTTAATGCATGGCAGGGAACAGTATTTGGAACACAACACTATGCCGGCAGCCAGGGGCCTTTTGAATGTTAATTACACATTTGCCTGTGTGAATTTAATATACAGTGTCAGTTGTCCTAGGCATGCCACACTAATCACAAAAACCACGGATGGCTTTCAATTTCATAGTGAAAGACCCCAAAGCATTTAGTTGCTTAGCTATAGTGTACAAACAAATTTGGTGCATTGATTTTTAAAGCTGCATGGTTCCACCATGTTCACTTTGTTTGTGGGTGGATGTCCAAAGCATTTCTATCGCCTCACCCTCTTCAGTTTATGAACCACTGTAAGTATCCATATGAAGATGAAGGGCAGGATTCCTCTCCACATATTTGCAGCTTATATTCCCACTGTTTGTCTGCATATGAAAAAGAATTCACCTATTGGTCAATTTTTGAAAATCAGTATGTTTATCACGAATAAGCATATATGAGCTGGAACAACTGACTAGCATCACATCAGACATTTGGGTTGTCTTCTGATGAATGAAGGAATCAAGTTTTTAAATTATTTTGAGCGCTTATGTTGCAACTTCTGTTTCCAGTTTGATAATTAGCATACTAAGGAGCCATGCCACCCATGGGCGTAGCCAGGATTTTTGTTACTGGGGGGCAGAACCTCAGTTCGCTATGTATTTTTATTGATTTTTATTGATTTAGGGGGGTAGCTGCCCCTCCCTGCCCCCCTTGGCTACACCCATGACGCCACCTCAATCTCTGATCTGTGCGAGTTTCCAAGGGTCCCAGGTACTTACCTAGGGTTCAGGTTTCCTCTGGAATAAGGGAGCTGTGATATCTTTATGATATCGTACACATATAACCTGAGCCTATGATGGAGCATTAACACCCCAAGAGGGCCTTGCTTCCCCCACAGCCACAGCTTTGGATTCCAGCAGAAAGCAGGCATGGCTCTCGCCCTCTGCTTTCCCGGCTTCCTGATTCTAGCTCCCAGCTCCCAGCTCAACTCTCCCCTCTCAACTCTGACTTTTTTCTTTTTAAACTAACCACCAGTGAGTCAAGGGAGGGACCCCATCCATTTGGTATCTGGCACAGAGCCACTTCATTTGTTCCCTTAATGGTCTAGGCTATTGCCTCACTAGGAAGCAAGCCTAGCTATTCCAAGAATTTGAACCCTTGTTTAAAATTTGGCACTTGCTGGACACAGAAATTAGAAGGGTCTCAGCATACAACCTACTCCCCTACCCTAACTCATAACAGTATTATGCAATTAATATGAGGACTTGAAAGGGTTTTGTATTGTACTTTGCACCCTTGGACTGACATGTGTACAATTTCAAAGGCTGTTTCTGTAGTGAATAATAACAGAATCTGAAGTTTCTTGTGACGATCCGATTTTTATAGCAAAGCTTCTCCCCTTTTTTGTGTGTGTTCTATCTTCTCCACGTTTTCTTTAGTCTTGAGAACTATGCCAAAAGCAAGTTCTTGTAGGAAATTACTTGTGCAATGAATTTGAAATTTAGATATCAAGGGTGGGTTCCTAAGCACACAATCCTAAGTCCCAGTAGGATCTATTTCTGAGCAGACCATCATAGGATGTTCTTACTCAATTAAATCTGAGTAGGAAGCAGCTGGGGCTGTCTAAATCACGCCAGTAGTTCCTACCCCTTCTTGTGGTTCTTGTAAAAATGCTGCTAAGGTTTTTTATTTATTTTAGGATTTTGATTCAAGATCTACTTGTATGCACTTCTGTAATGATGTAGCCTGTACTTGCTTTTTGTAACCTTTATGTAGCTTAGTGCGTTTAATGAGTGCATGTATTTTGTAGCAATTACTGCTAAGTTACAAGTTGTGTGGAAATATATCTAAATTACACAACCCAGTCACATGCATAGGGAAAGAGAATACAGTGGAACCTCGGTTTATGAACACCCCGGTTTATGAATTTTCGGTTTACGAACGCCACGGACCCATCTGGAATGGATTAATTCACTTTCCATTACTTTCAATGGGAAAGTTCGCTTCAGTTTATGAACGCTTCAGTTTATGAACAGACTTCCGGAACCAATTACACCCATGCTTCGGGTTAAGTACGCTTCAGGTTGAGTACTCCGCGGACCCGTCTAGAACGGATTAACCCACTTTCCATTACTTTCAATGCGAAAGTTCGCTTCAGTTTATGAACGCTTCAGTTTAAGTACTCCGCGGACCATCTGGAACAGATTAATCCACTTTCCATTACTTTCAATGGGAAAGTTCGCTTCAGTTTATGAATGCTTCAGTTTATGAACAGACTTCCGGAACCAATTGTGTTCATAAACCGAGGTACCACTGTACAATCTTTTATCGGTAAAGATTTTGTTTCTAAAAAATTCCATGACTTTATTCCTTTTTCAGCATATATGTAACAACATTCAGGGCATTTCTCCGTCCTGAGAGTGGTTTTATTTTTTTCTCTAGGTTGTCCTCCTAATTTGGGGACATCTGATAATAGCCTGAATGAATCATTTGTGCCACAAGAAAGAAAGCTCACACAGTGCTTTAATAAAAGGAACCATTTATTTTGGTTTAAGGCAGTCCAATAGGAACTATATTACATCAGACATTCAACGCAGAAAACGGTAGCATAAAAGAGAGAAAGGCCATTGGCATGCAAATAAAAAACGGTCGTGAAGGGAGGAGGGGAAATGGAACATGCTGGGTGGCTGTAAGAAACTCCAGAAGCCAGAGAAAATTTGGATTTGGGAGTAGACTGTACATACAACAGGCTTCCTCTGAGTCTTCAAACTAGGTCACCTGGAGAATTCCTGTTGTTTCCACCACCTAAGACCTAGTCAATGGGCCTGGGATTCAACAGGTATGCCCAACCCACTACCTGATCTTTAAATGTGTTTGTGTCCAAGATGTTCGACAGCACCTTCATAGACACACATTTTCATGCTGTATACATCAACATCGTGCTGATCCACTCACATATGCTTGGGAACAGGGCAGCTTCACTCAACGGGTAGGCTTTTAACAGAGACCATAGCTTATGTAGCACTTCCCCAGTCACTCTTGGGATGATGTAACAATGCACAGACAGATGGGGTACAAATCAGCACAGGCAAACACTGCTCAGTGGTACCTCTGCTCCTGCAGAACTAGACAGCATATTAGATGTGCCTCCCAATGTCTCTTGTATGGAGGTTTCTGCTTCTGGGGTAAATGTATTAATACTGCTAAGACAGAAGAGGCAGAGAAACAGTATTCTCACTTACTTACTTCTTTTGGAAATTGGAAGACCATATGCTTTTCGAGGTTGCAGGTTTAGAGTATAATCCACATCCCAAAGCAAAGGCGATGGCAATGGCAAAACTCCCATTGATCACCGCCAGTTCAGGATTGCTGTGCTATTCATCATGCGGGAAACGTAATTTAACACAGCAACGCCATCCCCCAAACTGATAATTTCTGGTTGAGTTATAGGTGATGCTGACCCTGTATCAGCACAGGATCTGTCTCTGAGAGGGAGACTAAGTGTCACTTACTATCAACTGGCAAAGCTGAAGATACTTGGAGTTCCTCAAGGACCAACAGAAACCCACCACTGAGCTCTGGTGAGTATTATAAAACTTGCTGGCTGACTAGCGCTGTAACAGTTTACGAGCCAAGTCAGCCAACCAAGACTTCATCTCAAAAGCAGCTATAAGTAGCCACTTAGACAGAATCCAATGTTGCTAAAGGGGTGAGAAAGAAGATGACAACTTTGTAGGGGTTGTTTTCAGTTTTACTCAGGCTAAACCCACTGAGGTCAATGGACCTAAGTTTGTCATGTTCATTAATTTCAATGGGCCTACTTGGGACGCGGGTGGCGCTGTGGGTTAAACCACAGAGCCTAGGGCTTGCCGATCAGAAGGTTGGCGGTTTGAATCCCCGCGACGGGGTGAGCGCCCGTTGCTCGGTCCCAGCTCCTGCCAACCTAGCAGTTCGAAAGCACGTCAAAGTGCAAGTAGATAAATAGGTACCACTCCAAGCGGGAGGGTAAACGGTGTTTCCGTGCGCTGCTCTGGTTTGCCAGAAACGGCTTTTTCATGCTGGCCACATGACCTGGAAGCTGTACGCTGGCTCCCTCGGCCAAAAATGTGAGATGAGCGTCGCAACCCCAGAGTCGGTCACGACTGGACCTAATGGTCAGGGGTCCCTTTACCTACTATGCATAGGACTACCTTTGAGCACAACCCCAAATGCTTAAGGTGCCCTGAAGGTAAACAATGAATCATTCTTTGCTCTCATAAACAAATTTATCCTTCCATTCCAGTCACCAAACTGACCTGGATCTTGTACCAATTTTGCCTGATAGTTACAAAGGTGGGTTAGAGAGCCACTTGGAGGAAATACTCTATATAATTACACCACCTTGGTTTTTAAAAGTGTACTGCAGGATCCCATTGGTGTGCCTGTTTATAGTGGGAAAATTTCCCTTATTTCCCTTGGAATATTTTCAACATATGAGCCTAGGTTTGGCAAGCCTGGGCCAGGCCTAGCCATCGACAAGCTGTCCAGAGTCTTGTTGACCTATATTGTGTAGTCAGCTGTTAGACTAGGACAGGGGAAGGTGATAGGAAATTTAAAATCAAAGGATCTCACATAAACAATGTGCTTCCTTTCACATCATGCTACCACCAGCATTTAGCTATTCTCAATAAGTTTGGTCTAGAAGAATTAATTTGGAAAGTGCTTAGCAAGTGCCTAATATGCTCCCCAACAACTTCTGAAGTAGACAGTGGAGAATACTAGCTAGGCTGCTTCCATCTGCTTTAAGTCCATCTTTCATCACAATCCCACAAACGAGCTAGCAAACGAGCTGTCCAGCCCCAGAGCAGATCTGATCCCAAAATAGCTAAGAAAGATTTGGGGATCTGAGCTAAGACACCTCAAGCAACCAGCTAAAGGATAAAAGGAGGGGAAGCAGTTTGGGATTTTACAAATGCATGAAACACGTGGTAAAAACATTGCCAAATAAGGATTCAAACTTGAAAATGGAAGCTGGAGCATATTTTGATTGGCCTACGTAAAAAAAGCCCTTTGAATCCTTAAGAACTTCAACTTAATAAACAAGAACAGCTCAGTCAGTAGAGCATGAGGCTCTTAATCCCAGGACTGTGGGTTTGAGCTCCACCTTGGGCAAAAGATTCCTGCATTGCAGGGGGTTGGACTAGATGACCCTTGGGGTCCCTTTGAACTCTACAGTTCTATGATTCAGCAGTTAACCCTGGAAGCAGGATCTCACTAGCCATCAATCTTCTTCCCCAGCACCTTTTTTTCCTCCTAGAACAGGGGTGAGGAACTAGGGGGCCTTTAAATGGCCAGTGGTGAAGCACGATGGTAGCTGTAGTCCAACAACATCTGGAGGGCCACAGGTCCCCCATTTCTGCCCTGGAGATTTGTGAATAGCTTCCGGGAGCACCTTAACCTATCATCACATAGGGGTGGCAGCTGCCCGACATACCCTTGGGAATCAGGGCTGCTCTGGAAGGTGGATATGCGAGAGAGAATGAAATACCCTGGTAGTATGGTTGGTTAGGGATGGGGTAAGGGAATTGGATCTGGAATACTGAGAGACAATACAGGTGATGGAGTGGTGGAATAAGGAGGAAGTGGCAAAGGGCAAATATGCCAGCAATATGCTGATGACACCCAGCTCTACTTCTCTTTGTCATCTGCAGGTGGGGCAGTTGATGGGCTGGACTAATGCCTTGCCTTCGTGTGCCTCTCACACGCGAGGCCCAGAGCATGGCAACACAAGAGCCAGCCTGGTCTGCAGTGGCTCCCCGTTTATGGAATGCTCTCCCCAGGGAGATTCACCTGGCACCTTCATTATATACTTTTTAGGGCACCAGGCAAAAACATTGCCCTTCAACCAAACCTTTGGCTGATTAGTATTCCACAGCTTTTTAAATGGGGAAGGGGTGTGTGCTATTTTGTTTTTGTTTTAATTATTGACTTGTATTTTTATTCTGCGACCTGCCCTGAGATCTTGTGGTGATTGTGTGGTATACAAATCTAAATAAATAATAAATAAATAAAAAAATAAAAAATAAGGGTGAGGGCTTCATCCGTGAGTGAATCAGAATCGGAAAAGGGCACTTGTCTAGAATTTCTGGTTTTAAAAGGGATACGATTGAAAGATCTGCCTGGCGGAGACTTGTGTAATGAGAGGTACTTTTAAATTCGGCTAAGTTGCCCTGAGTTGAGGACATGGGTATAAACTGTACATGAACATTTTTTTAAACACACACAAAACCCCGCTAACCTTTATATGGGGCTTTCCAGGGGAGAGTTTGGAAAATTCTAGGAGTCTGAGTATGGTTTTGTGTCAGAGCACAGCAGGAGACCTCCTGTCAGCCCCGGTCAGCATGACCAATGGTCAGGGATGATGGGAGCTGAGTCCAGCAACATCTTGTAGGTCACCACTGCTTTAGAACAGCCTCCCCCAACTTGCTGCCTGAGTTACAAGCCTCATCAGGTGCTGTCTGCAGCTGGGTATGTTTAGCCTGGAGAAGAGAAGGTTAAGGGGTGATATGATAGCCATGTTCAAATATATAAAAGGATGCCATATAGAGGAGGGTGAAAGGTTGTTTTCTGCTGCTCCAGAGAAGCGGACACGGAGCAATGGATTCAAACTACAAGAAAGAAGATTCCACCTAAACATTAGGAAGAGCTTCCTGACAGTAAGAGCTGTTCGGCAGTGGAATTTGCTGCCAAGGAGTGTGGTGGAGTCTCCTTCTTTGGAGGTCTTTAAGCGGAGGCTTGACAGCCATCTGTCACGAATGCTTTGATGGTGTTTCCTGCTTGGCAGGGGGTTGGACTGGATGGCCCTTGTGGTCTCTTCCAACTCTATGATTCTATGATGGGAATTGCAGCTCAAAACATCTGGAGAGTGCCAGGTGGGGAGAGCAGCTTTCAGGTTTTGTGATCCATGCCAAGCTGGAGTTTTTATATAGCAGGTCCAAGTTCTGCAAAGGCTGAAATGAAGAAAGGACATACCAAAGTGCAACAGAGGGAGAGTGGAAAGAGCTATGCCCATTCCTACTTAACCCTGGGAAGTAACTCTATGAATACATTTTTGAAGCCCAAACTTCAAGATCATCCCGACTGAGGATACCACTTGTAAGTTATCACTCTGATGGGCAGAACTGTGAAGAGGTCAAAAATAAGGCCCATTCTTCTCTCTCTCTCTCTCTCTCTCTCTCTCTCTCTCTCTCTCTCTCTCTCTCTCTCTCTCTCTCTCACCTTGCACAATATCAGATATCAAATCTATACAGCAATTTGCTGAAAACCAGGGCTTAAAAAATGCAAAAGGGACTTAACAGAGCCACAAAAACAAACAAGCAAGGGAACAAACAATCCAGGCCTGCACAAATATTTGTCAAAGTAGATTTACAAAGAATAAAAGGGAGGAGATTAAGCAATTTAGGGACTGGATGCAGTACAACGAACAGCAGCAACACCAGCAGCATTAAGAGACGACATCACACAATCACTTGATCACAATATGCAGCCTGCCAGGTCAATCCATAAGCTGAGCCATTACAAAGCGAGGAAGAAGTGTCAGAAGACTTGAGGTGGCAGCTGGGCTATACATGGGCTTAAAAAAGAAGAAGACCCCAAATCATTCAGCTGTAAGGGGTGGGGCAAGGGGAGATGCATGGAGAAAAGGGCTACTTCATCACACAAACCATAGAAGAATGAATGATCTGTGCCTCCTAATGAGGCCTACCAAGACAGGCTGGACTTCTCTCACCATGGTGATCTCCCCAAATAGGAAACGAGGAAACTTGCCAACTGCAGGGCTTGTCCTTTAACAAAATGAAATGAAATGAAAACCCTTCTTTCCCCAGGTTTCACGGCTGGTCCATCCTTCCAACGATGCACATTGGTGTGCCAGAATGGCAGTAATAAACCAGCTCTCAGAGAGGATTTTGTGTGTGTGTGTGTGCAGAAAAGAGTACACTGTAGATTTTCGTTTTGTGGTGTGACCACTGCCTGGATGTCAGTCTGCCAGCAGAAAGTTGAGAGCTGATCCAAGAGAGTGACTTGTGTTTTGTAGGCACCTGTCCTCAAGTGCTGCTTTCCTCTCCTGGCGTTCAGATTTCTGTCTGAAGGGTGTGGCCTGTGGGGGTGTACGGAGGTGGAGCTGGGTTGGGTTTGATGCCGCGTCCCTTCATGTAGGAGATGAACTGGTCGGGGATCTCAGCAAGAACGTCCTTAGCCAGCCGAGCCATACTCAGGACGTGGTTTCCTGTGCGGTCAATGTAATCTCGGAATGGGACAAACTGGGAGAGAGAACAGTATATCGAAGGCATGAAAGGCAAATCATTTAAAAGGCAACATATATCCTTACAGCAGAGTCTTCCCTGATCCAGGAAAGCTGGACCGCATTAGTATGGAAAGATCGCAGGTGGCGAAACCCAAGCAGTTCGCCAGGCAGAGATCATGCCAAAACCTCCCCAGCTTTGATAGGGAAACAAGTTTTCAATGAAATTTGCTGCTCTCTGGTAAGTTAAACGCTTTTGATAGGCTATGCCTTTTAATTGTTACTCACCTCAAATCTTCAGGATGGGGTGGGCTACAGAATTAAATTCATATTAGAAATATAGGAAGTTGCCTTGTATCTTTCTTTTTTAAAAAACCAACGTTTATTTGATTTTACAAAAGTAAAGTTACAACAATACCAAATAGACCATCATATTTGGAGATTTCTCTGAATCTCCAGACTTCCATGGGTCCGATTGCCAACAATTTCAAGTGCATATTATTTCACATCTCCATAGTGTTTGTTACATTACAAGTGTTATTAAAATCCTGCTAATGTTTTCATCTGCTTACAATGGTCTCCTTAATAAACTATAATTCCGCCCCCCATTCTTTCTTGAATGGGAAGTTTTTGTCTTCTTGGTTTCTGAGCTTTCTGGTCAGCTTTGCCAGTTTGTCATAGTCCAACAGGAAGTTGCCTTGTATCATTGCACACTATCATTGCATCTGGGCCAGTCTAAGCTGACTGGCAACAGCTCTCTGGAGTATGTACCTGAGAGGTCTTTCATGTCACCTTGCTATCCTATCATCCTTTTAACTGAAGATGCCAAGTATTGAGCCTGGCACGTTCTGCATGTGAGGACATGCCCCGTCACTGAGCTGTTGCCCTGGCAATAGTTCTCACCCATCTCTGACAGCCTTGTTTTCTTTCCTCTATCCAGGTGCATATTCAGAGTGATGCAAGACAACTGGAGCTAGGGAACTATGTAACTCAGAGAACCCTGCCTTGGCACATTGCGGATCAGAAATGGTTTACCTGCTGCAATGGAACCATTATACTAGCTTGCCAGCAGGTGGCTTGCTCTTGCTTACTAGGATGGGCAGGGAAGTGTCAGTGCAGTGCAGGTGCCAGATTGGCTCTGCTAGTGTGTTCACACAACACCAACCTCACCCTCCCAGCAAGCAATAGAGACCCATCTGCTGGTAGTGGTGACTGGTGTCCCATTAGGACTTGTGAGCCAGAAGGTAGGGGAGTGCAACAGTAAGTGCAGCCGGAGCCAACCACAGGCAGAGCCAAGTTGCCCCAGTTTAGTCCTAGTTTGCCTCCTCCTGGTTGAGTTCTGGCAACCCTGAGACTAGGGAGGAAGCTGGCAGGCAGTGCCATCCCCTGGGTTGGTTGTAAGCAGGTTCAAGGTTGGTGGGGCAGCACGCCATTCGTTCCACAGGACAAGTTTCCACTGCCTGCCAGGAAAGCAGAGTAACAGCTGCTGTTGGGTCTCCCCGCACACTGAAAGTGAGCTGAAAACCCCCACACTGACTAACACAAGTCAGCTTTGAAGAACGGATGTTCTTCAGCTCTTGCCTGTTCTGCAACAAGACTGGCACACAAGGCAGATTATGGGTTTTTTTCAAAAAAAATTTTTTTAAAACATACCTGGACAATGTCACGTTCTGCAATCTTTCCACGGGACGAGATTCGAATGTCATCTCCATCCAGCTCCACCATGGCTGTCCATTGTGGGGAGGGATGAAAGGAAGGAAGGAAGGAAGGAAGGAAGGAAGGAAGGAAGGAAGGAAGGAAGGAAGGAAGGAAGGAGGGTTAATCATACATAGCATGAGTAAGGGTACAAAGGAGTCAAAGACTGCAGGAGGCCCATAAAAATCATCTATGCCATGACTCATAAACTGTTCCATTATCCGAAAAAGGCAATTTGAGCAAAGTGTTCCACTAGCTTCTTCCAGAGAGTCAAGCAGCAATACCACCTTCAATTTTCATTATGCATATTGTAATTTGCTATACTGATGGCCCTATCAATGTCTGTTTCTCACTGCAAGATCAATGTTTTATCCGTTGATTTCACTACACAGCCTTTCAGCCTTTTTTGCACCTTTTTTGCACTGTCAAATCTGAGGCATGGAGTTTGCAATTGGTGGCATAAACAAATATATGAGAAAGTTTAGCTGCTGCTTTGCAGCACTTTCTGCAAACAGAGGGGTAATCATGGTTCATTCAATGTCTATGGGAATATTTGCAAATCTATAGTGACTGTGCGGGGATGCAGGTGGCACTGAGCCTAGGGCTTGCTGATCGGAAGGTCGGTGGTTCGAATCCCCGCGATGGGGTGAGCTCGGTCCCAGCTCCTGCCAGCCTAGCAGTTCAAAAGCGGCTTAGTCATGCTGGCCACATGACCCAGAAAAAGTGTCCGCAGACAAACTTCGGCTCCCTCGGCCGGTAAAGCGAGATGAGCGCCACAACCCCAGAGTCATTTGCAACTGGACTTTATTGTCAGGGGTCCTTTACCTTTTTATAGTGACTGTGCACAGCTGCCCCTATCTACCCTGTGGCATGGATGCAGGGGTCCCGAATCAGGTTGACCTGCCCTGAGCTAACCTGGGGACCACCTGTAGCCGTAAAGTAGTTTTGGGGAGGAGCTCCTCCCCCCAAGTAAACATTCAGCCCGGAGCAGGGGGTTGGGGAGGTGATGTTGTTCTACTTCTCCCTGACCAAGAGCAGTGGAGCAGTGCACTGCATAGCTGCCAAGTTTTCCCTTTTCTCATGAGGAAGCCTATTCAGCATAATGGAATTTCCCTTAAAAAAAGGGATAACTTGGCAGCTATGCAGTGCACCCAAAGGAGCACCCTTCTTCTTTTCAAGTGGCTCTTCTGCATGGACATTGCTTGCAAAGGAGCATCATGCCTACATACCCTCTGCAGGTGGAGATGCAGTTGGGCCTAAAGGGGACTGGCAGGCACTGCGATTCTCCCATGCAGAGCACTGGGGCTTGCAAAATATGCCACACAGCACTATGCAAGCACCACGCCAGAGCTTGCAAAGCACCATGCCTTTGCCTGCATGGCTTGATTCAAAACAAAATTGGAATAACTAATGTCAGGTGACTGGCAGGTGGGTGGCCCCACTCACCAGCCAAACTCGGCCACATGGGGGAGATAAGGATCTGGTTGGTATCAATGCACTATTTGTAATATATTTATTTCTGCTTTCTGAACATGGCTAATCCAGTGTCACTGCTGGTATGCAAAGCTGCAGTGGGTGGGTGATGCCAGAGTTGCTGTGGGTGTTTCGGCTAAGCATAGATTGCAACTATCTCATACTGGCCTTAACTCCTGGGATAACAGCTGCCATTGTAGCAGGAGCCTAGGATTCAGCCTTTCAGCGAAAGCATTAGAAAGTCCTCATATTTCATGACTGTTTGCACAAAAGTTCTTACCGTCAAATTCAGCCTGTCCAACTCCTACAATGATTATGGACATAGGAAGCTTGGCAGCCTGAGAGTCAACAGGAAAGAAGGAAAAAAGATGTGTGTGGCAGAGGGTTGGGGTTGAGATGGGAAGGAGAGGAAGAGAGAAAACAAGAGCATGAATTCAAAGCAGAAAGCTGCAAAGTGATGTGTCAGAAATCAGGACATAGATTGTGTGGGGCAGAGATGGGATGGAGAGTCTGTTGCAAGACTGTCACTCCCATCACCTCCAGGCAGCACAGCCAGTGGTCAGGGATGCAATTACCCCTGGGCTAGTTTTAGCACTGCTTGGTTATGAATATTTGCATTAAAGGTAAATACAGTGGTCCCTCGACTTACGAATTTAATGCGTTCTGAACGCACATTCGTAAGTCGAAAAAATCGGAAGTCGAATCCCATAGGAATGCATTAGCGGAAAAAATTCGTAAGTCGAATAAATCCTATCTAAACATCCGTAAGTTGAAAAAATCCTATTTGCGCCGCATCCAAAATGGCGGACAGAGCTCCGTTCGTAACTCGAAACCTTCGTAAGTCGAGTCATTCGTACGTCGAGGTATCACTGTAATATTGGGAAGTGGGAACAGAGTAGCTGCTGCTTGGCTTTGGCACAGAAATGTAAGAAAGGTGGAACCAAAGCCATTCCTAATTATAAGTGGAAGACTATGGTTATCTAGGCCTTTTAAAGATATATGCGTAGTTATTTTATAGTGATTCGTTTGTATCAGGCGGGGGAACCTTTGGCCCTAAAGATGCTGCTGAGCTAGAACTTCCATAAGTCGAAGCAAGGACGGCCAATGGCCAGGAATGTCGGGAGTTGTAGTTGTAGTGTCATCTGCAGGGGAAAAGGTTTCCCACATCTGATTCATATAATGGCTGGTGGAATTTCAAATGCCCAATGACATGTTCACATGTGGAACTTGAGTAGTGGCATGTCCAGCCAGCCATGGCAGTGCAACTCTTAGCCACACCAGCATGTTGAGAATATGATCCTCATGTGCGATTCACAAAAATCAGTTTTTGTGATAACTACACCAGGGGGAGCAGAACTTGGACTTTGAGTCCCCCCCCCCCGCCCCCCATATTCCAGATGAACAATGAAGAGAGATTTGTCTTTTTAAATGCATTGCTAAGTTTGCTGCTGGTTGTAATAGCATATTGCCAGTCTATCCCCACCCCCACCCCTTTGCGGCATATTTGTATATTTAACTCTGTTCACACTTTATACGTGCAGACTTTGGACCTTTTGAAAAGCACAAAATGCCACTTTGTCCTTATATGGGTAGCAAAAATATTTTGAGTATATTGTCATGGGGGAGATGGGGCGGGAGCCGATTCACACTCCATGGTGCTAAACTAACATAGTCACAGAATCAGATTTAACCCATTGTCACAACTGATTTAGCAAGGAACTGCTGCTACCATAGAAAAAGGGAGCAGATTCACCCACCTCTTCCAGTTTTAATAGGCTAAACCCTTCTGTTTGCTTATAGAAACAACCCTTTCTGAGACCTCTTCCTGACCCTAATGCTCCCCTACTTGCTAAATGACTTTGCCATTGTGCTATTTAAAGAAATCATAGTGATATGCTTTGTGCTTTCCATTCTGCTTGCCTGCCAACACCTTCAGGAACTCTGTTGTTGTTGTTCTACACACACACACACACACACACACAGCCTTTTAATCTAATTATCAAGCTTCCTCCTCTTCCCCATCAGCAATCACTGATTGTTTTTAGCTGTTAAAAACTGCAGACGGTGTAATCATCAGTGTGCTCTTCGCTGGGGTTGATCTCTGGCCGGGCTGGAACAGTTTAATAATGAGGACCCCTCACCCACAACACAGTGCATGGAAGTGTCAAAATGGCTGCATGGGTAGGAGGAGATAAAAGGAAAATTGCCCAAAGAAGTGATTGGGTGCTTAAAGCAATTATGGTGCAAATAGGAAGCTGCTGTGAGTTCATGTGGTCCAGCTGATACTCAAAGTTGCCTGGGAGGCCTGAGTTCAAAGCCTGCCTGAGCAATGGGCAAATTAGCCTTGGGCAAGTCATTTTCTCTCACCCTTAATCTTTCATCAGCTGCTTTGATCAGGCAGGAGATAACAGAGGGTGGCACACAGTGGTTAAAAGAGTGAGTTGGGAAGAGTTGGGTACAACCCAAACTTTAGGCTTGCTGCTAGCTTTGGTTCTCCTCATCTTTAAAATAGGGGTCTACTTTATAGGCTTCTGCACGGGTTACTAATTAAGTTAAGCACTATGCGAGTTCTAAATCTAATTAGAAGTGCTGTATCAGTCATGTTGTTAACACGAAGGCAGAAAATGGCTACAAGGTGAAGAAGGAACAGCATATTTCTTTACACTATTTAGTGCTCCTATGTGGAGTTCCTGTGGGGCCAGTGAATGTTTGACCTTTTTGCAGTGGGAAAACGGATCTATGCTGTGGTTACATCCCCACCGTGGCTTGAAATAAATCCCAGGATCTTAACTCTCTAGCCTACCTGAAACTATTTTACTCCCCATCCTGGCAGATGCAGTTACACTTTCATTTGGGACAACGCCCCCCCAAAAACCTGTGCTACTCACGTTGACAATAGCTTCTTTTGTCTGGGCCATGTCCGATATCACGCCATCAGTGATGATGAGCAAAACGAAATACTGGGAACCGTCCTGCACAGCTGTAGCGTACCTGAGATTTGGGAGGAGATGATGTGAATTTAGGAACAGAGGCAGGAGTATTGTCAGGGTGGTCTGAATTCTGAACTAAACACCCCACATTCTGAAATGCATATGGTCTTGTAGTAAGGTTAAAGCTTACTGGGAAATGATATATAATGAATTGAAAAGGATGCTTAAAATAGCATGAATAAAAACCCCAGAAGCTTTTCTTTTGGGAATTATAGGGACAAACTACCTAAACTGTATAGAAACTTATTTATGTATGCTTCTACAGCGGCAAGAATGTTCCTCGCCCCAAAATGGAAAGAAGCAAAAGCCCCAGGAAAGGTGGAATGGATTCAAAAACTTATGGAATATGCAGAAATGGTGAAACTTACCAAATAATAATAATAATAATAATAATAATAATAATAATAATAATAATAATATATTTATATTCCCCACCCACTCTGAGCACAAGAATAAGAAATCAAGACAACTTACTTTTTATAAAATAATGGAAATGGTTTATTTAATATTTACAGATAAATTGTAAACAGATCAGAACATTGGCAGGATTATTGTAATAACCTGCAGTTTTATAAGAGTACATATTTAAAATAGATGAATAAATGAGCAAATTAAGTTAATTTGGATTTGCAGAAGATATTAAAAATAAATTTAAGGAACCACAGAAAGAGGGGGAAGGAAGTCAAGCTTTCAAATGTTAAAATGATTGTAAAATTAGTGAAATGTATAAACCTGAAAAGCATAAACAAACAAACACCCCACATTCTGCAGCCCCGAACACCCAAGTGCTACAGTCTGGTGGCAGCTTGCTATGACACAATGACTGGGCCACCTTTATCCTCAAAGGATCTTTAGCAAACATTAGCAAGGAATTTGTTTCTTTGGCAACTGTTCATAGAACCGTGTCCTGTATTACAGTCCTGGATGATGATGATGATGATGATAATGATGATGATGATGAAGAAGAAGAAGATGGTGGGGATGGGACTGAACATGGTTGTGCCACCAGACTGGAAAAACCAAATCTTTCAGAATGGCATCATTTGGGGAATAAGTGATAGAGAGGAGGGTTAATGGTATGTCTAGTTCAAGCATATTAGGAGATCTACCTCCAACATCAATTAATTGAAGTAGTATGATACATTTTGTGCTTCAAGGGTTGGCGGAAGAACAGAGTGTTCCTGGCGCAACAACTGGATGTAACCCTAGTTAAGGACTAGCTCACATGGCCACTGAAGTACAGGCATCCCCCACTTATTCAGGGGTGACGTTCCGGGCCCCTGCGCGCATAAGTGAAATCACGTAAAGTGGGGAACCTCTTTATAAAGCCTATTTAAAAGCCTCTTAAAGGCCTATTTTATCTTGCTTTCCTGCTCTCTCTCTCCCACTGTCTCTCCCTCCAAACAACTCTCTCTTCAACTAGAGTAGAAGCTTTGGGGCTGGCTGGGGAAGTGGCTGCTGCTGCTGCGCTTCTGTGTGCGTCAGCTGTTAGGCAGGAAGACTGAGCAGTCTAAACAAAGCCCTGTTGCACCTCCAGTCTCTTTGAGGTTTCCTCCGCCATCACTGATTCTCATACCTGTGGGCCACTTCCAACCACAGCTAGCATTTGTCATGCTTTGTGACGATACCTTGCACTGATGAGACATACCTAGCCACGTGGTTAACCACCGGTGCAAAGTTAGTTGGACCATAGAGCTGGACGGTCTTGAGGCTCTGGTGATAGGCTTCAAGGATACCTTCTATGCCACTACAATGAGGATTGTCAACATTGCCATTCTGCAGGAGAGAAAGGAAGAGACAATTAGGGTGAAAGTTCCCCAGGGAGAGTGGCTGATTCCTTGCCCTTTTAGGATCCCCCACCCCAGCGGCGGAGCTAGCCGCTTGGGCACCCAGAGCAGCGCACATGCCGTGCACCCAGGGGCGGGGCAATCTGCCCATGGGGCAGGAGCGATCCGCCGGGGGGGGATTTTGTCACCCCCGTCTGGGATGACATCTGGGGCGGACCGCCCCCACCGCCACCCTTCCTCTACCACTGCCCGCCCCATTCTCAATGTTTGGCTCAGCTGATGGATGGTCATCGGCAGAGATCAATACACTGGCTAGAGGAACTGCTAGCTAAGGGAGTGCAATAAATGTCACCAGAGATTACGCTGATGCAATGGGAGCTGCCTCTTGGGATTTAGAGGGACAGCAGCAGCAAATGAAAATGATGACCCTTCTTTGCATCTGAAGCTCACGTCAACTTTTCAAAGACAGACAAAGAAACCAGCCTCAAACTTATCTAAGTCAGCCCCAGGACTCTGGGATGTTCCTTGCCAGGTAAGCCTTCAAGGATGAGACCATCACATGGGAAAGCAAAGGCACATAGTGCAAACCTATTCATAGTAGGGGTAAGTCCTACTATGTTTAATGGGGCTTGCTCCCAAGCAAATGTGTTTAGGATTTTATTCTAAAAGATTTAAGGATTCTGCTATTGGTGAAAAGTTCCTGCTGAAGGAGAACATGGGGATTTTTCCTTCATCAGGGAATGTTGCCTGTTTGCCTGCCACTGGATTCAATTTGAGGCAAAGTATAAGAAGTTGAATGCTAGTGTGATTCCAAGGAAGGTGTCAGTACCAAGGGGAACTCATGAGACACACGCCCATCCGGAGGAATTTTGGCTCCAAACCCAAGTGCTGGGAACATTTTGTCACTGTCATAGTCCTGGATTATCTCGCCAACAGCCTTCAGTGCCATTGCATAGGCATTGAGCTGGTATGGATTCATGTAGTGAAGGGAAGTAGACTGAGAGGGATTCCCTGCCAAAGGGGAGAGAGAGAGAGAGAGAGAGAGAGAGAGAGAGAGAGAGAGAGAGAGAGAGAGAGAGAGAGAGAGAGAGAGAGAGAGAATGAATTGTAGTTGGTTCACTGTCTGGTAGGTTGTAGTGTGGCATTCATGAGGTCTGCATGAAACAGGAACAGAGGAAGCTCCTAAGATGTATCCCACCTTCCAAGTTTGAAGATACAACACACTTACTCAGAGGTAAACTGGAGTGAAACTGCATTTAACTTATTTCTGACTAGGCACATATGGTATTATGCCTCTAGGCTACAGTCCTACGCAGATGTACAATTGAACACAATGAACACTTTTGAGAAAACATGCTGTAGATTGCACTGTAGATTTAACAACTTCAATAAATGCGTGCATCTCCAAAAAGAATTATTTAAACATTGGGAATCAAGTGAACAAAAACTTAGCAGCAGCTCTGCGAGACATCTGCTGTAAAAAAAACTTACCATTGGAAGCTGTGAAGTCAATGGCTACCGTGAAATTGATCTGCGTCCTGAAAAAATGTCACATCACATTACTTAGTCAGATTGATAAATCTATAAGCATTTTGATTAGCTCAGAAGCTTTGAGTGGAATGACCAACCCAAGTGAATGTCTAGAACACCACTTATCCATCTCTTTCCTGGCTCCTTTCACTTTCCCGCTGTCTCCCATTCAGAGTTGGATTCAGTTTTCGAATCTCTCTCTTTAGAGTTGAGAGAAGATGCAAAAAGACAGGTTATGCTGCCATGTGCCTTCTACACACACACGGCCACAGCAATTGGCAGATACTCTGTGAGCAACCAATGGTTCTATATTATTTATTTTATTCACGGACTCCACCTAATACCTCACACTGTCTGGTTTTTTTTTTGGGGGGGGGGGGTCCCAAAGGCAACCTGGACAAAGTTCTTTATTAAAACAACAAAACAGTTCAAAAGTAAAATCACAAGGTTTTAACCAACTAAGTTCCACTCAGAGAAGACTCCCTGGAATTAATATACCAAAGTTAGTATTGCCCATCAATATAAACGGGTCTACTCTGAGCAGAACTAATACTGGAATCAACCCACATAACAGGCACACGCAACAGAGAGTGGCATAATATTCCTTGGGATCCTCAACAGCCTATGTAGACAATGTTTAGGTTTTCGCACTGTGCTGGAGAGCAAAGCCCACTGTGGGGGCTTACTTCTGAGTAAACATACACAAGACTGGGTGTTAAAGTATCCCTGCATGTTGGCACAGATTCCTGAGAAGAAACATGTTTGACACTGCCTTGGGGTGTCTCTCAAATATATGTGAGAGCAGCAGGCTCTTGCCTTTGAAAATGTGTCATCACCACAAAACAGTAAAGTAGCATTATAGGGATGCGGGTACTGAACCATCCATCCTCTTCCCATTCCTCCTAACCCTCCCACCCTCAGTGTTTCCCCAAAGCTGGGTTAATTTATAATATTGGAGCCTAGCTAGAGCCAGATGCAGTGGGGAGAAACGCTATGGGGAGTGTCAGGGGGACTCCCTATACGGAGCCTCCCCCCATCATCCTGACCAGCACTTCGCCCAGTGACAGCGCTAGCAGCGGGTCAGGGGGGAGCAGAATGGAGGAGGGAAAGCTCAGTGAGGCATCAGAGCCCCTGCAGCACTCTGACCAACAAGTGGAGGAGGGACGGCTCAGGGAGACATCGGAGTCCAGGCACTGCCCTAGCCAGCCGGGGGAAGAAGGGGCGCATGCCCAAACACAGGGCGAAGGGGTGGCGTTTCGGGGTGCCCAGGTTATTATGATGGCCCTGAAGCCGGCGGGCGCCATTGCTGGGTTCTGAGAGTGACTAGGATAGGGGTCAGCAAACTTTTTCAGCAGGGGGCCAGTCCACTGTCCCTCAGACCTTGTGGGGGCCTGGACTATATTTTGGGGAAAAAAATTGAACAAATTCCTATGGTCCACAAATAACCCAGAGATGCATTTTAAATAAATGGACACATTCTACTCATGTAAAAACATGCTGATTCCCAGACCGTCCGCGGGCCAGATTTAGAAGGTGATTGGGCCACATCCGGCCCCCGGGCCTTAGTTTGGACTAGGAGGTCATGTTTTCTGCTGTCTCTGCACTGGAAATAGTATGCACAATAAAACCTTTAAAGACACAATGGACTGGAGCGTCTTTACTCGGGAGTAGCCGCAACAACTCCCTGACAGGGAGGAATGCAGCAGGCAAAGAAAGTGAGCATCCTCTTATTGGCACCTGGGGGATTTATCCAGCACCCCCCCCCCAATAACTATATCTGCTTGGGATTGCTCCCTAACCCTGTGACTTTACTACTGTTCAGGTTGAAAAACAAAAGTCTGTTTCTTCATACATAATCCCATCTTTCCAGGGGAAAACAAAGGAGCTAATCGCATGGCAAGCTTTTCTCTGCACTTCCATTTTATCAGTTCAGCAGAAGCCAAACGGGAATTTTAAAGATGTGGAGCCTTGATTCGTCGTTCTAGGCCACTCAGAGTAAGAGGGTTGCACATTTCTTGGCTGCTTCCCTTCTTCCCAACTGCAATAGCTCCAAGTCCCAGAAACTTCTGAAGCTGTGAATAAAGCTACCATTGCTGGACAGTTTTCGGCTAATTAGGCCAATTTGACCAAATCCTGCTATCTTTTCAGCTGGCATTATAAACACACATTTTATACCCCCCCAATGATAGACTACAAAACCATAATCTGGCAAACTGGGTTGCCTGGGTTCTCGCTGACTTGACCAAGGTTAAAGAAAACTGAACTCTCCAAGTCCTCTGCTGGAGCCACTGGATTTTGGCTACAGTACCGTTGCTCTTGACATATGAGAAGGGAGGGTTGGTAAAATACCCCCCAGTTAATACACAGACCAAACATGCTGCTTTTCATTGCAGGATGTCAGTAGGATGAGAGGCTCACTTGTAACATCTTTCTTTTAATTCAATGATTCCCCAGAGCCTATTTGAAAACTAGGGCATGGATGCAGTACGCACCACAGCCCAGCCACTTTATCTTCTTCATAGGCTCAGTATAATGCTGAAAAATATGAACTACTTCTTTCCTGGGTGATGGCTCACTGTTAAGGAACTTGCAGCCCAAATCCCCACACATCTACACAGAACTGAGCAGGCTCCCTTGCGCCCTTGGCAAGGAACTGTATTGGCACCTCCTGTCCCTTGCACCCTAAGCGAGGAGATGTGCCCAGCTGCCCAGAGCAGCGGCCCAGGGAACATGCAGATGGGCAGGCAGGCTCCTAGTTACTCGGGCCCTGTGCTACTGCTGGGTGCCAAACTCACCAACCCCAAGAGGGTTTAGGCTTCTAAGTGTATTCACCTGGTGTCACCAATCTTTTTTTTGGGGGGGGGGAGGCATGGACACATTTGCAAAATGGATATGTTGTTGTGGGCACCACACCTCTCCCTTCCCCAATGTAACCTTCTTTGGATTCCACATAGACTTGAAGGAAATGTTCTATTGGTTAAAGAAGGCTTCTTTCAAGCTCATTTTGTGGTGGGAGGCAGGTGGGGATGGGCACCAGCGAAAACCTTAGTTCTGTCCCTGTGGCTGCCATGCTGCTGGCCCGTGGTGTACAGCAGGGGTCAGCAAACTTTTTCAGCAGAGGGCCGGTCCACTGTCCCTCAGATCTTGTGGGGGGCTGGACTATATACTGTGTTTCTCACATTTTAAGACACCGTCTTATATTTATTTTACCTATGGCTTATTTTTGGGGGGTGTCAAATTTTTTTTTATTACCATAAGTACCGTATGGTTCTGGGCGCCTGCCTCCGCATGCCGCGTTCCTGCTGCTGGCTCCCGGAGGCCTGGGGCGCTGTGCACGGCGCTGCTGGGCGCCTCTGGGAGGAGGAGGCCTGCCAGGTTGGAACCCAGCAGCTCCGAGCCACGTGGTGTTTTCAAAATGGTGCCGGCTCTCAGGTTGCCCAAGCAACTGTAAGCAACAAAGCAAGGCAGGCGGTGAAAACAGAAACAAACGCGGCCAGGGGAACTATGCGAAGAAGCCCAGGAAAACAGAAAGCAGGAATGCCAGAAGCAGCGGTTTTTTTATTTTATTTAAAAAAAGACTGTATTATTTGGCTCAGTAATGAAAAGGCAAAGAGAGCGCAGAAGGGGAAGATCAGGAAAGTGAGCTCAACAAAAGGAACACGTATTGAAAAAACCGCACAAGGGGACCGTGCTGCTTGGGCTCTTTGGCGGCAGCGAGGGTTAGAAATGGCAAGAAAACCCAAAAGCACAAGCTCCTTGGGAGGGGGAAGGATAGGCTAAGGTAGAGTAGAGCAGGCAAATTCAAAAGGCACAAGAGTAACTGAAAGGAAACGCGTTTTAAAAATGGCAAAGGGGCCAAGCCGCTTGGGTACTCGGCGGCGGCAGCGAAGCCCAGAAGCCTCCCCTGTTAACAGGCTCAGGGCGCTCTGCGCGTGCTGCTGGGTGCCGACTGGGTGCTGCTGGGGGGAGGATTGCCGGGTCGTTGCCCAGTAGCGCGCGCAGAGCGCCCCGAGCCTCCGCCAGCCAGCAGCAACGCTCCCAGAGGCTTGGGTCGGCACCCAGCAGCACGCGCAGAGCGCCCTGAGCCTCTGGGAACTGGCAGGAGGAGGAGGCTGGCTGGGTCGGCACCCAGCAGCGTGCGCAGAGCGCCCCGAGCCTCTGGCAGCCAGCAGCAGCAATGCTCCCAGAGGCTCGGGGTCCTCCACGCATGCTGCTTGTCAACGACCCGGCAAGCCTCCTCCTTCTCCTGCTGGCTCTCAGAGGCTCGGGGCGCTCCCCGCGTGCTGCTGGGTACCGACCTGGCAAGCCTCTTTCCTCCTCCTGCCGGCTCCCAGAGGCTCGGGGCACTCCATGCGTGCTGCTGGGTGACAACCCGACAAGCCTGCTCCTCCTCCTGTGGCCAGCGTGCTGGGTCCCGCTCGCTGGCTGGGGCGCTCAGCGGTCTCACTCTGCGGAGGTATGGCTTATTTTCAGGGTATGGCTTATACGGGGTATGGCTTATATTTCCTAAACGCTTAAAATCCTGCTATAGCTTATATTATGACTACATCTTAAAAAAGGAGAAACACGGTATATATATATATATATATATATATATATATATATATATATAGGGGTGAACGAATTCCTATGCCCCACAAATAACTCAGAGATGCATTTTAAATAAAAGCACAATTCTACAAATGTAAAAACAGGCTGATTCCCGGGCTGTCTGCAGGCCGGATTTAGAAGGCGATTGGGCCAGATCCGGCCCCCGGGCCTTAGTTTGTCTACACATGGTGTACAGAGTTGCCAGCTTATGATTCCACAATTGCTGCATTACATTGTCTTCAACAACTGATGATAAACCAATAGTTATAAATGTCAGGTGACTGTGCCAAGTGGCATTGCTAACAGCACAGCACATCAGCTATACATTATGTTTTCTTTGTCTTACTAGGACTGGTATGAAGCAAGTCCCATTTCTGGGCTCTATCCCAGTGGATGAAGAACAGTGGTTTAGAGGACAGCTAACATTAGTGCTGATAAAAGGGATGATTGAAAAAGCTGCCTGCAGACATTTCTCTGGCAGCCTTCTCAGATGAGATTCCAAGCCTGTCATCTCCTACCCTCAGTCAATATCAGCTGCTCCCATGACAGAGCTTTCCTTCAGATGTTGTGCAACCACTGTAATGAAAGAATGCGGCTGTCAATGGAAGATAACATTTTAAACTTCTGGTTAGATAGGCAGAGACAAGTCCAGTGGGAAAGGACTTTTTGTTTTGCTGCTGTTCTGAGATCCATTGGGGTACCAGAACTAGTGCAGATACATGGAGTGTGATCCTCAACTGCCACTATATATATATAATACACAGGCACACACACATACAGGCAATATGGGCTTAAAAGGGTGTGTGTGTGTGTGTTTAAGAAGGTAGGAGTTAAATGGCAATGGTATAGTATTTCCTTGGAGACTTGAGGATAAGAAGACAGGGACATAAGAACCCAGCTTTTGCAAGGCTCTCTATGTGGTCCATTGTCCTGTTTCCTAAATTGTTTGTTAAGAAGCTACTGGGAAGGTCCAAAAGCAGGACTTGAAGGCAACTCCTCCCACTGTTTCTCTCCATAAATACCTCTCAACCTGGCTCACAGGCATGGATAGACATATTGCTGGAGCTAAGTGTAAATTCAATACTAATAAAAGAAATAGCCCCTATCATAAAGGTAAAGGTAAAGGGACCCTTGACCATTAGGTCCAGTCGTGACCGACTCTGGGGTTGCAGCGCTCATCTCATGTTATTGGCTGAGGGAGCCGGCGTACAGCTTCCAGGTCATGTGGCCAGCATGACAAAGCTGCTTCTGGTGAACCAGAGCAGCACACGGAAACGCCATTTACCTTCCCGTTGTAGTGGTACCTATTCATCTACTTGCATTTTGACATGCTTTCGAACTGCTAGGTTGGCAGGAGCTGGGACTGAGCAACGGGAGCTCATCTCATCACAGGGATTCAAACCGCCGACCTTCTGATCAGCAAGCCCTAGGCTCTGTGGTTTAACCCACAGCACCACCTGCGTCCCTACCCCCTATCATTAAAGTATTGCAAAAGAAGTAATAAAGAAAATGAATATTTGCCTAGCTGGCTAATGGCTCTCCAGCACCAGTCTGTGAATGAAACAAGCTTAATTTATGGATTATGCAGAAATGGCAAAACTTACCAGAAGAATAAGAAACTAGGATAACAAACTTTTTCTAAAGGAATGGAAATATATTGAATATTTACAATGAAATTGAAAACAGATAAAAACACTGGCAGGACTATTGTAATAACCTGCAGTTTTAAAAATATAAATATATGATAATAGATGAATAAAAGAATGATTTAATATAACTTTATAAATGCAGGGAATTATGATAAAAAATTAATGAACTGATGAACTGCGGAAAGAGGAGGAAGGAAGTCGAGTTTTGAAATGTTTGATTTACTGTTAAACTACTACTGAAATGTATATAAATGAAAATCATTATATATATATATATATATATATATATATATATATATATATATATGAATGAAACAAGCTTGGTAAAATAGTCCTGTTGGGAATCCCAGTTCACCCCCACTAAGGGAGAGGGCAGATGGCTCAATGAAAGGAAAGGAATAATTAACAAGCTATTAAACTGGTGCATATTTAAATACCATATTTTGAGATGATATTGATGGAATTCCGGCCCATAAAAATGTCACAAGAGGAAACACATTTAATTCCTTATGTGGGAGAGGCAATAGAGCTCTGGCCTTCAACAGATGGGAATGGCATGCCCTGCAATTCAAGGAACGTGTGTTTGCTTGCTGATGAACAATTCAGACTCTGCTTTGTTACGGAATAAACTGTAGAAATCTCTGTGACCTTTAAGCTTTTTTTTTTTTAATCAAATCTAAATCTTGTTCTTTTAGGAATTCCTCTGACCAGTTAATAAAGGCCTAACAACCTGATTGTTGTTAAGTGCTCTGAATGAACTTGTATTGATTCCCAGAGTCTGCTGCCACTCAAGAGGCGCAAATTGATCTCTGGCAGAATCTTTTCTAACTGGACAGTGTTGCCTTCTCGTACAAAGAGGATGCTGAGCTGGTGTAACTCTGGGATGGCTGGAACAGGCAAAGCCAACATAAATGCCCACATCTGAAGATGAGCATCATGTCCAGCGCCTAATTTCTAAATAGAAACCAGTGCTCAGCTCTGCCTGGAAACCATAATCCCTAATACTCAAAATATGTGGGAACTTGTCAGGAGTGGGCAAACAGAATTGTTGACAGGACAGACGGTCACCAGGAGTCTGACAGTGCTGTAAAATTGGTTCAAGTTTTTCTTTTCTTTTCATGAACATTGATTCTGAGAGGCCCATGTCAAGCAGCCACTTTTGGTGTAAGATGGTAAGTAATTCGGCTCTATCCTCTAAGATGAAATCAGAAAATAGTAGTGACCCAATCTCTCTTGATCTAGCCATTCCTTATTTGAGCCACGCCTTCTACTCTCGAGTTGCTTGTGTCTTAAAGGTCTTTTCCAGACTAGGATGTCCTTCTTATTTGCAGCAAGTTTCCAGACTAACAACATGTTTAGGTAATGGGTGGCTGGCTCTATTTTATTTCCTCATGCATCTTCCCAAGTACAGATACCTTCCCTCCCAGCACATTGATATTGTTAACCATCTTTCATTCTTCTCCATTATGGGATTTCAGCAGCAGTTGACTTTATTTTTGATGTGCTTTGGTTTCTCTATAACAGGCCATTCTGTTTCCCCCCTAGAAGGTTGTAACCCCAGGAGATTAACACAATTCTTTTGGGAGATCAGTTGAATTTTATATGTTAGCAAAGACTCCATCAGTGGAACTTTGTGGTGAAATTTCTATACTTCATGGCTCTGCAGGCAATGCACTTTTCTTTAGGTTTTTGGTCAAATCCCTAGAAGCTCCAACCTAATCTCATGAGAATATAAAATGCACCAGTTTGTAGACGGGTTATTTACCTTTACTGACATGAGACTAAAAGTTTACACTGCTGTTACAGAAGAAGGTGTCACTGTGACGGCTCAGAGAGCTTGCTTGGTGTAGTGCTTAGAGTCTAGAACTGAGGAGAACTGGGTTCAAAACCTCATTGCGGTGAAGCTCGCTTGGGTTAGTTGCAATCTCTCAATTTAACTTATTTTTCACGGGAAAGAAGAGCTATAGTTCTTTATACCACTTCTATTTTGCCTTTCCACCAAGTCATTAAGGGTTGTGTACATTGTTTATCCTCCATTTTGACCTCACTACAGCCCATTGAAACAGGTTACATTGGGAGAAATTTACACGTGGAAATAAATCAACAGCTAAAAATCTGAATTCAATTTCTGTACACTACGCTTGGATGTCAGCAGCAAGACTTGTGTTTTAGTCAAAAAGTGGTTTGGGGAATTCAAATATAATTTTCTCTGCATTGGAGCACCAAATATTCCAAAGAAGTGTGTTTTTTAGCACATGGGCTTTTCTTCCTCAGAAAGAACAGACATATATTAAATTTTGTTAGGCTACAATCCTATACATTGTTACTTGGGAGTGAAGCTGCACTGAAGTTGGTAGGACTTACTTAGTGGTAGACATGCTCAGGATTGCACTGCTTGTACAATTTGCTGGGTACTTTGATTCTAACGGAAACACTTCTGAGATAGAAATTTGAATTCACTTTAAAAATTCACAGCTCAAAATCGAGATTCTATGTTCTGAAAATTTTATCATGCCATTAAAGATCCTGAATAATACATAGTGTTCTGTCTTCGGTAGGAATAGAAGGACCTGTTAATTTCAGTTCTCTCAGCATCTCATTTTTGCTTTCTAAAATTTGGTTCACCATGTTTCCGCAGCAATTTGAGTTTTTTTTCCATAAAAAAACTCACACTCAAAAATTCATCACCAATTGTTTATGAAAATTTCTTGTCATAAACACATTTTATGTGCAGCAATGGCTAACATACACATTTTTGCAAGCAGATCCCCCTAATGTAATTCATTTCCGTATGTTATTTTCACTAGCATATTGCTTTTTATGCACACTAGCTCTGAATATATGCATTTATTATTATTATTTTGAAATATTGATTGGCTGGAGAACTGCATCACAGCATTTGGAGAAGTGCAAATTATAAAAAGATAGCTGTGTTTCAGTTTGCCTATGGTTTCAGAAAGTGCAAATTTGGTACATTCGCCTTCAAATGCAAACTGAACTGAATCTCTCCCTCATCCCTAGTCTGCTCTATGCAAATAGCTTTACATCCTGCCGGTACAGCATCTCTAGAGTGAAACAGGACACTCACACCTGACACTCCTCCTGAAGACACTCAGTTTTGTTCAGTGTGGAAACAGCCAGTGGCCCTCTGCTTGCACACCTATCCCCTCCCAAACACCCAATGTGTGCAGAAAGAGAATCTACTCACCCTCCTTTGATATAGTCTAGAAACGTGTGCTCTGATTCTGTAGCAAACGAGAGCAACGTCACCTTGAAAGTAAAGAAATGGGGATGCTGTTATACAGGAAACAACGAAGTAGTTACAGGCAGGAGGGTGATACTGGTGATCATGGAGCCACGTGGTTAGTGCCTTGATTTTTCCAGCCCCATACAACTCCCATTTCCAGGGGGATTCTGTAGCCTTATTTACACAATTTTGAAACCAACGTTCACCACCCTTTGCCATGGGAAATCCATTTCTTAAATTCACAGAGAACAAATCCAGTTTTTTTATATATATATAAAGTTGCCAGATCACAACTTGGAGAATTGTCTCCCAGCTTTGAAAGTGTGCTGCTGATGCTGAATTGGGAAACCATAGGCTCTCCCTCCTGTTTATTTCCTGTCCGGCAGTTGCTATAGTAAGCTGGTGTGTTACATACTAGGCAGAGCAACTTGGGTGTAGAAAACTGGCTTGCCCAAAAGTCAGACCTTTGGTCCATCTTGCTCAGTATTATATCCAGGTTGAATTGCAGGGGCTCTCCAGGGTTTGGGTCAGGACTCTTTCCCGGTCTAAGCTGGAGAATCCAAAGACTAAACCTGGCAGAGTGGGCCCTGCAGTTAGGCAGAGTGAGACAGCTGCCTCAGGCAGCAGATCCCAGGAGGTCGTGAGTGGTGGAAGTGAGGTGTTGGAGATCAGAGTTGTGTGTGCCTCGTGGCCTGATCTGTGCCCCCTAAGCTAGCTTGCTGCTCTCAGGTGTGGTGGAGGGTGCTTTCTTATAATCAGTGTTTAAATCAGATTCAACTATCATAGACTCTCTCCTCTATCATAGAATCATAGAGCTGGAAGGGACCACAAGGAACATTGAGCCCAACCCCCTGCCCTGCAACCTTTTGCCCAACATGGGACTCGAACAGACAGCCCTGCCACTAGGAGTCTCTTGCTAATCTTGTACACAGTTTCTATAGATTGAATGAGAGAGGGAAGTGTCATCTTGCTGCCTCAGGCAGCAGTATCTTGGGTCAACCCTGGAACTTGGGGACTTCTGTATTTTAAGCATGTGCTCCACAACTGAGCTACGACCCTCCCCAATGGGTGGGGCTGGCCCTGCTATTAGGCAGAGAACTGGTGTGAATAAGGTATTATTCATTAATTAGATTTCTATACCGCCCTTCCTCCGAGGAGCACAGGGAGGTTTACAATACAAAAACACAAAAATATGTAACATGGTGACAAACATAAGCTCATAACCACCACAGTTTAAAAGGCCATAGATTGTTTAATTAGCCAAAGACCTGGGAGAAGAGAAATGTTTTTGCTTGGTGCCTAAAGATATGTGATTGATATGTTCGCAACAAACATAGCCAGGACACAAGAGGCCCCATCCAGAATATACATTTAAAGGGCTATGAAACCACTTTAACAACCATAGCTTTCCCCAAATAATCCTGAGAACTGTAGTTTGTTAATGGTCCTGAGGATTGTTAGAAGACCCCTATTTTCCACACAGACCTACAATTCCCAGAGTGATTTAACAATCAACCCCTCTTCTCAGAGAACTCTGGAAATTGTAGCTCTGTGCAGGGAATAGGGGCCTCTAAGCAGCTCTCATTTAGGGGGAACCTAAAACTGTTCACCTTTACATTTTTTCTTGTGACATGAAGCCAACATTAAAACAATGTTACTCACTGTCCCTGAGTTATTGTATTTCTTTTTCTTCATTTTCTTTTTGGGATTCACTACCTAAGAGAGAAAAAAGAAAAGAAAAAAGACCTGTGAAGATGAGGATCGAAAGACAAAGGTCTCCGTCAGATGTTTATTGAGCATTCATCCCTTCATCTCCTTGCACAAAAACCTATGTGCAGGTTTGTAGAGATGGGAGGGAGGGGGAGAGAAATTTGATTTTGTTAGCATTTAAAGGCAAACTCACCTAATTTGCAATTTCAGAAAGGAAAGTTGAACCGAAACACAGGCATCTTTTGAAATTCGCATGTCTTTGAATTTTGCAATGCATTCTCCAGCCAAGTAATGTGTACAAAAATGCACACACTGGTGTAAAATGTGCTCATGAATGTATGCATTCGTGAAAATAACACACAAACATGTTTGGGAAAATTGTCTTGCTAAAATGTGTATATTAGGCAAAGTCGCATACAAAAAAATGTGTATATTAGGAGAAATTCATACTAAAATGCTGATGAATGTTCATGAGAAACTTTTAAAAATTCAAAAACAGATGTGGACACATGGAGAACTGAACTTAAGGGTGGAAAAGTGAGAAACAGAAATCAACTTTTCTCCCACCCCTAGAAATCAGACAGTGGACTCTTTCAGACTGCAGCTGTTTCCAGGTGGGATTTAATCACATACTAGCAAATCCAGTTTGTGCAATTAAGACTGATTTAGCGCTATTGGGCAACAATCCCAGTAACTGAATCCAGTAGTAGACCTTGGGGCTTCAAATTATAGTGGTGCCCTGTGCAACACCAAAATTTGGGGCCTCTGCACCTCTTGCGCTCCATTCTAAATAATAATTGTGCCACCCCTGACAGCGCCCCCAAGGCCTCTGCGTCCAGTGTAGCTGAACTAGTTGCACTCCCCTAAATCTGCCATTGTTGAATCTCCCTGCAAACAAATCCAGATGAATAATCAATAAACAGGTCATCTGGAAATGACTTGCATCCAATCTTCATCGGCCGTTCATTCTGATTTGTTTGTGAGCTAGTTATATCAACGCCACCAAAGTAGACAGCACTTTGCAGAGGAGGACCTCCTTCATGAATGAAGAATTATCTGAGAAGAAGAGGGAAGGAAGAAAAGATGCACTGATATACGCAAACCAGGCATGTCCAACAGGTAGATCGTGATCTACCGGTAGATCACTGGAGGTTTGCAGTAGATCACTTGGAGATCATTGGCTCCCCCTCAAAGAAGCTGAAGAACTGCGACGCCCCTAAAAAAAAGCTCAACATTTTACCTGCTCCCTGAAAAAACTCAACAACTTTCACCTGAACCCCCCCAAAATGGGCCTTCCTCCTTCCTAAGAAAAAGCTCAACAACAACAAAGGGGGTAGATCACTGCCAGTTTTTAACTCTGTGAGTAGATCACAGCCTCTTGGGAGTTGGCCACCCCTGACGTAAACGATGGAGATGGGCAAGTGCAGCTGCATGGCCTTTGGCTTTTTTTGTTTTAGTTGCACCTCCTTAGGCTTTGTTTCAGTTGGGATAGGGAGCAGGGGGTTAAGTCAAAAGCTACGTGAAAAAAGCAGCTTTGGGGAGGGATTTGCAGGAGGATCTTCTTCATTGTTGCAACAACAATGTGGGAAAGGAAGCCGAGTCAGGCATGCTGAGAGTGAGGCCAACCAGTGAGCTAAGATGTGAAACTGGGTCTCTTGGGGGTCCAAAATCAGCTCTGTCCCAAGGATTTCTCTAGCAACAGTAACAATTGCAGTGGCAGATACTCTCCTTTCTGGTGTTCCAAATGTAAAATATGGGCTGATTCAGCTTCAGCATTGTGAATGCATGACAGCATCTGAATCCACTCAAGTTTTTTCCCTCGTGTCTGCTTTCACCCATTCCTGCACACATCCCACAACTGCTAGGCTCCGCAGGCCTGTTTCTGTGCCGTGTGCTGGCTTTACACACCATGAGCAGGACTTGATAAAGCCCACCAGGCCAGTAGCTCATCAAGACTTGCACACCACCACCACCATGTATTATTTGTACCCTGCCCATCTGACTGGGTTGCCCCACTCACTGCATCTACTGCTACAGTCTGCTGCCAGAACAGTAGTCTTGACACATGTTGCTATGCTGATGCATCTTGGGTTGGTTTGCACGGTTGGCTACTCTAGTGATAGTGCTGCATCTATGCTGCAGTTCAGAATGTGGTTTCAAGTGCAGAATTCAGTGTCCTGAGAAGCTTGATTTTCATTCTTCTTTTTTTAAAGAAGGGTTCTCTTCCTTATTACAGCATTGACAATATACTTGAAAGCATAGAGGCAACACCTGTTGAAATCTCAAGAGCCAGCAGTGCTGTTGGATAAAATTGCCAATGCATAGTTTTGGGTATAGCCATGTGCTCGTCTTCATAGAATCACAGAATTGTAGAGTGGGGAGGGACCCTGAGGGTCATTTAATCCAACCCCCTGCAATGCAGGAATCTTTCGTCCAACATGAGGCTCAAACCCACGAACCTAAGCTTTACAACCACAATAATTTCTGCAAAATAGTAAACAAGGCAATTACACAAAATAGGCGAGATGCGGGTTTATGTAGGCTGCAGAATTCAGATTTTCCTGGTAAAGGGTTTAGATTGTCATGGTAGAGAATGTTATTTTATTTTAGCACTAGGTACACAGAGCCCCATTTTCAGTGTTGCACGTTGTCGTACTGCAATGGAGCAGCTATCCTTGTACCCTATTCTATACACCAGTCTGCTGCTGCTTCGGATCACTGATCCCTTAGAATTGTTATAGTGTAGGATGCTTTGAAGAAAGACCAAGAAGCCAAATGATCTGGATGTTTCTTTCTGTACCAGATCTGAGACATCCCCTGAGATATAATTGATGCAAATTCAAACATGAAGTAGGGAGTCGTTTAACTGTAGCGAGAAAGCATTGGAAATGCAAAGCAAACATTCTGTATATAATCATACTGTAAACAACCACAGCATGTGTACAGATTCATCTTCTATGAAAATAGAGCCCTCATGCTTCAATAATCTCATGGCCTGATGTTTCATAGGCAAAATAAAGCACTATTTCTGCATTGAGCTCAGATCCCAATGGCCAAGTTCTAAGCAAGTTATCAGAATTGGGAAGGGCCACAGTGCAGTGCCCAAGCGCATGCTTTGGATGACAAAGGTCCAGTTTCCAGAATCTCTAGGTAAGGCCACAGGGCTGTCCTCTGTCGGACCCCCTGGAGAGTTGCATTGTCCATTGTGTGGACAATGGGTCTGACTCAGACAGTTTCCTCTGTTCCTAAATTCAAAGGTCTTGCTTTCTATCTAGGCTTGGTGCCCACAGGACCGTAGACAAGAAACCATCATTGTCTCCCAACCCTATCTTCATCCCCAACATCCCCATCTCTGAACTCTCTCTCTCTCTCTCTCTCTCTCTCTCTCTCTCTCTCTCTCTCTCTCTCTCTCTCTCTCTCTCTCTCTGTGTGTGTGTGTGTGTGTGTGTATGTGTGTGTGTGTATCCACTTCATAATTAGGCCCTGAAGCCTTCATTACACAGCACCAGCCACCTCTTGGAAGTGATGCAAGTGGGACAAACGTCTGGCAGGAGCTGCTGTGCTCGTAATTTGCTTCTGTTATTTTATTTTTTAAAGAAGTGATGTACATGTTAATCACAACTTAAGATTAATGTGAAAAAGGTGGAGGGGATGGTTCCGTATCAACCTCTTAAATTGCATGTCTTATGTCAGTGGGAAGGGTCATAGCTCAGTGGCAGAGAATCTGTTTTGCATGCAGACAATCCCAGGCATCTCCAGAGATGGTTCATGACTGATGCCTGAGCATTACCAATGTCAAAGGTGGCTCCTCTGAGTAGCTTAACATTTTAATTACAAATATGGCCCAAAAATATGAGGAAGTCAGAGGAATAAAAAAAAGAGAGGGGGGGGAAATCGGAAATCGTTTACAGATTATATTAAGTATTATGCAGAGAACTCTGATCTCCTTCCAGACATTGAAAGGCTCAAATAATGAGATAGGAAAACCAAAATAGAGGTTTGCAGAAAAACGAAGGAACATATATATAGCGTAGTATAGGGAAGTTTGAGAAGTAGAGGGAAATAGGGGGGAGGGAGGGTTAAGGGTATGTATTAATAATTCTATTTTGTTATATTTTTTGTTTAATGTTTTGGGGCTGGTGTATATGAAGCAACAGGAATAATTATGGTTTAAGTATCTTTATTTACTGATTTATTTATTTATGTATGTTTATTTATGTATATGAAAAGATGATTTGGGAGATTTGGTTTTTGTCATTTTTTTGTTATCTTTGTTGTATATGACTTATCTTATTTTCTGTTACCTTTATCTTCTCTCCCCCCCCCCCCGTTATTTACCTTAGTTAAATAAATAAATGAAGTTGTTTTTATTTTATTTTTAAAAAAGTGGCTCCTCTGAGGTGCAGTTGGTGGGAATGAGGCTTTTTTATTAGTGAATGGGTCAAGTATTAGAACGAGTCTTTTATATACCGGTATATCAGCTTGTCCTTTCATTGTTGGCATACCCTCCAGCATTTCTCCGGTGAAAATAGAGAAATCCTAAGGAAAAATGGCGTTTCCGTGTACTGCTCTGGTTCGCCAGAAGCGGCTTAGTCATGCTGGCCACATGACCCGGAAGCTGTCTGTGGAAAAGCACTGGCTCCCTCGGCCAGTAAAGCGAGATGAGTGCTGCAACCCCAGAGTCATCTGCGACTGGACTTAACGGTCAGGGGTCCCTTTACCTTCACCTTTAAGGAAAAGCAGTACATTCCGGGGTCAAATCAGAAACCAGGACGGCTTCTCTAAGTCAAGGGCGTCCCTGGAAATCGGGGACACTTGGAGGGTCTGTGTTGGTGAAAGGTGTGGCGGCATTTTGTGCTAGCTCTGCCCATTGGAACTGGTAAGGCAGAAGGCAGGGAGACAAACAGTAGGCAGATAACCACAGCCAGTGATACAGCCATCTAATTTTATCTCCATCCTGTCCACTGAGTTCTGCAAGGGTGGCAATGAAGTTATGTAAATACTAGACCTCTAAAGCATATTCGAAGTACATTTCTAATAATAATAATAATAATAATAATAATAATAATAATAATAATAATAATAATAATAATTTATTATTTCTACCCTATCCATCTGGCTGGGTTTTCCCAGCCACTCTGGGCGGCTTTCAACAGAACCTTAAAAACAGAATAAAACTTCAAACATTAAAAACTTCCCTAAACAGGGCTGCCTTCAGATGTCTTCTAAAAATAGGACAGTTGTTTATTTGCTTGACATCTGGTGGGAGGGCGTTCCACAGGGCAGGCGCCACTACTGAGAAGGCCCTCTGCCTGGTTCCCTGTAACCTCACTTCTCACAGTGAGGGAACTGCCAGAAGGCCCTCAGAGCTGGACCTCAAAGAATTCTGGGCACTGTGGTTTGTCCCTCACAGAATTATAATTCCAAGCAACCCTTAGCAAACTACAGCATGCTTTGAGGGAAAGAATGTGCTTTGAATGTGCTTTAAAGGCACAGCATGTACACAGCCTGAGACAAAGGAGGAAGCTGGCAGGCAGCGTAACCCCTTGGACTGATTGAAAGGAAGAAGACAGACCTGTGGGGGAGAGATGAGAGCAGACTGAGTTTGGTGGGGCAGCGCCCCATTTCCCCCCAGGAAGGAGCCGTCACTGGTCCTTCCAGTGCTTTGACAGAAGCCTTACTCTCTCGCTTTGCTTTGTTCCCAACGCAGCACTTCAGATTGTGCTATTTCCGTTCCCTTTTGCCAGCATCTCAAAAGGCTCTTCTTTTCCGATCCTCATTATGATAAACGGATAGGTTCCCTTTCCCAGGCAGCGAAATGATTTTTACCTCAGTCGTTGGAAAGCTCTCATTTTGAAATGCAGCTCTCTTCCCATCTTATTCCCTCCACCCATTTGTGTGACTGTATCCTGATAAGATCTCAAGAATCCATCCAGAACAAAAGGCATTAATGATTTACAGAGATTCCGCTGGAGCTTCTCTCCCTCCTCCTCACGTTCCCCCACCTTTTCCTGCTGAGGGGAAAAGAAAAGCTCTGCGAGGGGATCCAGTTGTGTCTCAGCCAGGTCAATCATTTTAGAAAACCGGCCTAGAACTGTCACAATGGATAATATTAAAGTGGAGCCACTGAACACTTAACACATGCGGGGTGCAAAAAAATGTTAGATAACGGGAGGGAGGAAACCCAGACATCGAAGCTGAGGGATGAGTGTGTGATTGTGTCACTGGAGTGATTTGTTTTCCGTTCCACGTGGACTTTGCCATCTGCTCATGGGGCCAAATTCTCCATTTGAAGAGAGAGGCTCAAGATCATCACTCTCACTGACGCCAAGTGCAACTCAGAAGCAAAAAGGCTACAAAGTAAAACAAAATAAAGAACTTATTCCAAAGTGGCACACATCAGAATTATCTCCTTCCCCACTGGAATCGTGCTTACCCGAGTGGCAAAATTGATAGGCACTGTCACCCATCACAGAAACCAGCCTGAGACACACTCAGGGTAACTAGAAGGGAAGCGGAGGAGCTCTCTTCACAATGATGTGTCAGAACATAGCAAGGGGGCGCGATGTGGAGAGCTGAGCTCTTTTTGCCGAAAAAGTGACAGGAACATGAGCTACGAAAACACAAACCATCTAGGAGAGAAAGGCCATGTTGGCAGGAGCTGGGACAGAGCAATGGGAGCTCACCCTGTTGTGCGGATTCGAACTGCCAACCTTCTGATCGGCAAGCCCAAGAGGCTCAGTGGTTTAGACCACAGTGCCACCCGTGTCCAGTAATGGGAGTGAAGGGGAAAGCAGACTTAGGGCAGCCTGCTGTTTATATAAGCCCCTGATCATGCCATCATCACTGTAAGTTCCACTTCAATTAAAACAAAACAAAAAAAAGATTCCTTCCAGTAGCACCTTAGAGACCAACTAAGTTTGTCATTGGTATGAGCTTTTGTGTGCATGCACACTTCTTCAGAGCATGCACATGAAAGCTGATACCAATGACAAACTTAGTTGGTCTCTAAGGTGCTACTGGAAGGATTTTTTAAAATTTGTTTCGACTATGGCAGACCAACACGGCTACCTACCTGTAACTACTTCAATTAAACTGAGACCATTCCTTCAAATTTGTTTGTTTGTTTAAACTAATAACTGTAACTCTCTCTAATCACAGTCACTTGTTTATTTTGTCAGCTACACAAGGCAAATTGTATATACTGCAAGTGACAGCAATAACAGAAGGCATTACAGTACATAGTTTCTTCAAAAAAATAATACAGTTGGGGTCTTGAGAGGTATCACCTGAATGGCATTGATGTAGTATTTGAACTCAGAAACCCCTTACTTGCAGATTTCCAGCTCCAGAACAAACAGAAAATAGTATCTCTCTGATTTGGAAAGATGGGAAAATTTGGAAGATAAATGTTATTAGAAAGTAGGAAAATCAGTATTTAATATGCCAGGCAGAAATACAAGAGCAAACTAATAAGCTGGAGATGTTATTTATACCGGTGCAGAACCCAAGGTGGCTCACAACATGAATTAAAAACAGATACAGCTAAAAAACAACAACCTCACATCAATCCTTTATATACATTTTTTTAAAAAAATACAATTAAATAAGTTACTGTATTAAAAAAGCACTGAATTAAAAAACAACTTAAAACTATTTTAAAAGCACAAAGAGAGGAGAAGAAAAATATATAATGTCCACCAGCTAATCAACCCTACCTATAGAACAAAATTTAGACACTTGACTTTGAATATAGGAACATAGATTTGGTCCACCCAGCTCACAGTCTGTCGACTCTACACTGAGTGGCAGCTGCTCTCCAGGATTTGAAGCAGGGAGTCTCTCCCAGCAGGGATTGATCCTGGGACTTTCTGCATGCAAAGCATTTGTTCTAGCACTGAGCTATAACCGTTCCCTATTCAAAACATCCACATCACATTTAAGAATTGCTTTGAGCCAGAATGAGAGAATCTATCAAGCTGATCCACACTTTTGCTTCCTAACACAAATGAAAAAGAGGCAGTCCCACTCCTGCTACTCACTATCTGGAGGCAATAGGAACAGATAAGGTTACCTCAGGTACTTTAGATGTCAGCTGACAAAAGAGCTTAAATTACCAAGTAAATCAAAGCGAAAAGGAAAAGCCATAGTGGATTCACAAGAGTTACTGCCTAGTGCCTCCAGCTGAATTGGCGCTACAGATATCCAAGGGATTCTTGCAATTGTCTTTCCCTAATAGAGATATTTGGCATGAAGATATAGCTTGACGGAAGTGAGTTTCTTTGAGACTGAAGCTGCAATCCTATGTCCACGTGTCTGGAAATCAGCCCAGCTGGACTAAAAGAAATGTACTTCCAAGTATACATGCACAGATTGCACAGTCAGTTGTCCACAGTGACCAAGCAGCACGGTTCACTTAAAATTGTGATAGTGCACACAGTTTCATTTGCTGGTGAAGTGGAGTCCTATCCCTCAGCCCTGTTCTTATTAACTGGTGCAGGGTTGCCAAGATACTGCAGACATTGCTACCTTACTACCCCACCAGAGTGATACCTCTGCACTACAGCAGGGGCACCAAGATCTTGTGACACAGCAGCATTCATATCTACTGCTCTTGGCACTTGAGCAGAGTCAGGTTTAGCCCCATTCCTCGGTTGCTGAGGTCTCAAGATGGGGCACTTGAGTATGGTAGTATAGGATATTGCAGACCAGCTTTCTCTAGAAGGCTGATGCAATAAGTTATTTACTGTACTGAAGATTGATGGTGTCAAAAATAAAACAGACTCATTTTTACTGTTTGCAAGTAAAAGGGCACATTCCTAATAGTGCTGTTTAAGAGTATATTGTTTTTTAATGGAAATATCTTCATATAAAGGATGTTATATAACAATAACAACCTGAGCAATCTATACAGAAACTTCTGTTTCCAAGCTCCATTAAATAATGAGCATTCCGTAACAGAAATCTGTAACTGCAGAGGAATAAAGGAAAGCAAGAGGCTGCATACAAATGTTCAGTTAAAAATAATCTCAGCCAAAAAAAGAAGGGAAAATAAGAAAGGCTTTAAAAAGATTATTTCACAAAGCATCCAGCAAAACTCAAAATCTTTGTGAAAGAGTTGGCAAGATACTCCTCCTTTTCCTATTCTTTGCATGTGTGCCCTCTGATATAAGAGTAATATAGGAAATAATTTCTTGAATCTTTTTCTATTTATTTGGTATTAACTTGAAGTATTAACTATATACTTGAATCTATTGTGCTGAAGAAATTAAAGCTTATCTCCTAGTCTTCAGACACGGCTCTCATTTGAGAGGTTGCAATGAGCAGCACAATATCATATTACAACTTCCCCTTTTGCAACCTACAGAAGTACAAGTTGCTTGCAGAATTTTTGTTTATATGATGCAAACACGAAATCAACATTGCAGAAAAATGGGGACAGGGGAAATATTTGCCTCCCAATTCCAACCCCATTGGGTCATTTTAGTTAGCTAAGTAGCAATTGTAAGTCACTTAAAAGAAGAGATGACCCCCCCACTTCCCTTAAGGGGGTGATCTCACAGTCTCTATGAGTAGCAACAATTTTCTCTGTTGAAATTCAACCTGCTACAGCAATGTAGTACCTGCTCCCTTTCTAAATTTTTTTTAGAGCTGCTGCAAAACTGACCTTTTCTGTGTGTACAGTAGAGATCAACATACCTAAAAAAATTCCTTGCACAGCTATCTTTTCCCAAAACTCTACCTTCCATGGACATTAGTCAACAAATGATCACAATTAATTTGTTTAACTTGTATAATAAGCTACTAAAAACCAGTGGTGTATTAATTCTCAGTAGCCTGAGATCCCCTTCATGGATCAATGCCTCGTCGTGGCGAAGGGGCTTGAATAACTCAGAGAAGCTATGAGCTATGCCATGCAGGGCCATCCAAGATGGACAGGTCATAGTGGAGAGTTTTGACTAAACGTGATCCACCTGGAGAAGGAACTGGCAAGCCACTCCAGTATCCCTGCCAAGAAAACTCCATGGACAAAGACAACAGGCATATAAAAGTTATTTCCCAGTAGTGATGTATGGAAGTGAGAGCTGGACCATAAAGAAGGCTGATCGCCGAAGAATTGATGCTTTTGAATTATGGTGCTGGAGGAGACTCTTGAGAGTCCCATGGACTGCTAGAAGATCAAACCTATCCATTCTTAAGGAAATCAGCCCTGAGTGCTCCCTGGAAGGACAGATCGTGAAGCTGAGGCTCCAATACTTTGGCCACCTCATGAGAAGAGAAGAATCCTTGGAAAAGACCCTGATGTTGGGAAAGATTGAGGGCACTAGGAGAAGGGGATGACAGAGGACAAGATGGTTGGACAGTGTTCTCGAAGCTACGAACATGAGTTTGACCAAACTGCGGGAGGCAGTGCAAGACAGGAGTGCCTGGCGTGCTATGGTCCATGGGGTCACGAAGAGTCGGACACGACTAAACAACAACAGCCTGAGATCCAGTCATTCAGTGCATACATCTTAAACAGAGCTCTTTCTCTCCCAGAGTCCATTAGCCTGGAGGCTGTTTTCTTTCCAGGAGGGACTCATTTGCACACCTTTGTCTTCTGTGGCTTGAGAGAAAAGACAACTCACACACCCAAAATAGGGATTTGCAACTGAATAACCCTCCTATGTGATCTTAAGTTAAACACCATGTGAGTGAGCCAGCAGAAACACATCGACAGTTAATTATCAACCTGTTTAGGTACCCAGAGAGCTCTTCTTAGCTTTGGTGGAATTTTCTATTCCCCTTTAGCAATACACATTCAGACTCATTTTCCATTTCAATGTACAATCAAATAATTAAACTTAACAGTACTGCGCCCAGAAAATCTAATTGTCAGCTCTGATTGTAAATAGTGTTCAATATTTGTAAGAAGCTGAACCTGTGCTTGGACAAGTACATGACATTATGCAACTATTTGGATATATCATTTATTGCTTTAAATCTGTTTGAAAAAAAGTTGTGTTAGTAAAGGTTTGAAACTATATTTTGGGTCTGGACAATATTTATTCCAAGAGGAGTCAGTTTTTATTCATTTTGTCTGACAAACAAAATTCTAACATGTGAAGCTTTTCCTGTAAATGTATTTCCACACTAGAAAAAGCTTAACTTGCTGGATTACTGACTCCACATTGCTGCTAATGACAAAAAAACCACTGCTCTCCCTCCAATGCCATTCCTAAACCATGCAAACAAGCGTTGCGAGTTGCAAACCAGTTATCAAATGATCTTAGCCTGGCAACACAATATTCAGAGCAAGACCAGGAAAGGTATTTCAGATGGCAATGTGTGTGTAAAGATATTTAAGGTTTACAGCAGCCAGATGCCCATGCTTGGATAAATTCAATATGAAACTGTTAAAAAGAAAGCTATGTATTCTAAGAGCATGTGTTGCGGTTATTTATTATTTATACCTCAGAAGAACTACAGCAATGTTATCAGCACAGGTCAACCAACCCTTTTTCTTTTCTTGAGCAAAAAGGATATGAGTCTCTGTCATGAATATACCCATTTTAGTTTTATGCCAACAGCAACAACCCACCCCAAAGTATCCCACCATCATGGGTAAGAAAGCAGCTAATCATCGCTGCACCAACCACATTTCCTTACAAACGCACATACCAAAAGACTAGATTGTGGACTACATTGCAGGGTTGCCCTACCCTACTACTCTCTCACACTCTGCCCCCTGTAATATTACTACAACAACACTGGGATACTTTGCAGGGGTGATGTAACCCACACTTTCTCTGCCATAATACCCACCCTCTTGCAATATAGATATGTGATTGATTTAATGCTTACATACTCAAAAAGCAAAATAATTTGCATGAAATTAATCCTCGGTTAGGAAGGGCAGAAGCTCTTTGCTGCTTCCTTTGGGGTGGACATGCTGTTGCCCATTTGCAACTGTACTAAAATTCTGGCTCTCTCTATTATTTTCGTTTTGCAACTATCACTTCTTTACCAGAGAATATGGGGAAACAGCTTCAAAATAAGCACCAAGTATTTTCAAAATGAACCAGGAAGTCCTTTCTCTATTGTCTGAAGAAGGAACTTCCCTGGGCCATTTTGAAGCCATTTTGGGTTTTCTCTTGGGCTTGTATGACTCCAAATTTCTACCTGGCAGTTATTACCTAATGAGTTACCTGGCCACTTTTTGGCTAAACACACTAAGGTGGGAACAAGCTCATATCTCACAAAGTTGAATGGTGCCTGCACATTTTGTTTCATAACTTTTGCTCCAAAAGAGTTAGATACTTTTTACAAATGAAATTTTAGAATCTGGGTCCCTTTCTGGTGTCTGCCTGGCACACCCCCCAGAAACTCTGACCATCCTTCAAACTCCATCCCAAACAGTTTTTCTCCTGTCTCAATGGCTATCCAGAGAGATGGACTCATTCAAAGCTATCATTTTATTGATACAGTTGTAGCAGGATGGGATGTGAGCATCTCAGTTGCCACAGCTACAGGTATGCCAAATACAGCCCGCTATCTGCTATATGATCCCTAGGGTCAAGGAATCATTCACAATAGCATCTAAATTGGCCTTCGCCAACCTGGTGCCATCCAGATGTTTTGGCATACAACTCACATCAGCCCTGCCAGCATGGTAACGGTTGGGTGAATGCTGGTCTAAATCCTTCATTAAGTGCCAAGTTCAGTAGAAAGGCTTGAGTACAATAGCATGTTGAAATTCATGACCACAGTTATAATTAACACAAACACACCACCAATCTCAAGTTAACACACACAACACTGGGGGCAGAAAATCTCTACTGAGCCTGAAGCGCTAATAAAGTTAAAGGGCACAATCCTTTGGGGAGTTCAACTGAGAAGGCCCAACTGAAATGAATGGGAGCTGCTTTTGCACAGCTTCCATTAATCTCAATGGGACTTGCTTAGGAGAACAGCATAGTGGGTTGTGCCCCAATTTGCTCTGAGTGCCTGGAAGAGGCCCCTTTTCTTAAAAAGCTCTCTTGGGTCAGTGTCAAGAAGCCTTCTGCCCTGATGTTTTGGGGAACAGCTGAAGAAGTCACTCACCTCATAGACATTAAATTGGCTTTGTCCTCTTGCCAATTCACGGTAGCTGGTCGTAAACTCCCCAATGAAGTCGTGGCTGTTGAGTGGGAAAGAAATTGCTATGAACAACTCTGTAGAACAAAGGTTCTCCCATTCCATCACCTCCTCTACTTAATAGGCCTCTTTTTTAACCGAATAATAATAATAATGATCCCAGCAAATAAGTGACAAGATCCCCTTCTCATCCCTGCCACACCCACCTTTCTTTTTCCTAATGTGAATCTTACACATGTGGCCCTGGGACAAAAAAATGTTGTTGTTGTTGTTGACAACATCATTGGGGCGGAGAATGTATTCTGCCAGTACAATGCAGCCAACTGCATAAGCCAAATTCCTTTTTACTAAATGTGTTGATTAATGGGAGAGGGGTCATATTTTGTATAAATTGTTTTGTTTTGTTTCGTTTCCTGGGGATCCTCAAAGAACGTCAAGGCATTTCACAGACCTGCAATACAGAACACTGCTAAATTTCTTCTATCTAACTTTGCTTTCAGTCTAGCTCCTCCTAGCCAGAAAGGGTAAAAAACTAAACCCCAAAACACCCACCTTTTTAAACAAAGGAGTTATAAATGCCACTTACCTGCCATCTCGGTCCCAGTCATATACTTCCACCTTTATAGTTCTGGAAAAGATGACATTAATGGTCATTCCCAAATCAAGCTGCCATCCCTATTGCTATCACTTCAGATTCTTTCTCTCTGTGGAAATCATTGGCAAGAAAAATGTCAAGCTGTACACGAGAGATAAAAGCTATCCTTCGCAGAAAACCTGGGGGAAATGAGCCCCAGTGGGATTTTGGTGATATTAAAACTGCACTGCTTTCTCTCTGTGGCAGGGAGTTTCCTGTGTGGGTCCTGGAGTGGCACTTCTGAGCCATTTGGGAATGAGGTTTCTGTACATTCATATACAGTTGTACGTCTGTACATTCATATACAGTTAAATGAGCATGTGTACACATATATCTCCAGAGCACATTCAGAGCACATTCTTTCCCTCAAAGAATTCTGGGCACTGTAGTTTGTCTCTCACAGAATTACAATTCCTAGCAACCCTTAGAAAACTACAATGTCCAGAAGGGGAAAATGTGCTCAAAAGGTATATTGTATATACACAGTCATGACTTCCAATGTGTTGGGCAATTTGTTGCCAGGGAGTGAGGTGGGCAAGATGCCTTTTCTTCTAAGCCCTCTCAGAATGTGTCCTGACAGGGAAAGGAGCCAGAGACCTCCCATTTTTTCCATCCCCAGTAGCCAGCCCACCCATGAAAGAGAGTGAAGAAGCTGCCTCAGGCCCTGAGGTGGTGCCCCTACAGGCCCCTCTCCCCGGCTTCATCACTGGCAGAGCGCGGCAACGGCATTGATGCCAAATTCTGGTGACATCTTGCAGGATCTGGCTGAAATCTCACGGGTTCTCATGGAGAGTGGCAGATCTTGTGAGATTTCGGTGAGGAATTGTGAGATCTCACCAGAAACTCGTGCCAATGCCAGTGATGCTGTGGCCCGGCAAAGCAGGGTGGCCCTTCCCATCTTGCCTCAAGCGCCAAAAAGGGGACACACCACCCCCTTGATAAGTGAAAAGTTGGGATATAAAAGATTCTGATAAATAAGCAAATAAATTGGCTTTGCTTTGTCTTTGAATAATGAAGAAACGTGAGTGGAGGCTGCCAGATAAGCTCTCTAGGCTTTGTTCAGTTGCAGCAGGAAAGAGTTTCATCTTCTTTGGTTAACAGATGGACCCACTGTGGCCAAGTTTGCAAACCCAGCGTCTAATGTCTATTTTGCTTACAACGACACCAGCTGTTCTCATTACTCCGAAGAAGGCAGTGGAGATGCCGGCCGTAATCACTTTCCTCCTACTGTCCCCCTTCCTATGTTAGGTCCCCAGCCACTGGGTTGTTGTCAAGAAATAACCTTGGCTAGCCAGCTTCTTAAACTCCTGTTAGAAAAGTGACAGTGATTAATTCACCCGTGGCTCCATGCATGTTGACAGGTGACAGGTGAAGTCTCACGGGCATTGGTGAGAGCGGAGAAGTCAGGTCACTCTTTCAACTCCAGTTGGAGGTTCATTTGCAGAGAATGTGCCACGTCCCCCAGTGACTTTTGCAATTGCTACCTAAATATTTTCACTCCCTCTTGAAGCTTGCCAGTCTGCAAGCCGAACGGCTGCACTAGCCAGCAAGTTATAGAAAATGAATGAGTGGTAAAATATACAGCAAAGCCAGTCTTTTGTCAACGAATAGATAAGCATTCCTAAAAGGCCATGAAAGGGTTAAAGGTAAAGGTAAAGGGACCCCTGACCATTAGGTCCAGTCGTGACCGACTCTGGGGTTGCGCGCTCATCTCGCATTATTGGCCGAAGGAGCCGGCGTATAGCTTCCAGGTCATGTGGCCAGCATGACAAAGCCGCTTCTGGCAAACCAGAGCAGCACATGGAAACACCGTTTACCTTCCCGCTGTAGTGGTTCCTATTTATCTACTTGCATTTTGACGTGCTTTCGAACTGCTAGGTTGGCAGGAGCTGGGACCGAGCAACGGGAGCTCACCCCGCCACAGGGATTCGAACCGCCGAACTTCTGATCAGCAAGCCCTAGGCTCAGTGGTTTAACCACAGCGCCACCTGGGTCCCTATGAAAAGGGTTAGACAGCAAATAAAAATAAACATACTCATGAAGATGAAAGAACCTCGGATTCCTGTTGTGTGGGGACTAATGGATAGCCAATGAATGTGAGTTCTACGAATCCTTATGTTGGCTAAGAGACTGCAAGATTGGGAGGACACACCCACCATTTTTCACCCAGTGGTTTGAAGACCTCACTCCCTTTTCTGTGTTTGATCATACAGTGGTACCTCCGGTTATGAACTTAATTCGTTCCAGAGGTCCATTCTTCACCTGAAACCGTTCATAACCTGAGGCGCGCTTTCGCTAATGGGGCCTTCCGCCGCCAGCGTGTGGCTTCCACACGCATCCCGGGGGCAAAGTTCGCTACCAGCAGCATGTACTTCCGAGTTAGGAGAGCTCTTTACCCGAAGCCAGGGGTGCCCAAACTTTTTTCAAAGAGGGCCAGATGTGATGAAGTGAACATTCACTTCACTACAATTCACTACATTCACTACAATTTTGCCCCAAGTTGTTGAGCTTTTTAAAGGATTTTGCCTCAGGACATATACTGCCACGGGGGGCCGCTGAAACAGACTTAGTTTGGACATGCCTGCCCAAAGCGTTCGTAAGGAGGACAGTACGTAACCCAAGGTTCCACCGTATGGCTTATAACCACCAGTTTTATTTAGATACCTACCTGAACTGCCTACATGTTTAAATCAGAATTGATAAAATATTCTTTTTGTGTTAATGTCAGCTGGCAATATTTCTTTTAAATTACCACTAGTTTGCTTTTCTCTTCTTTCTTTCTGCTATAATTCATAAAATCTTTTGAACATTTGCTATATTCATAAAATATTTTGAATCTTTTGTGAAAAATATTTTTTCTTAAAAAGTTGAAAGAATCTGCACAAAAATATTCACAAACTTAAGGATGGCAGCAAAAGAGAGATGCTGTTATCTTTTGGTGAGCTGGGGCAGAGTGCAGAAAGCAATCAAGGCAGCCAGTGGTCTGCTACATTCCTATCTCAAATCACTCCAAAGCTCTGCTGAAGGACAATATAGAAATCTTTTCAATAATAAAAAATATCAGAGGTGGGGAACCTTTGTACAGCAGGCTACATTCCATCCACGTAGAGCTTTCTACAAACATCTATATATGTCCATAGAATCATAGAATCGTAGAGCTGGGAGGGACCTCAAGGGTCATCTAGTTCAACCCCCTGTGGGAATCTCAGGTAAAGCATCCATGGCAGGTGGCCATCCAACCTCTGCTTTAAACCCTCCAAGGAAGGAGAGTCCACAACCTCTTGTTCCACAGTCAAACAGCTCCGGCCGTCTTATCCCCAACCCAGTCAAGCAAAAAGCATTATAACAGTTCAAACTTCAAACTGGAGATTTCTCGCCTAACCAATGATGAGTTGCAAAGTCCAATAGGACAGCACTGATAACCTCTTCTTGGGTTGAGAAGTGCTGCTCTGATCTAAAAGGTAAAGGTAAAGGACCCCTGGATGGTTAAGTCTAGTCAAAAGCGACTATGGGGTTGCGAAGCTCATCTCACTTCCAGGCCAAAGGAGCCGGCGTTTGTCCACTGACAGCTTTCCTAGTCATGTGGCCAGCATGACTGAACTGCTTCTGGCGCAACAGAACATCATGATGGAAATCAGAGGGCACGGAAACGCCATTTACCCTCCTCCCACAGTGGTACCTATTTATCTACTTGTACTGGCGTGCTTTCAAACTGCTAGGTTCGAAGGAGCTGGGACAGAGCTCACTCCATTGCATTCCGTTGCTCTGGTGTGTAATGCTACTTGGACAGTTAATTGTGTTTATAGTCTCCAGAACAGAAAACAGCAGTTTAAGCCCTAAAAAACAGGCAGATACTCAGTTTAAAGCTTGCCACTTGGTAACATCAGTACACACATTCTCTTTCTTGGGTCTCTGTGTGCATTTGCTATTCCCTTCTACAAGTGAATTCCTTTCAGTCTCTCAGATTTTAGAATTTCACAAATTTCTCAGAACAGACGCACACACTATTTATTAATGTGGTAAACCCATGAGTTTATATTGTCTTATCAGTTTAATACCCTCTAAATATTTCACATTTCAAAAGAGCGACACTCGGGTGTATTTATTACACCCCTATTCTCACACCAAGGATCACTGCTAGACATCCCTCCCTATACACACAATTATACCTTGTTGAAGGCTCTTCTCCACCTGACAGGAGCTGTGTTCTGCAAAAGCCTGATATATATATATTTTGCACTGATTTAGATGCATGCTCTTTGGCTTATATGGTGGAAAAAAACATGATGGTCTTATAGAGCTTTGTTCCATTCTGGTTGGTGGAAACTGCAGTGTTGTGTCTCAAGCAAACAGTATATTCTGCCATCTTTTAACTTGTTCATCTACCTCTGAACAAGTGCAAACAAATTATTAAAATGACTCCCACCCTCTTATCCTTGCATTCCTGCATTGGATCTTTAATTAGTTTGTTTCGACTGCTGCGTGGGCCTTCCTCACCCCCACCCCTCATTTTTAGGTGGTATATTTTTAGCTTTAGTTGCCATGGAAACATATGACACTGGGACCAAGCTAGTCACCGATCGAGACAACAAATGCAATCTTCTCCTCATTCTGTTTCCTGATTGAAAGTGTGCTTTCAAATATTAACCTTTTCTTCATCCGGTGGTTGAAAATGATAGCAGACATTGGCTGCAAATCCTGGCTACTTATAGGGTGGGTGTTTGTATAGAAAGTCACTACCTATAGCTATACTTAGAGCTCTCTCATATCTGCTGACCCCTTGATTCCTGTTACTTTGATCATTATCCATGTGTGGGACTGGAACTACCCAGCTGATATGAACAGGCTTACAGTACATCCATACTTGCAGAACTACAATCGAATTTAGTGGAAGAAACCTTAAGGAAAAGTGATGGAAGACAGTCTGATGAAGACTGAGCTGCTCCTGACTGCTGTGAGGCGGGGTGGAAAGCTGGAGGTGGAATGTCATATCTTGGAAAATGCCATGGCTAGCTGACTCAGATCCTGAGCAGGAGCATACTGAAACCTTCTGTTGCAGGTCCCTTCTTGTTGCCTTCCAGTCTTCATTAGCAATAGTTTCTCTGCAGCTCTCTACCCATCCTCCTCTACATCAGACCCAAGCAGATAAAATGTGCTCCAACTCCATATATTTTATTCTCTGTAGGAAGCAGATTGGTGAAATTAGTGCAATCAGCATATCTCAAAGACCTACATTGGCTCCCAGTACGTTTCCGAGCACAATTCAAAGAGTTGGTGCAGACCTTTAAAGCCCTAAATGGCCTCAGCCCAGTATACCTGAAGGAGCGTCTCCACGCCCATCGGTCACCCCAAACACTGAGGTCCAGCGCTGAGGGCCTTCTGGCGGTTCCCTCGCTGCAAGAAGTGAGGTTACAGGGAACCAGGCAGAGGGTCTTCTTGGTAGTGGTGCCTGCCCTGTGGAACGCCCTCCCATCGGATGTCAAGGAAATAAACAACTATTTGACTTTTAGAAGACATCTGAAGGCAGCCCTGTTTAGGGAAGTTTTTAATGTTTGATGTTTTATCATCTTCTTCTTCTTCTTCTTCTTCTTCTTCTTCTTCTTCTTCTTCTATAATAATATTCTGTTGGGAGCTGCCCAGAGTGGCTGGGGAAACCCAGCCAGATGGGCAGGGTACCATCATCACCATCATCATCATCATCATCATCAAAGCAGGCTCAGTATTTCTGCTGGTTATTATTATTTTTAAAATTATCAAAAATAAATGCAAGAACAGAGATCTAGCACTCACTTTTGATTATCATGAGTTAACATGTTTTTTTAAAAAAAAATTCTTATAAAAATTCAGCAGAGGGGACCACAACCAAGAGAGCTGATAGGAATTGTTGTGTTGTTGTTGTTTAGTCTTTTAGTTGTGTCCGACTCTTTGTGACCTCATGGACCAGAGCATACCAGGCACTCCTGTCTTGCACTGCCTCCCACAGTTTGGTCAGACTCATGTTGGTGGCTTTGAGAACACTGTCCAACCATCTCGTCCCCTGTTGTCCCCTTCTCCTTGTGCCCTCCATCTTTCCCAACATCAGGGTCTTTTCCAGGGAGTCTTCTCTTCTCATGAGGTGGCCAAAGTATTGGAGCCTCAGCTTCACGATCTGTCCTTCCAGTGAGCACTCGGGGCTGATTTCCTTCAGAATGGATAAGTTTGATCTTCTTGCAGTCCATGGGACTCTCAAGAGTCTCCTCCTCCACATTACAGTATGTTGTCTGTCCTAATGCACATACATTTTTGCAAGTAATTTCCCTTGATGTAATGTATTTTTGCATGTTGTTTATATGGATATATGTATTTCAATGCACACTTCGCCCTAATATTCTATCTCTATATCTTTATGACCTTATTCTTTTGCTACTGTTTGCTTTGAACTGACTGTAATTCTGTGTTTTGTAAATTGCTATAACCAGCCAATGTGGTGAAGGGTGGGTAAATATCAACACAAATGGAATGCAAAATGTTTGGTTGGAAAGCTGCAACACAAAATTCAGAGAAGCTCAAATTTGGAAGAGTAGCTGCCTTTTGGTTTGTGTATTGCTCTGGGAAATGAGAATTAGGCAGGTTCACATAAAAATGTGAACTGAATCTCTCTCCATCCCCAGTTCCCTGTCACAGATAGTTTAGCCTTTTCATTTTACCCAGGTAAAATGCAGTGGGAGCCAGAATCATATTTCACATAAATTAAGCCACCTCTAGAGGAGAAAAGTGACAGCAAAATTAGAATAATTTAGAGAACGAAACAAATACTGTTAAGTGGGGGAGTGTGAAGGGTGGGGGGAGAAACACTGAGAACAAACCCTGAGGAAATATATCCAGCCCTTTGCCTGTCTGCTCTGAGGGTTTGTAATTTTTTTTTATTTTAAAGCAAGAATTCAACCATCTGTGTTGCTGTGAGAAGAGCACTCTTGGCTGGAGGAGAGAGACCTATTCCTTTTCAAAGCAAAGAAAATGGAAGGTAGGTGATAATGCAGCGAGTTTTCAGTTTTTCAAGAAGCAAAAGGCCAGAATCATTTTGACTCTTCCTTCGATAATCTCCAAACTGAGGCCCTAGTACTGCAAGGTCAAGAACTGAATACATCTCAACCTGTCTGGCAGCTGTGGTTCCCAAGAGGAGGATTGTAACGTGTTCTCTAGGGCATTGCCAGATCTAATGGTTTATTAGTCTCTTCTTGTATAGAGCCGTCACCAGAATAGCATTTCTGAACAAAGTTCTGACCCCCCACCAATGCAGCCCCTGACATAAATTAGCAAGCTGTGATGAATTCTGACTGGCTCCAAGAGACACAGACATAAACATCTAGAGGGATTTGTATTAGAGGGATGGTGACAGTAATTAAAGCTGACGGCAGGCCTTCATGGCAACATATAGGGCTCCCGTGTGTACTCTAAGCAGAGTAAGATGGATCTTGGGCACTGCCAAGAATTGCCTTCATAAAACATTCTGCAAACTTTATAGTACCATCATTGCAGGCCCAGCATTTGGGTGGAAAACCTTCACCCTGAAAAACTTAATGGCAAGGTTTCTATACATGCAAATGTTTTTTTTCTTGGATGACTGGGTCTCCAAGGATTCTTCATTGACACAAGCATCATTGACACAAGACATTTTCTCTTCCATTCAATATAGTTCTCTTCAAGAAGGAAGACAAGGGAGAGAAATGAGAACTACTGCCCAATTTGTATGTTGGATGTATGTATGTATGTATGTATGTATGTATGTATGTATGTATGTATGTATTATCACTTCAGGTTTCTTCTAGAGAAGCTAAAAACAAAAACAAACCATGGGTAGAGTTGAAAGGCTCCAGAAAGGATGCTCAACCACTGAGAAGCAGTTATGAGTCTGTCAGTTCAACAGTACCATCAGACTGACCCACTATTTCCCCAAGCTTATTCACTTTGTTTCATTGGTGTACTGAACCTGGCTTCTCTATGTGCAAATCCAACACTCTAGCCAAACCTTTGCCAACCTGGGCTTCTCCAGATGTTTTAGGCTACTCTGGGGCCGATGGGAGCTGTAGGGTAAAACATATGAAAGACTCCAGGTTGGCAAAGGCTGCTCTCATCCACAATTGAACATCTGGTTTCTGGGCAAATGGAATGTACAGCCAATGGAATTATATGCAGGTCCCAATGGAAATCATCCCTCTAATATTATCCTTGTAACAGGCACTTAGAAAATCCATTCTATTGGCAAATAAAAAGACATGGAGCTCTCGGTGCAGATGTGTGGCTAATTCAAATAACTGTAACATGAAGCACAGTGGGCACAATCTAGCAGTGCCAGGAACCTTAAACAGTGCGATGCTATGGCTGCATACACGCCTACTTGGGAGTAAGCGCCACGGAATTCATTGAGGCTTTCTATTGAATAGACACGTACAGGATTCCACCAAACACTCCATTGCCTTCAAACTGCTTAATGTAATCCTGGTCATAGCCAGAATTTCTAAGCAATAATTGCAGCACTCAAGTTTCATGTTGCTTGCATAACCAGCAATATTGCATCGCTAAGTGTATCAATCTGGATGTACTTAGCTGTTCGGAAAAGTAAATCTGTAAATAAAATAAAATTAACAGTATCACTGGATTCAAATCACTCCCATATCAGCAACCACTCCCAAATCACCAACCATCAAACTTGAGAATTTATGAAGATGGGGGCGGAGGGAACCAAAAAGCACTTGAAAACCCATTCACATAAATAGAACTATGTCATTAGATATGTGGCTAGCATCCAAAAACTTGAGTGCATCCCAGGTCTTATAAGGCCAGTAGTCAGTTTCTATAATAACAGAATGTGTCAGAGCAGAATACCCTGAAGGAAATGTCTGCCACCTCATTGGGTTGTAGTAATTTGTCGTGAATGCTACTTTGGGCAAAATTAAAGTCACAGTTGAGCACACTGCATCCTTGTAGAATGGGCAAGGCTAAGAAAAAGGCAACCCAGAGCACATATATTTGGAAGAATAATTTCACACTTACTAGAAAGCAATGGTATTTAGTTCTGAGCAAACATACATAAGACTGCTCTGAACAGCTGCAAGAACTACGGTAGATGGCTATTATGGGCTTGGATTCCTGAACCCTCTTTACCATTCCTTTTTCTTCCCTTGTGAAATGGAGCTCCAGTGACATGGTTGTTTGTGAGGATTAATAAGATAACCATAGCAAAACCCTTCACATGCCTAAATGGTTATAATAATGCACTGAGAGGTTATATCAACATAAGTGATAGAGTGTTCTCAGCTATATTTTTTGACAGATACTTCAGAGTGCAACCTGGAGTCCTTCGGAAAATAATGCATTGTGGTTTTCCTTCCATTTTAGCAAGATAGCCATGTGATATGAAGCCAAGAGGTTGCAGCCAAATGGGTCACTTTTACACCTAAGAAAATATGCCTTGTGGGAGTCAATATTCTCCCCCCCCCCCGAGTTTAAAATAAGCTTTATTTAAATATTAAAAATTACAAAATTTTTAAAAAGTCAACATTCTTATAGATTCTTCTCTTTATTTACTTCGTTTCAGGAGGAATTTTATTTGATTCATGTGCTTTTAAATCTCCGAAGTCTGAGCAAAGCAAAGCAAAAAAAGTTAAAGGGAATTGTATTAAAGGATATGAAAGCAAATCATTTAGGAAAATGCAGTGAGCTGTCAGCGCATTTCTGGAGAATGACTGAGCAAAATATGTAGGTATGAGGTACTGTACTATATCTTACTGATTTCAGATTCCAAGTTACACAGAACTCTTGATCATGAAACAGAATGAATGAATAGGTCCTAATATAGTGTCTTAGTCTGCAATTCTACACTTCTACACTTGCTTACCTGGGATTGCACTCCCAGTCATATTTTTTCCTTTTCTGCCAAGAAATGATATCCCTCCACAATGAAGGGGTGGGGAAGATGTTTTGTTCATTTGATGTACACCTTGCACAGTATATAGCTGGGTTTTATCACCAGGAACCACTGGCATGGAAAACAGCTTTGTAAATGTACATCAGGGCTAAGCATCTAATCAATGGTAAACATTGTAGGTTTCATGGTGGTAAGAGCTGCAATTAAAGCACAGCTCTTAAGCTTGCAAGTGTAAACACACGGATGCTGAGAGTGAATTCTATTGTGTTTTTATGACAACCGCAAGCTGAGTGAAGAATATATTGCACTGGGTAATGGGCCCAATCATTCTTCCTATAATTGGCATTCCTATGTACAAGGCTCTCTTATTACGCTGATTAACATGACTGTCAATCCCCTCCCAGCAAGACTATCTCTCCTGAATTGCTACTGACCTTTTCTGTGGTTTTAGGCACAGGAATGATAGCTGCTTTTGCAAATGAAACAGATAATCCATCTCCAGGACATCTTCAATCACACCTTTCCCAGGCCTTTTAGTTCATTTCCATCCATCAATCACCCATTAAGTACATCTCTGTTCCAAGCAGCCTTCTCTAGGGAGTCCTCTCTCTTCACAGCACCTCCACTTTTGCCTTTTCAGTTATGTTGACAGAACCTGAGCCATCTAATTTGGAACAGATCAGAGCCCCAGGTTTTTAGATTCTCTTAAGTCCCCAGGGAAGAGAAAACACTCGCATCGCTTTGTTACTGGATGTGACAATTTCTACAGTACTGTATACAGTGCATAGCCATTTGGGTTATAGAAATCATAAGCCATAGCTGACCTTGGCTATTGAACATACCATCATTTAAACTAACTAGAGTTTGGACCTAAACACAGAACTCTGGTAAGTTTTAAAGCAAGTCCTCATGTGTGCATATAATGCTAAAAAATAGTTTAGTGATATATCAGGAAAGGGTCAATATTAAGCAGGGGTACCTCCTACTCCACTGCTCCAATGGTCCACTCATCTTCCCTTCTTTCATACACAGTGAAGGCCAGTCCATTCGGGCAAGTGGGGCACTGCCCCAACAACCTGTCCTTGGTCTCAGTGTTGCCCTTATAGAACTTGGCAGAGAGGCAAACAGGAAGGAAACTAGAATTGGCTGGCTTTGCCTCTCCTCGGCTTTGGCTCCACCTACTCTTTGGGCTCCCTGCAGTCTGCCCTTCCAGTCCTAATGGATGCCAGTCACCACTGATCCCCCACTCTCAGCTCAGTTTAAATCCCACTCACTGCAGCATGTGGGTAGTGAATGAATTGGCTGAGTACTGGTGGTGGTAGCACAGATAATGCATATTACCAGATCTCACTATACAGCTCTGAAAGTTGCAGGAGGCTCTCAGGGTCTGGCCCTGAAAGCCTTAATCCTCAAAGGGCTTGTGATCCCTATGAAGTCATAGAATCAGTGCTAATACAATAGAAAGAGGTGAAATGGACAGCTACTTCTTTGCAGAGGCAAAAGGGAGCAGTTGTCAATTGCTGCATGTTTTTCTTATTTTGAACCTAAGAGCAAAGGAAAGTTCCTGCTCAACCAGCTCAAGGGACCATGGAGTCCAGCTTCTTATTTTTCCAGCTGTGACCATCCAGGGGCTTCCAGAAAGCCCACAAGTGAAGCTTGAAGGCAAGAGCGCCCCCTGTAGAGCTTGAAGGCAACAGCATCCCTGCATTGCTTATCCCCAGCATCTAGCATTTGGAGCGCCGCCATTTATTAAAGGAAGTGTTTTCACTGAGCCAGCCTTAACAATCCTGAGTGCCCCTCACAAGGAGCAGAAGCCTCCCCTGGAGATTCAAAGGAGTGGAAGGGCAGAGGAGGGCAGGCAGTGAGTAAAAGAGAGAGAATGCCAGAGAGTGGGGGTAAGAGCATGAGAGAGACCTGTTTTGGAGTTGCAACGTTTGGGGTACCTGTGGTATTATGTTGGATCCAAGCTTTCCTGTAAGACCTCCTGATCCTTTCCTCTAATGAAGCAACACACACAGTTGTCAAAACGGCATCTTATTTCATGGGGTCTGTACCTGTCATAGTCTCCGTTGCACAGGGCCCGCACCGGGATAGCAAAGGACTGCCATACAGGGTTCAAAGTGTTCTTCACCACTTCGGTTTTGTGGCAGATGGTAAATCTGGCAGGATACAAATAAGGCCAGTTGAGTTAGGGTAGACAGGGAAAAATAAATAAGAACAATGCTCCCCTAATGCCAGGCAATCATGGACAGGGGCAGACTAACACAAGGTTGGACCATGACCAAAATGGATTACCGGTACTTGCTTTTAAAAAATGTAACAACTCTCTAACAAAGCACCATCTTGGTAAAAGGTGCCTGGATCTTCCTCAATGAAACTGATCTTTTGAACAAGCCTAAATAGAACTGCATACAACCAAAGGGCAGCATCATAGGCCTTCAGTACCAGCAGATCAAAATTTTGAAGCCGGGGTGGGGAACCTGTAACTCTCCAGATATAGTTTTGGACATGCAACTTCCATCAACCCCAGGTATAAAAAACAAACTTGTGCTTCCTTGGCAACTGAATGAATGAAATGGCCTTATACTGAGATCAGGTGGTAGTAGCTGTCTGAAATCTTCAGCAGAGTCTCCTCTACCTTGGAAGGGTGGAGAACACCAATGAAAATGGAAAAGGAAGCAGAAGCTGCTGTGATTTGCATGCTCGTCTGTGGTCAGGAATGGAAATCTGTCAAGCAAATTCAATGGGTGTTCACTGACATCATTGTTATTATTAAGTCTGCAGATGATACGTAATGACTATAGCTGTCAAGTTCTCCCCTTTTTTATGGGAAATTCCCTTATGCTGAATAGGCTTCCTCGCGAGAAAAGGGAAAACTTGACAGCTATGGTAAAGACATAAGAAGAGCCTGCCATCTAGTCCATCTAGTCAAGCTTTGTATTCTCATACCAGCCAACTAGATGCAGGATCTGAACACAACTGCAATCTCCCCTGTTGTGGTTTCCAGTAGCCCTCGCCAATACATGCAGTGACTCCATTAGACTCTGGATCAAACTGGGGACCCCCACCCTGGATCCAGTACCAAATAAGTTGGGGGTGGGGATTATATTTAATTAGGCCTTTAAAACCCTAATTAAACATCTAGCTGAAAGATGGGCATGGGAAGGAGACCATGCATAGTTCTATTCTAACCCCATTTAACTAATATGTAATTCATTCTCTCCTCTCTTTTTTTTACAGCATTTTGATCTTTCCTTTACAATGAAATGTGAATGTAATTTATGTAAACATTTATGTATGTTACGTAAGTTGGGTAACTTAACTTAAATAGGGGACATGAAATGTGTAAGGTAGTATTTGGCGGAAACCAAACTGCAGCAAAACAGAAGCAGAGCTGATTTTGATTAACACAGGTTGGGACAGAAACTGTTGCCAGTTCAACCCCAATCCTAGCCCTGCTATCTGATGGAGATGCCATGTTCTCTAGTCCATTGAAAATTCAACTATGATTAAGTGTCCCTGTTATTTAGAACTGTCAAGAGGAGGACAATGTTGGCCATCTGTAGACTACCAATGACTCTTCTAAGCTTATTAACAACTAGCTTTACCTGTTTCAAATTAAGCATATAATTTAATCTCTAACTGGCTCTGCATACAACCCAAGTAGTATCCATCAGCATTTTTAAAAAATGGCATTGAGAATCATTACATGCAGGCAACTTGATTCTCTTTTGTCCCATATCAATAAGCAGGTTTAAAATCTCAGCCAAAGAACATCCTTACCTCGCTGATTTGAAATGATTTTCAGAGAATAATTTCTTAGTGACCTTGCGTAAGTGTAAGTAGACCCACTAGGAAGTCACATCAGAACAGGTGTCAGTCAATTTTTGAGGACTGCTAACATTGCAAAACGGGCTGTGTAAAGATGGATTAATTTCTCCCAGAACAGTGCATAACACTCAGCGCATAACATTCATAAACATGAGAATGCTTAAAAGTGTTTCCCCACCTAGCCTGAGGGGACATTGCACTGCAAACACTGGGTTGTTTAGATCCAGATTTTCTGTGTCTGCAATTGGTAGTATGTGTGCACCCACACAATTGGTAGTATGTGTGCACTCTGTTTTCCATCTTAAGTTTTCCATAGTTGTTCAGCTATTGTTACCTAGTTTCTAAGCTTGTTTGGAGCCGGAGGATGGGTATATAATACTTCTATTGTTAGAAAAGGAGGGCAGCTGCACCATGGATATGGTGCCCAATACATTTTGAATAAACTCATTATCAAGGGAAATGTTTTATGCTTCTTGGTGGGGGGAGTGCTTGGGACAATGTTTTGCGACAGGCCACCTAAGCAAGCTCTGTTACAATCTGAATAATCACCCTGCCCCCAAAGCAAAAGCACTTACGTCCCATCCTCGTTACTCCTGTAGAACACCATGAATGGGTCAGATTTTCCAAAGAAATCTTTCTTGTCCAGCTTGTTGGCACAGAACTGCATTGTGGCCACATCCTTGGAATGGAGAACAGAAAACATATCTATCAACTATTTGTTTCTTTCTGAAAATATTTATATACTGCCTAATTTGCACACATCTCAAGATCGGATAGGGCTTCCTGTACCTGCAATTTGCCTGTAAGACACCATCCATGCAACTGTTAATTGTGTATTTGTTGTCTTTTTTAAATTTGGCCCAGAGATCCTGAGTGCTATACTATACTTTCTTGGTAGTAGGCAGGTATGAGAGGGAGCCAGAGTATCCAACTTTACGTGTTGTTTGTGAATTCAACTCAGTGCGCAATTCTTCTTCCATTCGCCTGCCAAACTCTCAGCTAATGATGCTACAGGCTGTGAGCCTCTGCCTCTCTTCAGTCGGATACGAGTGACTCACCATGTGAGTGGTGTAAGCATTTAATCTTTCAAAGGATACCATTGTAGGGGAGTGAATAGGAGGAGCACATCTTCAAGAGTGGAGCACATTGAGGACAGTTGGGATGTCGTAACTCTGTCCCAGGTGTGTCACTATTGCCTTGTCATGTGCCCCTCCTCCTCCTCTTGTTCCCATTGATCTGTCTTGGCATCATGGTTTGTTAATAAGTACCCAATACTTTTTGAGAGCCTATGCTGAAAAGCATTCAAGAGATGCAAATCACAAATAAAGTCTGCAGAGCTCAAAGGCAGCAAAAATCCAGGGTAGAGAGACAGGCCAACTCTTCCATGAATTAAATGGCTGCCTTGTCCCCACTCAATGTGCACAACATGCTTCCTAAAGGAAGTTTGGAAAGCATTGCTTTCTAAGCTAGGACCTGTGGGATGTGATATGTAGATAGCAGTCAAGTACAACATTCCTTGTTTTCCTCACAAGAGTGAACTTGCAGGGGAATGTTTGGTCCAGCCAGGCTAGAGATGCTCTGTTGGTCAACAGAGGACAAAGGGACTATTCCCATATTGGATAGATTCCACATGTATATACTCTGTAACTAAGTCTGCCTTCAGGGATCCATCTGTGAACTGAATGTGTGAGTAAACCTATTTTATATACTTTACACAAGATTGTGCCGTGTCTATTCTTTTAAGAGGGAGATATAAGGGAAATTACAATGAATCTATATCGAGAAGCTTAAACAAGCTTGCAACCAACTACCCGCTGTGCGTATAAAAGGGGAATGTAAAACTCTGCTAAGTTATAGAACTTGCTAGTGCACCTTAGGAATGATATTATTAAACAATATATCCTCTACTGCCTCCCTGAACATTCCCACAGGGCCAACATCACTAGTGCTTGTAGCAGCAAAGCAGATGGTGGGATAAGGAAACCCACCAGATGATGCATTGTGCTGATAAGAGTAGGGAGTGGAATAATGTTTTAAGCAACCCCTGATCTCAACCATTTCCCAACAATGGTCCTATGGCTTTACTGGTTCAGGGGAGAGCATCTTCACCACAGTCCTAGAAGATGCCTCCTGAGATGGTCAGCAGGAAACTATCCTTGAGGACCATGGTAGATGGTCTAGAGAGAAGATGCTCAAAAGGCTCTCAGGTGATGCAGGATGCTCAGCCAGAGGTCACCTGCTCCTTTGGGCAGCTTTAATCCTTGGCATTACTGCTCCCTGTTCAAGCCAAAAACAGCACACAAGAATCAAGCAAGCTGCTCCTGATCTGGGGACAAAGGCAAAATGGAACAGTGCAGAGGTCTTGGGGCATGTTATCACTTCCCATGAGGTGTCCACCAGATAATACATGGTGTCCTACATGCTGCTTTTGGAGTAGAGAGCAAAAGCTGGGTTGTCCAGGAAAAAACAGCATGCAAGTACATTCCTTCTGCCTTGGCAGGCACCACTCAAAATGTGATGGCCAATCCACACATCCATAATTTCCAGGAAGGAGGGGCAATGATTTCATGGCTCAGAGGTGTGACTCTCTAATAGTAGCTTAGCTAAAGGTAAAGGTAAACTGACTCCTGACCATTAGGTCCAGTTGTGACCGACTCTGGGATAGCGGCGCTCATCTCGCGTTATTGGCCGAGGGAGCCGGCGTATAGCTTCCAGGTCATGTGGCCAACATGACAAAGCCACTTCCGGTGAACCAGAGCAGCACATGGAAACACTGTTTACCTTCCCGCCGGAGCGGTATCTATTTATCTACTTGCACTTTGACGTGCTTTCGAACTGCTAGGTTGGCAGGAGTTGGGACCGAGCAATGGGAGCTCACCCTGTTGTGGGGATTCGAACCGCCGACCTTCTGATCAGCAAGCCCTAGGCTCAGTGGTTTAACCCACAGCGCCACCCACGTCCCACAGTAGCTTAGCCAGGGAAGGTCTAATTGTTCTCCCAGCTGGGGTTAAGAAATTGGCCACTGATCAATTACAGTCTGCTGAAATAGTAATTGTTTGGAGAAGTGGGACGCGCTCAGGCAGTACATCTGTTGCTGCACTTTCCAATCCATAGAAACCAGGGAGTGTGCAGGTTTGATTTTCTCTTATCAGTGTGGCTTCCTATGATCAGCATTCAGCATAAGATAGGGAGGGAGGCAAGAAAGTGCTGGGTGGGTTAAGACAAGGCTCTTGGAAAATCAGGGGGGAACACAAGCAAGTTGAATTCCTTGGGGTGATGGTGCAGAAACTGCCAAGGAACAATGTCACTGAGTGGAAGCACAGTTAATCCCATATGATGCATTCCCATACTATCCTCAGCGCAGAGGGAAAAGTTAAACCAGATTCTAGCGCAGGCTGCAGAATGGCTCATGCAGAGCTAATTGGTTCTGTCTCGGTTCTTTCAGATCGAAATGAGTATTAAATTCTCTTTATGGCACAACAGATGGTATGCTGCTTTGGATGCATTCAAGCACATTTCTGAAATTTTGAACGGACACCAGTGTCACAAACAGCCTGCATTAACCAGACAGTGCATGTCTCGTGAGCCGGAAGGGTCTGTGCGCTGTATGTTTATGAGCAAAAAGTGTGAAGCACTTTGTGTTGTTTGAATACAAGTATTTGGTGTGGTGCATCCATCTGCACAAGTTTGTCTACAGAAAGACAAATCCACAAATGAACATGTGAGAAAGAGTCGGTCTGTATGTCTTTTTTTAGCTGTGCAAGTTCAACATAGGTGTGTGAAGGGGGGGGGGTTTAAAAAAATATTGTAATTGTCTGTGTAGGAGGGAAAAAAATAGGATTTCCTTCCCTCTTGCAGACATCAGCTGTGTGGGCGAGAGAAGGTGGCAAAAATGTAGTGATACTGTTTGTGTTCATTTCTGTATGTGGGAGAGAAAGGGAATGAAAGAATCTGTCTTTGCTGATGTTTAGTCTCTAGGCAGTCCTGTCTTTCTCTTAAAAGTTATACACCAACTGTGCTGTTTTGTTCTGTTCAACACCAGCAGCAAGCCAGTGGACAGATTCTGATGCTTGTCAGGGGCTGATACTTGACTCTTGTGTACCTGACAGTTGGGTTCAACCAGGCATAGGCCTGTCACTTGCCATGCCTGCCCATTCTCCTCTTGTCTCCCCTTCACAAAACAAATTTGTGACCAAGAATGCTAGGAAGAACCTCGATCCAGATGTGGTAAGATTTTCCCCTGGAAGAAACCTGATTTTACTTCATTAACCTCTTCAGGACAGATAACCCAGAGAATTTTCTGTGGCCATTTCCTCTGATGGAGCTGGCTGGGGAAAGGACCCTTAAGAAAGGAGGAAAACATTTTAGCAGGTTTGGATGGCAAGTCAACCCAGTTTTGAACAGCTTTCTGCTTTGGAATGTGATGGGGGACAGAGATTCAGATCTGTGCTGGAACCCCAATGAGTATGTGATCAGCCATTGATTAAATACATTTTTATCTTGCTCTTCCTTTGAGGAATTCTAAATATTATTACACATGGATTTCTCTCTTTTATCCTCACAGCAACCCTTTGAGGTAGATCAGACTGAGAGAATTTGCGACCGGCTGGAAATCACCCAATAATGTTGGGTGGGTGTGTATTGACTCTGACAAGTTTTGCTTTGTTGCATTTCTGTAGGTTCCAGTTTTAATGGTTTATTTTTACTTTGTATTTCAATGGATTTTTTTACTTATTCATTGTAAACTGCCAGGCAACTCCATACTACTAGGCAGCATACAAATGCCACACAGACACAAACACTCCATCCATACAATGCTATGCAGATATTCATTTGTGTTCTGACACCCACCTACCTCTACCCAGATACTGCATCCCTAATGGTCAAGGCATCAGATGCATTTCTCTGCACAGCAAATCTTTCCACAAACTACTTATTCATTCTTAGCTGCTGCCCTTGTTTGTCCTTTAGTACACAATCTGAACTCTTAACTTCCAGCTGTGACCACACTTTAGCCACTGACGTTGGCTGTAATCTTGGTTCTTGCTCTGAGAGCTGTTGAGAGGAGTGTTTGTCTAGAAACTGCAACAGACAGTGAGCTTACATGATAGTCTCTCCCCCCCCCCCAAGCGATAAAGAGCTGAAGGGAGTGGAATCTCTCATTGCAACCTTATGACTCTCTAGAGCTGCACATTTTCTATTTCCACATTACAACTATTCTGGTCTCTGCTGAGAACTTACTGAACAGTTTGTCCAACTCCACAACACATTGTTCCACCAAGGCTCTACAGTACATACACATACATGTACCATGTGTCTAACACCTCATTTCAGTGTTCTCAGAGGCTTAACATGGGCAGGGCTGGGGGTGGGGTACAGTTTTCTTGGGGTGCATTCCTCATGACGTCCTGCCAGCCCGTGGGTTGATGGACACAAGGCAGAATTGGCATGCCAGCACACCATCTGCAAGGGTGAGAGATTTTGTGGGCCACCACTGCAAATGTATGAGCCAGCATGCATTGTTGTTGTCGTCGTTTAGTTGTGTCCGACTCTTCGTGACCCCATGGACCAGAGCACGCCAGGCACTCCTGTCTTCCACTGCCTCCCGCAGTTTGGTCAAACTCATGTTCGTAGCTTCGAGAACACAGTCCAACCATCTCATCCTCTGTCATTCCCTTCTCCTTGTGCCCTCAATCTTTCCCAACATCAGGGTCTTTTCCAGGGAGTCTTCTCTTCTCATGAGGTGGCCAAAGTATTGGAGCCTCAGCTTCAGGATCTGTCCTTCCAGTGAACACTCAGGGCTGATTTTCTTCAGAATGGATAAGTTTGATCTTCTTGCAGTCCATGGGTCCATGGGACTGTCAAGAGTCTCCTCCAGCACCATAATTCAAAAGCATCAATTCTTTGGCGATCAGCCTTCATTATGGACCAGCTCTCACTTCCATACATCACTACTAGGAAAACCATAGCTTTAACTATACGGACCTTCATTGGCAAGGTGATGTCTCTGCTTTTTAAGATGCTGTCTAGGTTTGTCATTGCTTTTCTCCCAAGAAGCAGGCGCCTTTTAATTTTGTGACTGCTGTCTCCATCTGCAATGATCATGGAGCCCAAGAAAGTAAAATCTCTCACTTCCTCCATTTCTTCCCCTTCTGCATTGTATGAGCACTCAAATGAGATGAACAGTTGCATGGAATATTTGTCAGGGCATCTCCTTTGTCTATGTCTCAGCCTCTCTCACCATACTCTGCATTATTATACAGCTGATCTTCACGAGCCATGAAGTATGGTAAGGACTTAGAGAAGAAAACACCTTGATGATCCCTAGAGCTCTTTGGCCTTTTGAACTCAAGACACTAGCAGACAGGAGCTCCCCTTGCTCCCTCAGGAGCAGAGGCCTGACCAGAAGCCCAAAGAGCAGAGAATTACTTACTCGGCAGTTACCCAGTTCCTCAGCTGACAGGATAATGGTGCCACACTTCTTCCCTGGAATCCCCCTGCAAGAAGAAAGAAAATGGTTCAGCAGCTGGGCAGAAGATGAAGAAAGAACAAGCAACTGATCGATGCTGCCAGCAAGTCCCCCTGGTATTGGCTGCACTATAGGCTGATTGGCAGCTGCAGTGAGCCCCTGTGAAGGCATGCTGCCAGCATCAATCAGTTGTTTAGCGCTCACACGGCACCTTCAAAGAAGCTTGTTGAAACTGTTCGATAACGATTACAATGAGCCCTTCTGAAGTCTTATTTGCAGGTGTAAGTAGTTTTCCAGCTTTTTCTGGCTGGAAAAAGTCTAACTTCCCAAAGAGCATGCAGAAAGCTTAGGGCTAGGACTTCCCATGTTCAAAAACCAGCATTTCGTTATGGTGGTTTTCAGACCTGGGACCTATCCTCAGCCCCAGCTTGAAACATGAGGCCCTGCTGCATTAGGGCTGTCATTCTGTTGCTTAATTTATTTGATTGCTGTTGGTTTTTATTTTTTTGTCTGGGAAGTTTTGCTGGAGGCTGAAACATTAAACTATTATAAATAAATAAAATAGTTCAACTGAACAGCCGCTTTCAGCCAATCCTGTGCATGCTTACTCAGAAGTAAGTCCCACTGTGTTCAGTGAGGCTCACTCCTGATAAGTGTACTTTGAATTGCATCCGCAAACATTTCTGAAGGTGGCATAATAAAAGAGAAGCCAAGAAGGGGTTTTTCCTCCCCAGATGAAGCTTTTGGTCGATTTGTGCTACTGGTTCTGCAGCTTGAGACAAACTGAAATATTTATTTTGAGTGCACAAGTAAGTAGGACATCGAGAGACACAACTCACCATGGAGCAAAACTAAGAAAAGAAAAGAGGTTTACTTCAACACCCTCCCTCCCTTTTCCTGTCAGCATCTTTGAATAGAACCATTTTGGCCAGCTTTGTGATTTACAATCATTCTGCCCATTCAATTCCACAACAGCAGGAGGCCCTGCTGGGTAATGAGCACTCAAAATGAATCCATCCTGCGGGCCAGATGACAAATTTATTTGTTTGATAAGGTTTGGAAATTAAGAGTAAGACAGTAAGCAACTGATGTGACCTTTTCAATTTTTTGTAAAAGAAATTCCCAAAACGACATCACCCACAGGCTACCTTAATTATGATTTCAGTTCTTGAGCAACTTCTTGCACAAGAGGAAAAAGTAGGTATTTGAGCACAATGTTTGTTGTGCATGTAGCAAATTGGCCATCTGAACAATTTCCCATGAACACAAGTTGCAATTTTGAGCACCACCCCTCATACTTGGAGTAGGGCATAAAGTCCTAATTTGTGGTGGTGACAATTAGGGATGGTGGATAAATTTGATATCACTTTGCATTTTTATTTTTTTAAAAAAATATATTTTTATTAGTTTTCCAATTAAAACCAATTATATCACATTCATTATTTCAAATTATACACATATATATCAATCAAACCGAATGTTATGCCAAATCATCTAGAAAATTTTTTTTTTGGGTTCCCATGCTTCAAGAAATTGGGGATTCCTCGCAACCGTCCACTGCCGTCTTTTGATATCACTTTGCATTTAAAGGTGAATCTGCCTAATCCACACTTTCAGAAACAATATGGGACCTGAAACACAGTCGTCCTTTGAAATTTGCACATCTCTGAATTTTGCAATGTCTCCAGGCCAATAATGTGTACAGAATTGCAGAATATGAGGGTAAAGTGTGCATAAAATGGAATGTATCTGTGAAAATGGCATACTAAAATGCACTGCATTAGGGAAATTTACTTTGGGAAATGTGTATATTAGACAAAACTGCAAAGAAATGTGTACACATTAGGAGAAATTCAGACTAAAACACTGGTTTTTCAAGAGGAGTTAAAAACATTTCAAACATGTGACAATGTGGAGAACTGAAATCAAGGTTGGAAAAATGAAAAACCAAGAGAAACTAAAGTTTACAAATTTGCCCATCCCTTGGGACAATGGAGTCAGACGACTTATTTGCCACATGTCTGGAGCAACCTGGATTTTTTAAAAAAGTGTCCAGTATCATGCAAATTAATTGAATTATGTGGACTGGTGCTCCTTGGCTCTTTCTGTACAAGAAGACATCCCAGTCATCTTATCTATAATTGTGATTCATATTGCTTACAAACTGCCCTCTTTCACTTTGTGCCCTACATCTCATTTCCCTTTTTTTTGGGGGGGTCATTTGCATACATTGGGGTCATGCCAGATTAACTAGGCTCCCTCAGGATAGATAGGCAGTGTGTGAAAATCTGTGCCTTGCTTGGTGTACACACTAACTCTATTAAAGAGAAATATGTCTGTAGTGCAATTGTGCACATGTGTTTGGCCTTGGGACAAATTTATTCAGGTTTATAAATATGTCAGAAATAAAAGGAACAAATATGATGAAGACTGGGTCTACTGGGGAAATTGCAGCACCTTACTGGGAGGGAAGCATGCATGGACCCTACTACATCTGAAGACAGCCCTGTTTAGGGAAGTTTTTAATGTTTGATGGATTACTGTATGTTAATATTTTGTTGGAAGCCACCCAGAGTGGCTGGGGAAGCCCAGCCAGATGGGTGGGGTATAAATAATCAATTATTTTTTACAGGTAGGTAGCCGTGTTGGTCTGACGCAGTCAAAACAAAATAAAAAAATCCTTCCAGTAGCACCTTAGAGACCTTACAGTTTGTCATAGGCATGAGCTTTCGTGTGCATGCATCTATGCATGCATGTACGGTATCTGAAGAAGTGCGCATGCACATGAAAGCTCATACCTATGACAAAATTATTTTATTTTTATCTTTATCTTTATTATTATTATTACATGCGGCAGCAGTGATGATTGCTAGAAAATGCAGGAGACATGGTTATATAATTTTCAGTTCTATCCTATCTTTCCACTGCCAGAAAAGAAGGAAGAGAAACTGGATTGGGGGATGTTTCTTGACCAAATGGGCCAGACATTTATCTCCCCTACCCCCACCCAGGCCATCTGTCAGTCATCTAGCATCACAATGGTGCAGGGGCGTAGCCAGGATCAAAACTAGGGGGGGGGCAAGCCATGGTCGTTCAGGGGCGGGGCCAAGGCACGGAAGGGGAGGGGCCATGAGGTGGGCGGGGCTAAAGGGCCAGCGGGTCTGATGACATCGTGGCGGCGGCAGCAGCGGCCACCTTGTGCTTCTGGGGCTGGTAGCGTTGGCAGCTACCCTGCTTGGCTGGAGAGGACGGGAGGGTCGGGCAGGCGAGAGGGGGTGGCAGGGCGGGCGAGGGCGAGGCAAGACACGGCCGCAGCCACGACGGCTCCGAGGCGTTGCTGCATATCAGCATAATATTTCAACCATGGTTCAAGCCCCACCTTAGGAAAAAAATCCTGCATTGCAGGGGGTTGGACTAGATGACCCTTGTGATCCCTTCCGACTACAATTCTATGATTCTATTGATATATTACCATAGCATATGCATCATTCTGCTTTCTTGAATTGTCCTACTCCTAGGCATAGCATCCAACTCCTAGAGGCCTAGGTGCCCCCCCCCCAATTACTGGTAAATACCGTATTTGAAAGAGTCATCCCCCCATGTTAATGGGCTTTCTATGTGGGGCTTATCTGCCCCCCCCGTATTTTATTAAGGGTGGAAGAGGGAGGGAAGGAAGGAAGAAATAGAGAGAGAGATAACTCATATTTGTGGGTGTCTCTAGATGACGCTGTGATGCTGGAACTCTGCAGCAAGAGGACGGGAGGGTCGGGCAGGCGAGAGGGGGTGGCAGGGCGGGCGAGGGCGAGGCAAGACACGGCCGCAGCCACGACGGCTCCGAGGCGTTGCTGCATATCAGCATAATATTTCAACCATGGTTCAAGCCCCACCTTAGGGAAAAAATCCTGCATTGCAGGGGGTTGGACTAGATGACCCTTGTGATCCCTTCCGACTACAATTCTATGATTCTATTGATATATTACCATAGCATATGCATCATTCTGCTTTCTTGAATTGTCCTACTCCTAGGCATAGCAGCCAACTCCTAGAGGCCTAGGTGCCTCTCTCCCCCCCCCCCAATTACTGGTAAATACCGTATTTGAAAGAGTCATCCCCCCATGTTGATGGGCTTTCTATGTGGGGATTATCTGCCCCCCCCGTATTTTATTAAGGGTGGAAGAGGGAGGGAAGGAAGGAAGAAATAGAGAGAGGGATAACTCATATTTGTGGGTGCCTCTGGGTGACGCTGTGATGCTGGAACTCTGCATGTACAGGAGCCTTGTAAGCAGCTTTCTCTCTGCTTGATTTACAGCAGGCACGTCCAACAGGTAGATTGTGATCTACCAGTAGATCACTGGATGTCTGTGGTAGATCACTGGTAGGTCACTGGCACCCCTAAAAAAAGCTCACCCAAAATTTTCCTCCTCCCTCAAAAAAGTTGAACTATGACCTGAAGCCCTAAACAAAAATGGGCCTCCCTCCCTCCTAAAAGAAGCTCAACAAGTTTGACCTAAACCCCAAAAAACAGGGCTTCCCTTCCTTTAAAAAAAACTCAACAGCTTTGACCTGAACCCCCCAAAAGGGGGTAGATCACCCCCAGTTTTAAACTCTGAGTAGATCAGAGTCTCTTGGGAGGTGGCCACCCCTGATTTACAGTATACAGATGCAGGAGGAGGGGCAGACTGGAACACCAATGCTTTTTATAAACATCACTGTGTCTGTCAAAGCTACAGCCTCCCCCCTTTCTTATTCACTTCTTTTTAGCCTTGCAGAGCCACCTTAGTCAAATTGAATCCTCTGAGTCTGCACCCTCATTAAATCGCCAATAGAACTCTTAATGCTCCTGAATGCTCATTAACAACTCCCACTTAAGAACAATAGGGTGAAATGGTCAGCTATCGAATCTTGCCTGGGGATATATGCTCCATTGTTTTAACTGCTTAACTACTGGTAGCCACTTTGCTTTATTTATTTGATGTGTTTTTGTTACTGCTGTGTCCCCCCCCCCCAGCAAGCGGAGACTTAGCTGCTCTTGCTAAAGCAAAGCCCTTTCCACTTCAGTTTTTGGAGGGGAAAAGTGCTGGTTATGGTCTGTAAAATACATTAATTTTTTTGCTTCTAGGGGGGGGGCAGCTGCCCCCTCCTGCCCCCTGCCTACGCCCATGCAATGGTGCCATGTGATTGATAGGTGGGTTGTCCCACCCACCTGTCAAATGTGGCCCAAAGAGGTGGTGGGTGACATTGACCAAGTGCAATTGAACTCCCTGCACATCAGCTAATGTGTGGGTCAATGCCAATCCTGCTTACTGAAGGGTATTGCCAGCCAGGAACTCAAACTCCACACCACCAGCTGATGCATGAGTGTGTGTTTTCAATCCTGCTTTCAGCAGCCATGTCTCTACTTGGCCCATTCCTGACATCACATATGACGTCAGGTGTGGGGCAGGTGGGCATGGTTTGGGGAAAATGACCTGGCAGGCCAAATGGAGTGTAGATGTAAACTGCACTGCTAAGATGACAATTATCTGAACTTTACAGTCTGCTGTAGGTTTCCACATAAGCATGCCCCTTAAACTAGGCAGCAGTAAGATCACAATTAGGTTAGTGTGCTGTTAAGAACCAAGTGTTTGCATGCACCCTTTCACCGCCTTTTATCAATATTTTTAAATGTTTTATACTTTTGCCAATTGCATAAGAAGTTTTCTTGCTATGAAAAGTTTGATAAATAAATAAATGCATTTAGATATGAATTATCTAAGTTTTTTTTAAAAAAAATCCCTGCTCAATCCAGTGTGTTTAATCTGTTTTTAGTGTATTGCTGATTTTATTTTATTTTTTTAATGTTTTAAATAGTTGTTTTTCATGGCTTTTACAATAAAATAAAATTCTTATTGTAAACCCCGTTGAGGTTGTTGTTGTTGTTGTTTTTTTTTTTTGCAATCTCAAGGTGCATAAGATTTATGAAATAAAATGCCTACTTAAAATAATAAGGCACAAATCTACCTCTGAGCCTATGGCTGATTTTGTAATGTATCAAGGACAGAGAAGAATCAGAAGTACCCCTTTTTTTGCACTGTCCATGCATGGCACTACCTGCTTTGGATGTTATACATCCCCTCTTTCTTCTTCCTCTGTTACCTAGAGTCAACCATATGTGCTATGCTCTTGTGAGGATTGATGACGTAAGTATTGCTAACACTGAAAATAGTGTTAGAAACAGTGGGCTGGAAATATCATCTGAACTGGGTTGGGATTGATAGCGCTAACATAGTTCTCTCTAGCAATGTGGAATTCCATCCACAGAGTGAAAAATTGACTCCAGCCCTCAGTATCATGCTCAGAATGGCGTAGGACAAGCATGTGGAGGTACCACCATTGGGTAAGAAAGGCTGCGGTTCTTTGTGCAAATTACACTTATATTTAGCAGTGGGAGAAATGTGCTAGGTCAGTGCTGGAATTAACAGCCTTTCTCCTCCCACTTTCTCCTCTAGCACTTGGTTCCTTAATATATGCCTACATGCCAACCTATGATAAGAAATAACATGGTTATTTCTAGGGTAGGAGAATAAGAGGCCTCGGCATGACTTACCCATTGGAGACAGATGGCATAGGCTTCCCGGTTTTGGAATGTAATGTAAAGGCTCCCATCCTGGAAAAGGGGAAAGGAAATTGACACCTAAAACTTCAATTCCTACTGATTCCGTACTTCTGCATGTGCGTTCTCTCCCCTCCCTCTCTCTCTGCATCATTTCCTGTTCATCCAATGCAACAGTATAGACTGGAATTGGTTCTGATTTCCTGTCCTAAATATGGCGGTTACTAGCTTCAAAGCTCTGTGCAACTTTGGACCAGGACACTTAAGGACGTGGGTGGCGCTGTGGGTTAAATCACAGAGCCTAGGGCTTGCCGATCAGAAGGTTGGCAGTTCGAATCCCCACGATGAGGTGAGCTCCCGTTGCTTGGTCCCAGCTCCTGCCAACCTAGCAGTTCGAAAGCACGTCAAAGTGAATGTAGATAAATAGGTACCACTACAGTGGGAAGGTAAACGGCATTTCCGTGCACTGCTCTGCTTCGCCAGAAGCGGCTTTGTCATGCTGGCCACATGACCTGGAAGCTGTATGCTGGCTCCCTTGGCCAATAACGCAAGATGAGCGCCACAACCCTAGAGTCGGTCACGACTGGACCTAATGGTCAGGGGTCCCTTTACCTTTACCTAGCTTCAAAGCTCTGTGCAGCTTTGGACCAGGACACTTAAGGGATCATAGCCTTCAATACATATAGTTAGGTTGAACAGACGAAACAGAAAGGTGTCTCCATTCTCCCTGCCAAAGCCTCACTTACCAGGATCATGAGGTAGTGGCGACTTCCAGTGAGATCTTGTGAAACTCTTGCGAGATCTTGCACAGCACTCACAAGATCTTGCCAGAAGCCACTGCTTCTCCTCTCTTCTCTGGTGGTGATGGCATAAGCGGGCATGTGAGGGGGGGGGCGTGTGGGTGCTGCCCCACAGAATTCCCCCACCTGAGGCAGCTGCCTCAGTGAACCTCATGGGCATATACCTGCCAAGTTGCTGTCAGAGAAATAAGGGACCGGGCCGGAAATAGCAGACTGGAAGTAGCGCTGCCGCCATTTTGGAACTGGGCGGAGCATGCTCAGAAGTGACTTTTGATGCTGCTTTGCCCAGTTCCAAAATGGCCGCCGTGCCAGAAGTCGCACTGCAGCCATTTTGGAACTGGGCAGAGCAGCATCAAAAGTCGCTTCTGAGCATGCTCCGCCCAGTTCCAAAATGGCCGCCACGCCAGAATAAACCGGGGGGAAACAAAAAAAATGCAGTTTTTTTCAGCTAGGAACAGCTTGAAAAACGGGGATTTCCCGGAGAAAACGGGAGACTTGGCAGCTATGCATGGGCAGACCAGCTCTGTGTGGAGGCTCTTCTGCACATCCCATAATCAGCTGGAGTGGGAAGAGCTGAAAAGCCCTTTTTTGAAAACATACCAGATGCCAGTGAGTGCAAGCTGCAGTCTAGTCTCATGTTGAGTTTCCCATGTGTTTGTTCCTTGCTTGGTTCCTGCTACATCAAGCAACTGCTTACATGATCAAAACTATGCTTGCAGATCAAATATTAGAAAGGCAGGGCTTTCATATCACTTCACATGTCAGCTCAAATAGCAACCTTTTCAGTTTGTGGTAAGTAACCGAGCAAAAAGATATACTGAGCAATTACATGCATGTGTGTGATTCAGACCTCAACCTAATAAAATAATGGCAAATGACTCAAGATATCCTCCCAGTTAAGCTACTGAACAGTGAATCAGCCCCCTGGTGCAAAATGGAAATTCCAATATGGTTCTTGCTCTCTCTAGGCTCACAATGGAACCCTCTTGGATCCCATGTCAAAATCACTGAGCTCAGTGAAGTCTAGCAGTGAAGTTGCCTTATTAGCTCACAAATAGCCTCTCATTAACAGCAGGCAATAGGCTCATCTGGCTGTATTGGGGAGAAGAAACTTCTGGCTGTGTTACTCCAGAACCCTGCTTTTTGTCCCTAAGCACTCACCCCACAAAAATTCTCACTTCTTGAAACCACGCTACCGACTCTGAGGGAAATTGCATTCAGAGAGATAACATCATGACAGAATCTGCACGCTTGCCAATGATCAAGCACACCATGACCTCGACAAAAGTTCGACCCGGGCTCTGGAATTCAACTTGGCAACTTAGTGTTTGTGTGTAAATTGGAGACACATTGCTGCCATGACGAGGTTGAGCTCACTGCTCCAACCTCCCCAAGGTTGCTAAGAACAGTAAAACCTTTGGACTTCCCCTGTATTCCTTAGTTTGGGGGCCACAGCTACAGAGACTGTGATCAAGTCCCCTCCTTTACTGATGCAGCTTCCTTGATAACATTTATAGAACCTGTCTCTAATATTCCTTCCTCCTCTCCCTGAATGCTCTGAAAGAGCCATGGCTCAGAGACGCATCTGGAAAGCTGCAATTTCTAACCAGTTTGGGTTTCCTTCCACCCTGAAAGGACATGAGACTGTCCTGTATTTCACAGGTATGAAGAAGGGTAGACACAGGATTGCTACGTCAAAAGCAAATGAGGATCTCATTGAATCAGTCTGAGTCAAAGTGATCTAATTTGGAACAGCAGAGGCCAAAGTGATAGTATTTTGGGGACCAGCAACAACACCCTTCTGAAGAGTGATGACTTCTGCCAGGATATGGCATTTTTCAGCTATCAGCTGGCTTTTTGCCCAAGACCTAGGACATTCACAGGTAGTGGACTACAGCATCACTGCTGCCCATTTTGTACATAATCCTAAACCATAGTTTAGTATATGGGAACAAGCCTTAGTTAGCTCCAGGCACACATGCTTCCCCTTCTCCTCTTCTCTAGTGGGGGTGCAAAGAGGAAGCAAGAAGCAATGTTATTGCTTTTAAATTAAGCAGAGTTCCTTGTGTCTTGTGAAAACTCTATGGTGAGTTTAAATCAGCCTTCCTCAACCTGATGCCCTCGGATGGTGTTGGACTAAGATACCCATAAGGCCCAGCTAGTATGGACAGCTGAAGGGCACCAGGTTTAAATCCTGGTTTGTTCAAACAAGCCAGGATCAAACTGTGGCATGCAGTCTGCTTCCATGTCATTTATTACCTCATATCCTTTCCTATTTAAAGAGGGCTCCAAGTGGGTTACACATATTATTATATATCTATCCTCTTTGCTGCTCTTTTTGTGATGTCAGCAGCACAGGAAAAGAGGGGGAAATAGGCTGTGGCCAAATTCTGAGAGCCATGCCCTGCTTCTACTGTGAAACTGCCAGTTCCTGCTCCAACTGGAGGGCTTCGATTACATTCTGAGGCTCAGCAAGGCTTTTTTGGTCTATCCAACACCAGTCTCACATTCAGGCTTTGGTCACCATGCAGTTAGAGTGATGGTAGGTGGCAAAGGAGTAGAGATTATGGATTATTGCAGCTGCAGCTACTGACAGCAAAGTGAGGCAACCTCTCTCCCTACCAGCTGGAGAGAGCATTGATTAAGAAAATTGCAGAGTCCGAGGACATGGATTTGCCTGATGCCATTTCCCCCAGAAGAGGAGGGGGATTCATCCTGCACTTGCCGCCAGTGAGCAAGAGTCAGCTTGATCAGCTATTAATATAATGTGTCTTTAGGGTTGCCAGACTCAAAAGAGAGCAGGGCAATTAAAGGCACAGAAGTCCTGTCCTCTATTGAGTCTGGATCACAGAAGACAAATAGAAACAGGTAGTAAAGTCAGGGTTAGGGTGATATAATTTAATGTGAAATGATGTTGTGCAGAAATGGTTAGCCAGCCCACTACACCCAGTACTTTCCTGCTTCTCTTTCTGGGGCTGTGGGGAAGATGAATCCAAAAATGCCAAGGCAGCCAAGGCAGTCTCAGCTTGCCTCTTTATGGGTCAGTAGGGCAAGGCCAAGCTTTCCAACAACACCCTGGCTGCCTTCCAAAGTCAGGTCAATCCATATAACCATGTTTTGGGTTGCTGAACATTAGCATTATGCAATATGCAACCAAACCATCGGTACTGAGAGGAGACTGCTGAGAATACAAGTGTGGCTGCTGTTGCAAAATATGCACATATCCAAGAGTGTCAAGCTGTCTCACACAACAATATTCCATTTTAGTGACACTTAGACCACTTGCCCCGTTTTCTGCCATGCCATTTTTGTGAGATCCAGGTTGAATGAAGCGAGAATTATGATAAAAATTGAGATTTAAGAAAATATGCGGAATACGATAAGATGTAGTTTTGAAAAGAATATCTGGGGAAACCACAGAGGGGTGGAGGGAAGTCCGAGGATTCTGAGAATCCTACTTGTAAAATGATTAAGATTGGTGTATGATGATAAATGTTAAAAGTGAAAATGAATTTTTAAAAAAAAATGTAAAAAATATATGTGTGAGATCCAGATTGAGGGGGCACAATGAGGCCACAAAAGAGCCTCCTTTGACATCATATCCAATGGCTCAACAGATTGCCATTGGATTTCAGAGCTGATTAGCTCACTGCCTTCACGATGAAGAAAATGCACAAAGTCAAGCCCACGGCTGTGTATGTTCTAGAAGTCAGTACAGATGGCAAGAACGGGAGATCCCTCTCCATGCCTGCCATAAGAATCAGCTGCAGCTTCCAGGCGTGCCTATGAAAGCTGGGATAGTGCAGAACATCCACACATCCACGAAAGAAAGCTCCAGAGGCAGTTATTTGCTTCCTTCTGACTTGTACCGCTTGCGTGGGTGAGCAGGTGGGTGATGTGGCAATGGGTGGCAAGTGAGGATTGCTCCCAGGTGGCTTCCGAGTCACTGCCTCATCTGCCCACCCATCTATGCAGCACCCATGAGAAGGACGTGTGAAAATTATTCTCCGACTTTGCTACTTCCCTAGAGCTATTATCACTCTGCTCAGTCCTGGCACAGTTCCGACAAGCGACAGCTGAGGATCACTCCCCCTGATACCTTGCTACCTCCGGTGGGGGAAGCGGAGCCCCCAGCCAATTGCATTTCTCTCTAGAGCAAGCAGAGTCTTCTCCTTCACATTCTGTGTATCTGAACAGGAGGAGCTCGCTTGATGCCATGCACCCCCTCTTTATGAAAGCACGTCAGCCACCTGACTGAGTCGCTTCTACTTAACTCTCCCGTTACCTGAGATGTACTGAACTTGCCCTTTGGAAGATGCATAGCATGCTTTACTTGTGCACTGACATCTCTCAAAGCAAAGGGGTGCACCCAACGTGCCAAACATATTTGGAATTGTGAAGTATGACTTCTGTAATAGACTCAAGTGACAAGTGACTGTCATGCATGGAACCGTGCTGAATCCATTATGTGTGAGCGAGTGGAGTGGGGGGTTTAAAGAAGGATAATGAATCATTTATCCTTGGTTTAAAAAGTCCAAAACTCTCAAAGCGCAGGCATCCTCTGAGGAGAGGAGAAACAATCTTGAATTAGCTTAGCTGGAAACTGTGCTTAAGAAATCTGCCGCTATTTTGCTAGCATGGGATTTCAGAATCAGCAATGAGGAGAGGCCCACAATTGTGACTGGAAAGGTCAGAAATGCTCTTCAGCATGCTGTTTCCACTGCCTACGTGTCCCAGACCTTTTCTGGAGGAGGACATCCCGGCTGTGAAGAAAGCCAATTAGAGCCAGAGGCCGACTGCAATAAGTGGATGATCCCAGAGTGGCTGCAAACTCATGTCAAGGGCCAGCAAGGTGTGTTGGAAATGCAGAATCCCCCCCATCCCTTCTATGGTGTTACTTTTTGTCAAGGTACATCTTCTGATGAGGCAAAAACACTAAACTGGAAGCAGTTGAATGGGGGAAAAACTTATCTGGAGGTCTAATAATAATAATAATAATAATAATAATAATAATAATAATAATTTATTGGCCAAGTACATTTTCCAACATACTTGGAATTTGTTTCGGCTACATTGCAATGTAAACACACACACACCGTTCCACTCACAATACAAATAAGCAAAGAAACCCACCCATAATTGACCTCCCCTTCAGCTACACATCTACAAATTTAACAATTTAATGGCACAAGGGAAAAAAACTGTTCCTGTGCCTAGCAGATTTTGTATATGAAGACCTGAAGCGACGTCCAGATGGGAGTAAATCTAGCAGATGATGGCAGGGATGTAAAGGATCTGCTGCAATTCTCCATGCTCTCTTCTTAACTCTGGTAGCACAGGTTGACTCTATTGTAGGCAAGCTAGCACCAGTTACCCTTTCTGCAATTCTTACCGCTCGTTGGAGCCTATTCTTGTCTGTCTTGGAGGCTGTACCATACCAAGCAGTAATAGAATTACAGTTCATTATTAAGGCCTGAGACCTTCCTGCCCCTTATCATAAATTGTCTTGAGGCCTTGTTGTGGGTGACTAATAAATAAATAAATAAAAAATAGTACTTTGTAAATTACCAGTGGTTTAATAGTTAAATGCTGATTCGCAGGAATTGACCATAAATCTAACTGTGTGTTTGTGAATCCGGGGTGGGATAGAAGGTAGAGCTTTTTATTGTGTTTTATTGTGTTTTATGTGTGCTGGAAGCTGCCTAGGGAGCTGGGGTGACCCAGCTGGTTGGATGGGGTAATAATAATAATAATAATAATAATAATAATAATAGGCTGCCCCGCTGGGTATGCTGAGGATGGGTTTGTGGATTAATAATACCAAATGCCTCATTTTGTGTTCCATTATCAATTTCACTGAAGTAACTCTCTAACTTAGTAGGCTACAAAGAGATGTTCAAAACACAGAGGCCAATTACGTTCTGTCTCCCAGGAGTTGGCTGTTCCCAGGCCGCCCTCTCTGTGCTATTAGCACCAAATCACAGACGAGGAGATGAAAAGGCAAAGCGCTATGTCAGCAGTTCCTGCAGCTTCTCTCACAAATATGCTTGGTACCTGGGGGGGGGGGAACACACCAAAACATGTGTTCTGTTGCTGTGCTTGAAAGGCCTGCTCACACCTGGAGATCCAAGCAGAACAAAGATTGTGCTGATGTAGAGCTACATCTTCTGCTCCCCTCTGTGTTTGTTATTAAATCAGTGCAGTTGCTGGTTTGCCGTGAGCTCCCTGACAGCTCGACAGCTCTGCCTGTTGTGGTCCAAATCAGTCTGTCCATGCTAAACACAAAATGATTCTGCACTGTGGCCTAGGAAGGGTTGCTGTTTTCGTGGAGGATAAGACTATATTTTACCTGTCTGAATACTCATTGATGAGGAACATGAGCAGAACATGTGCTCATGTCCTGCTTAGGGGGCTTCCCATAGCATACCCTCCAATACGGCGTGGCCCAAATCTGGGACACCATCTTCCAGGTCTGAAATCCTGTGTGGGTCACATGGCACACACGTGTTTTGGGGGCACTGCATGAGATCGCATACCCGACAAATGCTTTTTTCAGGGCGAAATCTCAGCCTGAAATTGTGCAAGAACAAGGGGTCCAAAATGGCCTCCGAACTCTTGCAAGAAAAACTTGCTGTTTTTCCGGGGCAGTTGATGGGTATGCCATAAGTATTTGGTTGGCCAGAATGCTTGCCCAGATAGGACTCTTCTTATGTTGTTCACCTGTTTACATTATACATTTCATTTATTAGAGTGCATCCATAAGTTGCACAATGCTTGGAGCCTTTAGCAGCCCTAAGTTAAAGTCACTCAGTGCAGATTCCAGTTTGCCTCCAGGAGCTGAGCTAGCTCTGTCCATGCTGATATCAAGACCTTATGCAAGGAATGAAGGATGTGGTCCTCTAATACACATTGATGTTTTCATCTCTGGTGTCCTCAGGCAAGTCACGGGCTTGGATCCTAATAAACAGGAGTGTAAGTCTATTTTGAAGGGCTGTCGGGAGACAGTCCTCTTTCAAAGGTGTCCTCTGTTTGTTTAAAGATAAAGAACCCAAAAAATGGAGAGCAGGATATTCCTTGGAACTGCACATTAGCAGTCTGCGCAGGCTGTCACAGCAATCACAGGTGTCCTTCCTATTATGTCAAGATGTATTTATTGTAATTATTTCTAAATTTGCATCTGTATACATAAATCAACATATGTAGTTTTATGCATTTTAGCATCTTATTTTGTCTTCTTTTGGGGGTGATGCAAATCCTCTTTACTACCTTATTTTCTCCCCATCACTGAAAAACATCGCAGGGGAGTTGAGAATCCCCTTGAACAGCGTGGAAAGAGCCACAGGAGGCTGCTGGGTAAGGAGGAGGCGGAGTCATAAGTTTGGTGTGGGCACCTTGCACAACTTTCCCAACAGACATTTCAGGAAGTGCAGTATGTGTGTGGGGTGGGGAGATAAAGTCCTTTTCCTACACAGTTCTTTCTGCTGACAGGTCTCAGGATCCAAGTCACTATGCCCTGGTCTTTATTCCCTTGCCTATAGAATGGGAATAACAGTGACCTATATTACAGGGTTCCCGTGAGGCAGAAACAGATGAGAATTGGGAGTGCATTTTTTTTACACATGAGAAGAGCAGTGCAAGGATTGAATAATGATTTGGAAATCTGTTTCCCTTTATTGTTTCTTTTTATGCAGTCAGGGCCAGCACTTTGTACCTGCTGTTTCTCTAAGGAGAAAGCATGGGGTTCTGACTTATTTCCAGCAGTAATGATAATTAATTCCACAGTGGGTTTCCATAATGCCCCCCACCCACTAGGATGGACTGCCTTGCTCCTTGCAGTCACCCTCCCATGGTGCTTTTGAATTAAAAAAGCAGCTTCTCAAAAGACAGAAAAAGTGAATCCTTTTCCCCCACTCTATGAATCTTCATTTCCAATTATGTCTGGCAATTGGAAGTGGTCCCTTAGCTAGGGTTGCCTTATTTTTAAAAGTAAAATTCCTGACACCCACAAAGTTGCTGAACTTTTTTTTTAGGAGACCACCAAAGTTGTTGAGCTTTTCTTTAAAAACCCACCGAAATTGTTGAGCTTTTTTAGTTTTGGGGAGACCTCCCCCCCCCCGGCCATAGTGATTTCAAGCTTTTGGAGCTGCCATGCATCCGGGTTTTCCCTGACATTTTGCCAGTTCGGCAAAATCCCCCCCTGAAAACCAGGACATATCAGGAATTTTCCTGACCCATGGCAAGCCTACCCTTGGCACCTGATGCCTTCCTGGGCCTCTGGAAGGAGCAGTTGCTTAAGACTAGCCATGTTTCAAAAAGCAGCCCTGGGACTCCTGATACAAAATGGGATCATGGCACAGCAGCTATTGATTATTTTTGAAACAATATCCTACTTTATTAAATAACTATGTACAAACCACAGTTTCCCGTGTCTGGAAAAAATGGGAAACTGCAGCTTGCTTCAAATCATGAGCAGAAGTTTCAATTTTTCTGTTTCATAAAATTTAAGGAGAGGGCATAAGCCTGAGCCTGGCCACAGTGCATCATCCTAAGATGGGTTCCCGCATTACTTTTGAAAGAGATAGATGGCATGTTAAAAATGAAAAATAAAAATAAATAAATGTAGGGCTGGAGGTAGTTGGAAATGCATTGGTTTACAGAATCTGCACCGAAAGTAATTTTGAGAAACTGGAGAACAGGACCAAAAATAATAACTTGAAATTCAATAAAGACATGTGTAAAAGCATTATACCCAGGGAGGAGAGAGGAATTCTCAAAAATTATATTTGTTTTTCTAGAAATATGAAAGAAAACTAACCAAGATAGGCATTTCCAATACAAGCTAATGCAGAATGCAAATTAAATAAGAGGCAGATGCCACTGTGGGATGCATTAATGAGTCCAGAGAGTAGAAAGAAATGTGATAAATGATGTGGATTATATATATTAGCCAAGAGAAAAGGTTCAAGGAGCTGGATGTTATCTGCGGCAGACATATACATATATTCAAGCTTATTGGAGAAAAATATGTATTTAGCATTCCTAGCTCTCCATTCCCCTGCCCCCACATCAACATATTCGCTCAAAAATATTGTTGATTTCAGTGGAACTGATTTCCTAGTAAACGTGTTTAGCATTTAAGACATTGTGCAAAACCAAACATTAGATGTCTCCCTCTGTAAATGCTAGCAGAACCTATGTCATGTGGTTAGGATTTCCAGAGGAGTAGCATAATGGCATCATAGACCCACTTCTTCAGATCACAGGCCCACTTCTTCAGATACATGGGGTAAAATCTAAAGGATCATTCTCAGCCCCCTCGCCAAATCTATAATTGCCAGGAGTTTTGGGGGGAAGCCGTGACTATTAAACCACTACAGAACTGATATGGAGTGCATATATGTGCATGATTTTCTCTTATGCTCTCATTTAATTTGACTGGGCGAGGAAGAACACCTCAGCTGCAGGCTGCGTCATGCATTAGCAAAAGCACCAGCTCACATTTTTATCTACTCAACTATGAATCAGTCAGGAAACCTGTACAGCGGCCTTCAGCAGCCTGGTGCTCTCCAGATGTTTTGGACTACAATTCCCATAAGCCATTGCTGTGCTGGCTGGAGAAGATGGGAGCTATGGTCCAAAACATCCTGTGGGAACCAGGTAGACAAAGGTTACACCAAAGGATCTCAAATAGGAATAAGACTTGTGTGATTTCATCCACTATTGGTTTGTAACAGCTACAGCTTTCTGCCTAACTTTATAACTTGGCAGACAAACAAAAACAACAACCCATCAGGCCCCCAGCAGATGTAGGGGGTGAGCACTCACATCAACGGCTTCTCCAAGCGGCTTCCTGGTGACCCAACAATCTCACCCAGTGTGCAGAATGTCTGGCCAAGGAAATCCTGATGAAGCAAATCAATATAATCATTATGAAACAGCACAGGTCCATTGGAGCTATTTCCCTCTGTCCAGGGACCCCTGGAAACCGAAGATGAGAAGGTGGCCTGCTAAAACCCTTATCTATTCGTGGAAAAATCCAGTCAACAAATTCAACATTCCTGTGGGGATTTCTTCATTTCAGTCAAATATGGAAGAAAAAGACCATGCACATCAATATTTCCTGCCTGATACAATATATCCATATATTATTTTGCAAGAGGAAGAGCTGACTTTTTTTTTTAAAGGATGGTTCAGTTTCCCCAAAGCTGCAGGAGAATTCAAGATACAGTGGTACCGCTACTTACGAATAACTCTACTTACGAATGGAGCTCCGTCCGCCATCTTGGATGCGGTTTAGATAGGATTTTTTCTACTTACGAATTTTTAGATAGGGTTGCTTCTACTTACGAATTTTTTCTCCCAATGCATTCCTATGGGATTCGACTTACAATTTTTTTTGATTTACGAATGTGCGTTCGGAACGCATTAAATTCGTAAGTAGAGGTACCACTGTACAGCTGTCGTCACACCTGCAAATAAATCAGCCCTTCAGCCAACCCGCATGGCTCCTTGCAACAGACGTTACTAGAGTAACAGGAAACTGAACTAAGAGGAAGGTGGCTTCCTTACCACACCAATAATCCCTGAACTGGGCCCATGGCATGCTGGTCTAATCCTACAACACAGGAGAGGCAGCTGTTTCAGATCTAGTCCAAAGAGGACGGGATACCAGTGCCAGAGTCTGGGTCTGGTTGGCTTCTATCCATCTGTACACAGATGGGTGCATCTCCTGCTTGGTCCTGCTTTGCAGTGGAGATGAATTTGGCTGTCCTACCTTCAACAACTCCAGGTTGTACTGGTAAAACAGAGGCTGGAGGAGACAGATGGTAGGCTGGCCAGGAGTTTTTGTCTGACATAGCTCCTCAAACCTACTTTGCCTGCTTATCCCAGGACTTTTGCTTCTACTTGATTTCCATCCTCAGTGAATCTCTGCTTTGAGCCTGCCCTGAATTCCATCCCAGTCTTGACTCTTTGTCTGCCCCTTGGAAGCACCCATGCCTTGTGCATGGCTTTGATCCCAATCTATTTCTGACCTGAACCTGCTGGACCAGACCTGGCCAAGGTTAACTGGGTCTCGCTCTCACCAGAAGGGAGAAGTAGTGGGGAGATTGATGCAGTGTTCCACTAGGGTGCCAACTCTCTGCAGCTTCATAGCTCTGCCTCCCAGTAAGGCACAGCATTGCTAGTGCCAGGAGACCAGATTAGCACTGCCCCTCCTCACTGGTTGCTCCTGGTCCTATATGGTCCCTTGCCTATTAGGGTGGCCACATGCAACGGAGGACAGTGGTCCTATCTTTAATACTAATAGCTGTGTGTCACATTTTTGCACGTCTATTTTCTCAAACAGAGGCATTAGCATCTGCTGAAATTTCCTCTTCTGACCAGTTTTTTAAAGGTACAATAATCCTGCCTGCCTTTTCACGTGGTCACCATACTTCTTTGGGCAACAGAAAAACAGTAAGTAAATAATGTTCAGGGATGATGGAAGTTGTAGTCCAGCAACATCTGGATCTGGAGGACTGAAGTCCCCACCCCCATCCCTGATTTAGGGAAATTAAAGATAGAAGAACTGGAGGATGAATAAACAGAACAAGTACTGTAAAGGAACCTTAAACTAAATGAGGAAAAGCAAACGATAACTAGCTAAAAGAAATTAAAAGCGGAGGAATTATTATCATAATCATGCATGCAGACAAGATAAGGGAGGTGTCAGAATACTAAACAGAAACTGAAGCTGGGAACAGGGAAGACTGATTAAAAAGAGAATTGCAATAATCCAACAAGGACAAAAAGAAAGAGAGAATGAACCAAAGTATAGACAGAATCAGCAGAAAGGAAAGACTGGATTTTAACTGTATTTTACAACATAGGGAGGGACCATTGTACAAAGCACATGATGATTTGCATGCAGATAGTCCAGGGTTAAATCCCTGGCCTCTCCCGTTAAGAAATGTTCAGTTAGCAAAGGATGGGTAAGACCTCTGCCTGAAACTGAGGGGAGCTACTGCCAGTCAGAGTGGCCAATATTGGGCTAGACAGGCAAATATTCCGACGCAGGATAGGACAGTTTTCTATATTCCTAACAACGGAATTGGAAAGGAAAAAAAGGAAGAGAATGATTAATGGGTAAGTATCTCAGAATGGATGTGAAAGGATTGCACGAAGAAGCAGAGAAGGTGCCCTTAACTTACATGTTTAGACAGGTCGGGGCTCTTGGAGTCCACATCATAGCTGCACATAAAGAGAAGCAGAAACCATATATCACATTCCAGCCATGTCCTGCCCTGGCATTTTGGACTCTGCAAAGCCTATGAAGCAAATAAGAGCATGGCAGCTAGGAGACTGCAACATCCGTGGAGAAGGAAACAACTGCAATGGTTTTTAAGGCCAGGAAAGCAAAGCCCTACCTTCCTTATGTGGGTTCGTATGCTTTGCATCTTGAGAGTGGACTTGAATTGTCTCCTTTATTCATTACTTAAAGCAACCTTCCCTTTCCTAACTTCTGGCCCTCCATATATTGTGGACATGTGCTCCCATTAGCCCCAACCAGCAGGTCTGTGTTGGCCGGGACTGATGGGAGTTGTAGTACGAAACATCGGGAGGGCCCCCAGTTTTGGAAGGCTGTGTTAAAGTGACAGTGGGGATTTTCAGGAGTAGCTGCCAGGGAGGGAAGAGTTAACCTTCCCCACCCTCTTTCCAACCACAAGCTGTCCAAAAATCCTTGCTGCCCTCTCCTCCCCACATAGCAACTAGGTCTTAAAACACCTAAAAGACCTATTGGCACAAATGGGAGTTTAACTGTCCTGCAAAGTTGTTGATACAGGAAAAACAAATTTGGATAGTATCTGTTCTGTGCTGGAGAATGGTTTGTAGGGGATAAAATGGCAAAGGATAATTATGAGGAAGAAATTTGTGTCAGCATGACTTTCTGCTCCCCAAGGGATTTTTCCCCCACGCCAAGGGCCTTTGGCAACATTGCTCAATAAAGTGTGGATCTCCTAAGTAAGGAGGAACTTTGGAGAATCTAATTTCAGGGCAGAACAGTGTAAGAATTCCAAAGGAGAACTGACAAAGCCTGGCTCGATAAGGCAATAATCCTGAGATTAATTGGAATTATTGCTGCCCTTGGCGCTCTGAATAAAAAGAAGTCTGCTGAATTTCAATGCACTTGGGGCTTCTTTCTGTCTTTGCAAATCCTAGCAAGGGAAATGTGCATGCTTCCTCTTTGTGATATCGTCTCAGCAAGCCATCGGATGTTATCCAACCAGACTTGTTATTGAAAGGCATTGGGGCCCTCCAGACTGCCTGCCTGCCTTCTTGCAGGTGTATTCTGCAATGTGTTATTGAAACAGTACTAGTGGATCAGTGTGTGGATTTCAGTGTGTGGATTTACACTGGGCCATCCACACATCAGTCCGTTCTATTCGTTGCTCTGTGATGCTTCCCCAGTGTCACTACCGCATTGCCATCTGGAGAAGCACTCTTGCGCTATAGCAAAGCAACAGTGAGAGGGTGCGGAATATACTAGAACATTTGCGGTATAAGAAATCGCAGCATTTCCGCAGGGACTGGCACTGACTAGAAATAAAGCAATATGTCTACCCGAAAACATTTGCAGGCTCAAATGGCATGGAAGGTGGAATTGCATATAACTGCCCCGATGCCATAATGAGCACAAATTGTCATGAATGCACCATAAAACGGACACATGGAGGGGCCATTGAAATTCTCTTTGCACCTTCTACTCGCCCACACTCAGAATGCCCCGAGCAATGTCACTCACAGATCAAAACGTAAATTCTGCTTCTCTTCAAAAAAGTAATCGAGGATGAACTTGCGCACGAAGTCAGGGTTCAAGGTGTTGTCAATGACTTCCGTCCTGCCAAACTGTGAAGGGAAGGAAGACAAATGAGATACAGTCCAATGGGGCATACGGTGGCAGGTGGAAGCCCCCAGCCTCATATATATGTTAGCATTTGTCACCTGGGCCAGTTGTGAGACTGCCCAGGGCAAGGACAAAGCCAGCGCACACATGCCCGGCTACTACTGAGTCCGGTGGTGCAATCATCTGCGGTTGCTCTCAGCTTGAAAAACAACACACACAGGAAAGCCATTGGATAAGGCTAAACTATTTTATTGCATAGCAGGCAGTGGAGAGAGAACAAAGGAAACAACAGTTCCACTTCAGGAACAAAACAGTAGACGAACATCCTGTCTACGTCACATCCACTCTGTGGGAACAAAATACATACAGTCATATGATAAACAATAATCCTATGACTGCAGGCACGGGTAATGAATCTCAACAATATATGCTGCTGAGGCCTGAGTTGATAGGGACTGACCAGGAAATGGGCTTGTGGAGAGTCGTTTCATTAAAACTTCAACCCAATATGTGGTGCTATGAAAAAGATGAACTCCAGGTAGAGGGTTCATGAGGGTCATGAGTACTGAAAATGAACCTGCCAATATCAGAATGCCTTTATGTAGATTGGTTGACAAAAGCATGAGGCAGGCAGTCTGCTGGTTACATTATTTATTCTTACATTTATATTTCACCTTTCCTCCAAGGAACTCAAGGCACGGTTCTTTCCCTCCCCATTTTATTCCCACAGCAACCCTGTGAGGAAGGTTAGGCTGAGAGATGGTGGCTTCCCCAAGCTTCATGGCTGAGTGGGGATTTGAACCCTGGTTTCCCAGGCCCTAGTCCAACACTCTAACCACTGCAGCGCACTGGGAATGCTCAGTCATTAGGTGCAAACTAGTTGTGTATTGCAGCGACTGATGCACAAGGTGTATGCTATGAAACTCAGCCTACTAAATAGGCACAGCTGAAGGATATGGGAGTGGTTTGACCTTTCCAGAGATAGAGAAGGGTGTGTGGGAAAAGAAAATGTTCAAACTGAGGAAATGCAACAGTGAAAACAGAAAGGGGGTGGACAAGAGAGTCAGTGTAAAAACAGGAACCTCTTAGATCTGAAACTGCCAATTTCTTGTTTGCATTTTAAGTGTGGTAGCAAAGGGCAGCTGTCTTTGCACAAAGCTAGCCTAGCAAGAGTTCATAAAGGCTGTGTGATTAAGTCTCTCTAGGTGCATCAATTAAACGGATGTTAATTATACGTCATCAGTCCTCAGGGGGTCACAGAATTGCGGGGTGGACTTAGGGAGCCTTCCTGTCTGCTAACAATTAATATCTTTAGGAGATAAATTAATCCTATGACACAATCATGGTTTGTGGGTGGGTGGCTTCTGATGGGAGATACTTCCAAGACCATGGAGAAAGGAATCTGCCCTTGAAGAAAATTCAACTCTCAGCTGTTGTACAACCTGAGAGGTAGGAGAGCCCTGTTGTCCCTTGTGAACTGAAGGACAGAAAGGTAAAGTTATAGAGCAGGACCTGATCATCTCTGTAAGAGCACTGAATTTGTCAGCTGACCACTTGAAGGAACTCATTTCAATTGCTGTTTGTAAAGCAACAAAGCACAGACTGGAACAAACCTAGGTACCTTGGAAGTTCCCTTATATCAAGTCAGACCATTGGTCCACCTAGCTCAGCATTGCCTATACCAGGCATCCCCAAACTGCGGCCCTCCAGATGTTTCGGCCTACAACTCCCATGATCCCTAGCTAACAAGACCAGTGGTCAGGGATGATGGGAATCGTAGTCCAAAACATCTGGAGGGCCGAAGTTTGGGGATGCCTGGCCTACACTAACTGGCAGTCACTCTCCAGGGTATCAGGCAGGGACCTATCTCAGCCCTACCTGCAGATGCTGGGGATTGAACCAAGGATCTTCTGCATGCACTTTGCCATGACTGAGTTTGCACTGGTGTGGTAGAAGCACTGGGGGTTCAATCTCTTTCCCAACTTGTATATGCCATGCATGGGGAAGAGCTGTGGCTCGGTGATAGAGCATCTGCCTTACATGCAGAAAGTCGCAGGTTCAATCCCCAGCATCTCCCAGCAGTGGTGGAGCTTCATGCTCCGGCACCGGGAGCAGGGCTGGTGCCCGTTCTGGGGGCGGGGCGCGCCTCCTGGAGGGGTGAGGCACGCATTTCAGGGGCGGGGCACGCATTCCAGGGCCGTGGTACGCCTCCCGGAGGGGCGTGGCGCATGTTCTGGGGGTGGGGCGCACCTCCTGGAGGGCCATGATCTGCGTTCCGGGGGCGTGGCACGCGTTCTGGGGGCGTGGTGTGTGTTTTGGGGGCAGGGCAGGCGCCCGCGATGGCAGTCCTTGGAGCCCGCCGCTCAGGGCAGCCCGCCCCCACCGCCCCTATCTTTCTACGCCCCTGTCTCCCAGTAGGGCAGGGAGATAGATTCCTGCCTTAAATCCAGGAAAGCTACTTTGAATTATTTGATCTCTGCAAATTAGACTGATCTCAGTTACACTGATAATAATACTAAGCTGATCATGGGGAAAACCAAGCTCCCACTATTGTTGTTGTTGTTGTTTTCACCTTTCTACCTTTCTTCTTTTACATGTTTTAAACTATAAAATAGGTAGCAGTAATCTCTGTGTATACTTTGTAGAGTGATCAGGGAATTTAGGTGATCAGAACGACGAATGACCTGACATTTCTCCGATGAAAATAGGGACGTCCCATTCCATAATGATAATTTTACTATTTATACCCCACATATCTGACTGGGTTTCCCCAATCACTCTGGGCAGCTTGCAACATATATAAAAACATAATAAAACATTACACGTTGAAAAAACTTCCCTATCCAGGATTGCCTTCAGACGGCTCAGGGGGTCAGATAACTCCATACCCTCCAACATTTCTCCAATGAAAATAGGGGCATTCTAAGAAAAAGTGGGTTTTTCAAAGCTATGGTTTTCCCAGTAGTGATGCTGTATAGTCCCAGTGAGAGCTGGACCATAAAGAAGGCTGATCGCCGAAGAATTGATGCTTTTGAATTATGGTGCTGGAGGAGACTCTGGAGAGTCCCATGGACTGCAAGAAGATCAAACCTATCCATTCTTAAGGAAATCAGCCCTGAGTGCTCACTGGAAGGACAGATCGTGAAGCTGAGGCTCCAATACTTTGGCCACCTCATGAGAAGAGAAGACTCCCTGGAAAAGACCCTGATGTTGGGAAAGATGGAGGGCACAAGGAGAAGGGGACAACAGGGGACGAGATGGTTGGACAGTGTTCTCGAAGCTACCAACATGAGTTTGACCAAACTGTGGGAAGCAGTCGAAGACAGGAGTGCCTGGCATGCTCTGGTCCATGGGGTCACGAAGTGTCCGACATGACTAAACGACTAAACAACAACAAAGAAAAAGTGGGACATTCTGGAATCAAATCAGAAACCGGGATGGCTTCTCTAAATCAGGGACGTCCCTGGAAAATAAGGACTTGTGGAGGGTCTGTCATTCTTATTAAGAAATACAGGCCTCTGCCCCAATCTTAGATCATCATTCCAAAATTTAAGCTTGCCTATATCATTATTCCTTAGTTGCAATGGAAACATGGCAGGCCTTGCTTAGCATTTTTCTGTGCATGATGCTTAAGAATTAGGATGATGAGGGGATAATCGGCAAGAGGATTAATATGCAAACATCTCAGCAATAGGCCAGAGGGTGAAAAGCTTTACAGTCTTGTTTTATTCTTACGGTTCATTTATTTGTCTCTCTTTCTGTAAGGCAAAGCGTGAAATTTTGGCAAAAAAAAGGTACTCTAATGATAAGAAAGAGATTACATGATACAGTGAGAATCCTGTGGAAGTAAGCCTTATTATGGCAAAGGAAGAAAGAAAACTAGAAAAAACACACACTTCTGACTATGAATTTCTCTTGCCCAAGGACTCCCAATCCTCAACCTCAGCTTGAAGCACAGGTAAACAGGGTCAATGCAGAACGTTGCTCCTCCAGAGGGAGCACCTGCCCTGCTCTGCCCTGGATAAAACAAATCATGGTGAATAGAGCAAAGGCCGACATCTCTGATCATGAAAAGTTGCACTTTCCTTCCATCTCATCACCACAAGGTTTAGCATAAATAAATCCATGCTTGCCTATTTAAAATATTTACACTTTGTTGACTGAAGAAGGAGCTAAGCACAATATATAATTAAAACTAATTCCCATATAGTTGGTACGCTTGCCAGGCAGAGGTGGTGAACGGAACTTCTTTGTCTGAGTCACTCTCAGGATGCATCTGTTATGTTAACCAGGGAGACGGACAGATGCCAGAGCTTAAAATAATAATATGGAATAATTCTCGCAATTTGCCCAGAGGGCCACCTTGTCACAGGCTGAGCATCTGCTCTTTTTGAGAAAGCAGAGACATCAAGGTGTTTTCAAGCTGAATGTTTCTTAATGCCATTTTTTAAAAAGGAAATTCAGGAGAGATTCGGGAATTGCACTACTTGGGGAAATAAGAAGATAAGACAAGCCTGTTGGGTCAAGTCATCTAGTCCAGCATCCTGTTCTCACAGTGGCTGACCTAATGCTTGTGAGGAATCTGCAAGCTGGACATGAGAGCAACAGCACTCTGCTCACCTGTGATTCCCAGCAAGTGATATTTAGAGGCAGGTAAAAGGTAAAAAGGTAAAGGACCCCTGGATGGTTAAGTCCAGTCAAAGGCGACTATGGGTTTGTGGCGCTCATCTCACTTTCAGGCCAAGGGAGCCGGCGTTTGTCCACAGACAGTTTTCTGGGTTATGTGGCCAGCATGACTAAACCGCTACTGGCGCACGGAGGACCGTGACAGAAGCCAGAGCACATGGAAATGCCGTTTACCTTCCCGCCACAGTAGTACTTATTTATCTACTTGCACTGGCATGCTTTTGAACTGCTAGGTTGGCAGGAGCTGGGACAGAGCAACGGGAACTTACCCCATAGCGGGGATTCGAACCGCCAACCTTCCGATCAGCAAGCCCAAGAGGCTCAGTGGTTTAGACCACAGCGCCACCCGCGTCCCCTTGGTATTTAGAGGCATACTACCTCTGACAGCACCAGCCCAGGAAGTTTTTTCACTTCAGGCAAAACAGAAAACGGGACCCTCCCCACCTCCTCCTCCACTGCCACCACCCCCTCCACTGTTGTCTCTGCCTGAGGTGATTGGAAGTGGCCCACAGAAGCCCAGGCAAGCTGAAGGAGGCTGAAGATGAGCAGGCGGCAGCAGAGGGGCAGTGGTGGAGGAGCAGGAGGAGGCAGGCGACAAGTGACAAACACAGGAGGCAGCAAGCAGCACACTCCTCAAGGCGCAGATCTGCCACCCCTTCCAGCTGTCCCCAGCCAGCTGCCAGAGGCGACTGCCCATAGCTGCCAAGTTATCCCCCTTTTTAAGGGAAATTCCCTTATGCTGAATAGGCTTCCTCGTGAGAAAAGGGAAAACTTGGCAGCTATGCGACTGCCTCACTGTGCCAGCCCTGACAGCAGAGGTAGAGCAAACCCATGTAGGCCAGACTTCTGTGCCTTTAATTGCCCTGCTCTCTTTTGAGTCTGGAAACCTTAAAGAGAAACCAGCAGACCCTTTGCTTGGAAATTAAACAAATGGTCTGCTGGTTTCTCTTTAAGGTTTCTAGACTCAAAAGAGAGCAGGGCAATTAAAGGCACAGAAGTCCTGTCCTCTATCTATTGAGTCTGGCAACCCTAAACCCAGGTTTAAGTTTTTTACATGCAAGAAATTGTTGACAGGGGCCAGGGACGAATCAGACATGCAGACCTCCTTGTCCATCCTGAAGTGGCATTTCCTAAGATAAAGTTGATACTGCTACAGGTATAAATACGGCCTCTTACAACTAATCACTGTTCTCATGCCTGAGCACTGAAAACCCTGTTCTTACTTCTTCCACCCCCCACGCTTCTGAGATAAGATTGGGGAAGCACCCTTCCAAGTCTTTATTCATGCGCTAGAAAGAAAGCTAAGCTTCCTGATGCTCCCTTTTGCACCCTGTACCAACCTTCATGCTTGCAATCACAGAAGAGCAGAAAATACGCAGATGCTATCCCAAAGGACCGGTGACGCCAGAATCAGAGTTCTTTCTTCTTGAGTCCTGAGCGACTGCTCTGACAGTTGAGCTGTTTCAGCCCCTAGACGGAGGCTCCAATTAAGCCAGCAACATTTTCTCAAGCACTGAACAGGACCAATTTCCTACTTTATCCTCCACATCATCCCATGATGGTTACTGTCTTTTGCACATTTTTTCCCCATGCTTCTTTACTGCCTTCACTGGGAGGTGAGATGTGGGTGAAGGGTGGATAGGTAGGAGCTGGGGAATGCAAGCCTTGCAGCTGTACAGCAGTGGAGATACAAGACAGGAGGCCAAAGATAGCCTCAAATATTACCTCCAGATATGGGGCAGTGCTTTAGAGAACAATTATCTGTGATGAGTTGCAATATTAACCACCACTTCATTGTGCTAATTTGTGTCCATTGTGCAATAACACAGAATGCCATAAAGTGTTTTGAGAAGCAGCAGATGAGTTGATAGGCACGGGGCCTGTTTTTAATAATTAAAGTCAACTCTGGACTTAAAGGTTATTTCACACCGAGGGGACTTTGAACCTCGACAGAATCGTGGAATGAACCAGGTCCCCAGCTTAGACGAGAAATCAAGGCAGCTCAGTCTAAACAAGCAAACAAATGCCAACATCATCCAATGGAACAATGTATATTTTATGACTCAAAAAGTGTAAGAGTGAGCCCAAGGGAAATGCCAATAGGTGCAACATGGTTTTAATAAGAGTTGTTTCCCATGCTTCAACTCACATGCTTTTGATTGGCTTATACAGGCAGTAGAATCAAGAGGAAACTCTTTTTCTGGATGGTAGAACATTACTTGGTATGTCAGGAGTCAGAAATCCAAATGCTCTCCTGCCATACACACACACACCTGAAAGCAGAAAACTAGTGTGGCCAAGAGAAGTCTAGTCTTTTCCCTGGCAAGTTGTTTTCCTATGGCAGTAAACCTCCTCCCTGCAGGAAGCATCACACTATAGCCTTAATGGCCCCTCCAGGCTTATGGGGTTTTTTTGGGGGGGCACATCCTACAACATGTCTCTGATGCAATAATGGAGCATTAGTGCTGCATTCAATTGAGTTTGCATTTAAAGGGAAGGCATACTTTCCAAAACAATGCAAGGGTTGAAATACAGCCATCCTGTGAAATTCACACTTCTCTGAATTTTGTGAGGCAGTTATCCAACCAAGCAATACAGTATGTAGAAAAATGCACATACTAGCGTAAAGTGTCCGTAAAAATGCATATATTAGTCAGCGAAACATACAAAAAAAATCATTATTTTAGGGGGAAATATGCATATATCAGGCAAAATTGAGCATATTAGGAGAAATTTCCACTAAAATGCTAATGAATTTAATGAAGACTAGAACAAGAAAAAGAAATCGCAAACTCAAACTCAAACAAGCAAAGAAGAATTGTGCACCCCACACAAGTCATTACAGCAGCACAGTCAAACATCTTCTCATGGGAAATTATACAAACTTCCAGGCAATTTTCCCACTCAGCCCCCTGCAGCTTCAGGAGAGAGAGAGAGAAAATACATCCATTAAAGAATACTTTCATGATTTAATTTTGTAATTTCTTATATATAAAAACTAAATAATTAAAAGTGACATTTTCTAGTTTGCTTGTCATTCTTTTCTTTTCCTTTTCCCTTCAAGTTGCATGAATGCCTAAGCTGCAGTCCTACCAGGGAATAAGTCTCATTGAATTCAATGGGACTTCTGAGTAGAAATCCATAAACTTGCATTCTAAATATCTATATAGAATGTTACCTAGGTGCTCAAGGCACTTTGAGCACATTCCATCAGCAATCCTCCCAGCAATGCAGTAAAACAGGCCAATATTATTATCCTCATATTGCTGACGGGTTGGAGGGGAGTGAGACTTGAAAGGTGGTGACTTTCTGTGCCCACCCAGGGAATTCATGACTGCAGTGGGATTTGCACCAATGACTTCTTGGTGCGCAACTCACTCTGTTAATTACTACAGGAGCTCTCGATAAGCCTCCCTCTCTTCACTTTTGCAAACAACAGCTCATGGTGTTGATTCAGCAATTATGCAGCTCACAACACTGATTTGGGCACCATCTTCAGAGAGATGCCAAACCTCTTCCTTTTTAGTTTAGGAGCAATACCATGGACAGCATCACAAAGAGCTAATTTGGGCTCCCCGTTTTACTACTTGCCCAATATTCTCTAAACAGAGCTCCTGATCCAAAGTACTAACAGTTAGGATTGAACGACTGCTTAGAAATCTGAGAATTCTCTCGATATTAATAAAATAAAATAAGATTTGGGGGAGCGATACAGGGACCAGGTGACTTGTGTGCCTGCTTAGTCTGCTGTCCAAACGCTCACTCTTGAGAGGCAACATCAAAGTCCCTTTTTGGAGCCGTTTATCTTACAATTCCCCTCCCAGAGCTACCATTCCTAGAGTGCTTTAACAATCAGTCCCTCTTCCCAGGTAGTTCCTGGGAAACAGATAAAACTTAATGTTGTGGTGCTCATATGGTCAAACCAGACTTTACAGAACAGCAACTTTCTCTCCCCACTATACACCTTCACTGAATGGGGTCATGTGACTCTCGCTCTCACATAAGTTCACGTCAGAGTGGATAGACTTCGAACAAAGCATCAAAATCAACCAATTGCTTCCAGTTTGCAATGGCGTGCTTAATGTTCATCTGCTCTCAGCTCAGTACATGCTGGTAGTGGAGTAGAAGTCCCCTCAATAATTTCAAAAATGATCGTCACACAAACACCCTCTGTAATTCAAGCACTGACTCTGTGGAGAGGAGTATACTTTCAGAAGCAGCCTTATGCATGTAACTGCTCTGGAATGTAAGTTTCAAGCACTGGTAGTGTGATAAAAGTGGCAATATACGAAGAAGAAGAAGAAGAAGAAGAAGAAGAAGAAGAAGAAGAAGAAGAAGAAGAAGAAGAAGAAGAAGAAGAGGAGTTTGGATTTGATATCCCGCTTTATCACTACCCAAAGGAGTCTCAAAGCGGCTAACCTTCTCCTTTCCCTTCCTCCCCCACAACAAACACTCTGTGAGGTGAGTGGGGCTGAGAGACTTCAAAGAAGTGTGACTAGCCCAAGGTCACCCAGCAGCTGCAAGTGGAGGAGCAGAGACGCGAACCCGGTTCCCCAGATTAGGAATCTACCGCTCTTAACCACTACACCACACTAGAGACACTCAAGTATGGAGAAGGAGGGGGGTGGAATCCTCCAAATGCAAGTAAATATAAGAAAGAATGGGATTTTATCATTCCTTTTTTTCCCTTTTCCAAGTTTCCCTTTCCCTGGGGTGTCAAATCGAATGGGTTTGAATTTTATGCTGAGACAAGTAAACCAACTTAAAGCCTCCTACAATTAAACCAGTCTAGCAATCTTTCCCATGTCTGCTCATTGATGTCATCCCACACTGCTTTATGCATATTCAAATGTTTGAATAATTATGTCTGAATAATTATGTTCCACACTCAGGGGATTGCTGTGGAGAAGGCCCTTGTTTCCGCCCATCATGCCTTAGTCAACGCAGGCAGGAGGGCCTCTTCTCCAACTGAGCGCATGGGGTGTGTAAGAAGGCTATACAGGAGATGCCTTGCCCCTGATCTTCCACTGTCCAGCAATAGAAAATCCCCCAAAGGAGACAAACACCAACAGCCTATAGAACATGGATTGCCAAAGCGGCTCCCCCAGGTGTTGCTGGGACACCCATCATCCCTGACGGCTGGTTCTGTTGGTCGGGACTAATGGCAGATGGAGCAAAACAACATCTTCAGGGCACCAGTTGCTACACCTTCTATACTGCACCTCTCCCAAGATCTCTGCACAAACCTCCCTGCACACAATCGTGGCTCACAGCACGGATACAAAGCTGCCCTGCCCTGAGACCAGCTGACCCCTTACTAAACAGGTGCCCGGCGAGAGCTGAGAAGTTAATCATGGAGAAACAACTGCCAAGCTCCTCTTACAACAGCAGCTCAGCCAGTAAGTATTGTGAGAATGTCCTATGAACCTTCCTTTGGTAGGTTCTGCAGTATTACAAATAAATGAGGATCTTGTCTGTATCGTAAATGCAGACAGGCAGGACAGCACTCTGCAGCTGCATTTCAAAGGATCCTTTTTTAACAGATGTGGCAGCTTTTGGTACGAGGGGTCCTACTGCATGCATGCAGATGTGCGGAAGGGAATGTCCATGTGTGATAACTATGCGTGCTACTAAACTAGGGAGCAAACAAGGTTAGAAGAGCCTGAGCTATATTGCCAAGAACGTATCACAATATTGACTCCTCCTTGTATGTATACTTCTCATTTTGTTTGCACCTAAATATTTGCATGTGTTGCTGGGTACACTCAATTAGGACTTGGCTGCCTAAAACTAATTGCTAGTATCTTCTTGCCAAGAATAATTGTGTTTTTTCCAAGAAATGACTTCTGCATATTGGCAGCACAGCTATCCCTAGATGCTACACCACCCTGGGTAGGCAACCGTTGACTTCAGGCATTGGCTAGATGGGATTCTGCTCCACAGCTTTATTTACCTGGTGATTTATGAGCTTTGAGCCCAAGTAGCAGCTCCATAACGCCTGACCTCAGGCAATCCTTCCATTGGCCTGCTGTAGCTTCTCAGTCTTTTTAGTGAACTGGATTAAGCTGAGGAAAGTAGCTTATTACAGAGAGGGGACTAAATGCAATTTGGTATATCCTGCAAGCTCTAAGCAAGCACCCACTGAGCTGACTGAGGGCAGAGTGGTATTAGTGTGGCAATACCTTATTCACCCGAATGGAACAGCCTCCACTGCGATAGGCCCAGCATGCCCCTTAAAATTTTAGTTTTCCCTTCCCTTATCCCCTGATATTTTTTTTCTCCCAGTAGAGAAGCCTCTCTGAGGATTTTCCAGCTCAGCTGTACTTTTTGCTACATATCTTTGAGCTCTGTCTTTTCCCACTGCTAGAGATATGCATTGTGGTTTGCTGGTATAATCTAATTTCTAGTTTGGGTTTCTCAAGACTTGTATAACTTCCTAAAAACACACACAAAGAGAGAGAGAGAGAGAGAGAGAGAGAGAGTAAATGACAAACCAAAACCACATTTGTTCATTCAACAGTCAACAATTAAAGTGCATATTAATATAAAATGTACCTTCTTATTTTATAAGCATAAATATATCTCTGAATCATCCGCCTTAATCAAAATCTGAAAATGGAATTAAGCTTAACCATGTGTAATTTATTGCAATCTTCTCTAATGAAAGTTGTGATTATAAAAGATAACTGAGGGGGACATGAATGCTTTAAATTAGGATTAATTAGGTTTTTGTCAGCATTGTACAAAATTAGGACATGATTGCACCTTCAACCTTCCGCAGGCAGAGCTACACATGAGGGGTGGGGTGGGGGACTAGTATAAAGGTCAATGGATCTCTTTTTATTCTCCCCCCATCACTGGCCAGTCCTTGGCTGGACTCACACACACAATGAGGCATTGATACACCATGGTAACCTACAGAAGGCTAGATGCATATATGGCTATCATTTTGATATATGTAAAATGTGTATGTATGAAGGCACACATGAATGTGGATGTGTGTTTATTTGTGTATGTATATATGGGGTCTCCTCCATATATGCTGGAGGAGACTCTTGAGAGTCCCATGGACTGCAAGAAGATCAAACCTATCCATTCTGAAGGAAATCAGCCCTGAGTGCTCCCTGGAAGGACAGATTGTGAAGCTGAGGCTCCAATACTTTGGCCACCTCATGAGAAGAGAAGACTCCCTTGGAAAAGACCCTGATGTTGGGAAAGATTGAGGGCACAAGGAGAAGGGGACAACAGAGGACGAGATGGTTGGACAGTGTTCTCGAAGCTACGAACATGAGTTTGACCAAACTGCGAGAGGCAGTGCAAGACAGGAGTGCCTGGCGTGCTATGGTCCATGGGGTCACGAAGAGTCGGACACGACTAAACGACTAGACAACAACAATATATGGGGTGGGGTGGGGAGAGAGTGAGAGAGATGCATATCATATAAATATATCAAAATAATCTCCATATACCGGTATGCACCCAAGATCTCAAGGTGATGCATATTGGGGAAAAATAAGAAAATAATATACAACTGCATGAAATCAGAGACTAAAAGTGGTTATATAAAAAGAAAAGCAATTTAAAACATCCAGTCATCCCCACAAAGATTAATATAGTCAATCACTATTAAAACAACCATCAGCAAAAGCCAGTGAAGAGGATACAAATCAGCAACCAATTGCTCAGTGAGATACCACTGATGCCAGGCGGGCCTTCCTGGAAACAGTATCCCTTCAGTCTGGGGCTACTGCTGAAAAGGCCATATCTCTTGTAATAGCGCCCCCCCCTCATACTTCTATAAGACGAGACCGTCCAAGGAGGGCCTCAGATGCTGACTTATGGGTTTGGTTAGGTTCATGCTGGAAGAGTTGTTTGTAAAGTACTGGGATCCTCAACCATATATGGCTTTTTATGTCGAAAGCAGCACTTCACAGTAGACCTGAAAACATACCAGAAGCCCGCGCAGCCAGAATAGAATTGTTGTTATATGATTGAACCCTCAGTCTGAGCACAAAATTGTGTTGCAGCTGCAGTTTCCAAACCATCTTCAAAGGCAGTCCCCAAAATAAAGAGTAATTTAACCATGAGGATACTAGGGCATGTACTACTAAAGACAGGTTACCAGCATCCAGATAAGGGCGCCTCCACTCCAGTGACCATAATAGATCCAAAAGTGCCCCCAAGCTATGAACCTCCTCCATCAGTGGGAGTGAGACCCCCACCCAGAGCTGGTAGAATGCCACTTACCCAGACAGCAGAACTGCCCACTAACAGTATCTCTGCCTTATTTGGATTGAGCTTCAGTTTACTGGCTCTCATCCAGTCCATTATCTCAGGCAGGCACCAGTTCAGTGCAACCACCAAAACAGCTGCTGGCAACGAAAAGGAGAAGCAGAGCTGCGTGCCACCAGCATATTGATGACAATGCACTCCAAAACTCTGGGTGACCCCACTCCATGGTTCCATGCAGATGTTCAATAGCAAGGGGCTGAATAATATTCCTCCAGCACTGCTTTATGGAGTCACCCATCTAAGAGGTGCCAGAATAATCACAAAGCAGTACCACCCACCTCCAATATAACCGCTTCAGAAGGATACTATGGTTAATAGCATCGAAAGTCCCCAAGAAATAAAGGAGAATCAACAGCAAGCTCTCCCATAAGCTAGCTGGGATGAGAGGAAGAGGGGAATAGTTCATCAAGCATCTTTAAGGGCTTGAAACTTGCTCAGTTACACTAAGTGGATAATGCTGGCAGAATAGAGTTGCTATCTCATGCACTCACATCAGCCAAGTCAACGGCCCAATAACTATAGCAGGATGTGCTTGTAAGGGTACTCAGGAAGCAAGCTGTATTCATTTGCCTTTTATTTTTATCTCTCTCTGGCTTTTGGCTACTTGTTGTTTGCAGCCATCAAAGGCTCCACTTACAGTATATGCTCACAGCAACCTGGATAGCACAGCATCCTCGAAAGCTCAGTTGGTTAGAGTTGGAATGTCACCTGCACCACACATACTAATAATATACGATATCTATGTTCCTGTGTGCTGCTCTGGTTCTCCAGAAGCAGCTTTGTCATGCTGGCCACGTGACCTGGAAGCTGTATGCCAGCGCCCTCGGCCAGTAACACGAGATGAGCGCAGCAACCCCAGAGTCAGTCACGACTGGACCTAATGGTCAGGTGTCCCTTTACCTTCATACAGACCCTTAGTGGTCTTCCATGTCATAAAGGGGATAGTTGTGCAGGTAGTAATATGGGCCGGCCTCACCAAGCCTGCATTTCAGAAGATGAAGCATAAAGGGGAGAAAATTGAGGTACAAAGCAGGGTAATCATTTGCAAATCCTGCCCAAGGCATCAGAGGCAGAAAAGTGGAATTAAATGCAGATTTTGATCACCCAACATCTTCCTAAGACCAGACCTGTTCCAGTCAAAAATGAAAATAAATGCAGATACATACCTCTCTCCACTGCTTGGTCTCTATGCCCTGAGTATACAGCACACACACTGCAAAGGGAAAACAGCTCAGCTCAGTCACTGGCAGAGTGAAGGCAGTGGTATCATACAGCATAGTCTGTGTTACCCAAAGCTTCTGCAAAAACAGGAACCCAGCAAACTTAACTATACCCTGATTCCCCATTGGTGATGGGGAGGGGGATCCCAAAGCTTTGACAGTTGGGATCTGTTATCTCTCTTTCCCCCCTTTCTACCACATTGACAACTGTGTAGAAAACCAGCACCAATGCATTTTTCTGCACAACGGATAGCATTGTGCACAAAAAAACCTATCAGAGTCAAAAAGACAAAAGCAGGTTCACTCGGTTCTAGACATGGGGCTGTATCCAATGATGCCCTTTGCAGTGATGGAAGATCCAGTGTAGGGTTTCGTCCGTGGAACAGTGAGGGGGGCACTTTTTGTTGGTCTCCCTTTCCCCCTGTGATATCCCCACGTAACCCCAAAATCTGCTGGATGGGAGAGGGTGGGGGGGATCAGTGAAAACTGCTTCACTCCCCCGGTCTGCTGATGAAAGATACTTTCGTTAGCCTAAGGCGCTAATTAAATATGACCCATGGTATGTGGACAGGTGGAAGCTGATTTCTGTAGAACCAGCCCAAGGTTCTACCCATCTGAAAGGGTGGATCATCTCTCCCCTCAACCATTTTTCACCCTCTGGCTCACGGATTTGCTTGTTTTTAGAGGCCCATCAGAAAGCAGCCTCAACATTCTATTATGGCAAATGCAAACACTTTTTCTCACAGTCTCTCATGGTCTAGCAAAGGAACTATAGAAATCAAAACTAGATCTTAAGGGTGTCTGTTTAAATTAGCCAATAATGATACCTTCATTAATGTATTTGGCTCCCTTTCAAATACTCCCCATTAGCAAAAGCATGGTGGAGATGTAGAGAAGATTAATGAGGTTTTAATGAAGAGCTGCTGCGAAGGCACCAGCACACTGGCTGGCAGCAAAGGCTGCTGCCCCGCCAAGATTTGATCAGGATCTGTTGCCTGTCCTCCTTCATCTGGGTGAGCTGCTAAGGATGCTGTCTATGTTCCCCTAAGGGACATCTCAAAGAAAATGGCATTTTGCAAGTGGAGCCACCAACCAAAGTGGAGTGCTCCTCTTTAAGGTTCTAGACAGACAGCCATGTTGCCAACCAGGAGTCAATGAATCCAGAACACCATCCAGCAACTTCAACTGATGTCAATGGAAGAACTAAATTTATGTCACAGAGGTTAAAATCAATGGGATTTAAACTACTTAATCTTGTTCATCATGCCCAAAGGGGGTGGTCTTTTATTCATTCATTTAAAGCATTTATAAACTTTTTTTTAAAAAGGTAATCTCTAAGCATGGGAAGGGGGGGAAATCTAAGCACTGTTAGAATCCATGCATTTGAAATGCAATGCATGGATTCTACAAGAACCTCTGTCAGCTAATCACAGAAGCCCTGTAGCCAAACTATATTACAAAGCAGTGAACCTATATAGAAAATGTACATACATGGGTCAGATTTGGAGAAAGTATCCTTATCCAGAAGATTTCTGAAATGAAAAAAGAGAGAGAAAGAATTACACAATTTCCAGTACACAGCAAAACTAATAATAATAATAATAATAATAATAATAATAATAATAATAATAATCCAATTCAATTTAGCCCAAACAACAGAAGCCTTTCTACTTAGAATAGCCTAGTGGCCAGCCTGGGTGGGAGACACCAATCCAAAATCTGACAATACTGTCAGATGCTTTGACACACCACATAAGTGGTGTGACTTAGTTCAGCACACATTGCTGAGGGTGCCTGGTTGTAGTTCCTAGCAGAAGGCAACACTATATATATATAAAATATTTATGTATTTCCTTTTTCTCATAACAAATATCCAATATCAATAACATTCATTTTTCAGTTTCCCCCCTCTCTGTTGACTTCCCTCAGCTTCCATTTCTGGTTTGTTACATCAAATGTTACATTCTGTTATATATAATAATGATTTATCAACTTATATAATCTTCTTGTTCTTTGTAATTAAAGTTGTGAATGTTTATTTAAATCCTGCCAATGAGTCCATTTTTTTTGTTTCTGTAAATATGTTGTAAAAGGTTCCCATTCTTTTCCAAAATCGCTATTGTCCTTTTTACGCTTTGCTAACTCTGCATAATTCATCAGTTTTTCTTGCCATTGTTCTTTAAATGGTATTTCTCTGGTCTTCCAATTTTGCGCTATTAGAATTCTTGCTGCTGTTGTAGCATACATGAACAATGTCTGTTTTTCTTTAAGAATATCTTGTACTAGAATACCTAACAAAAAAGCTTCTGGCTTTTTAACAAACGTTACTTTAACCTTTTTTCAATTCATTATAAATCATTTCCCAAAATTTCTTAATAATCTTACAATTCCACCACATATGATAAAATGTGCCTTCCCCTTCTTTGCATCTCCAGCAATTCTTTTGTTCTGTTTTATACATTTTTTGCCAATTTATTTGGTGTGACATACCACCTATACATCATCTTCATATAATTCTATTTCAGCAATATACAGTCCATAAATTTTAAATTCACTTTCCAAAGCCTTATCCAATCTTCAAATTGTATATTATGACCTATGTCCTGTGCCCACTTAATCATTAGCGATTTAACTTCTTTGTCTTTAGTTTCCCATTCCAAAAGTATATTATAGGCCTTCTTCAACAGTTTGGAATTATTGTCTATAATATCCCTTTGGAATTCGGAAGCTGTGTAAGTAAATCCTCTCTTATTGTCTTGTTTAAAGATTTTGTTTAGTTGCTTGTGATGCAACCAACTCTGAAGATATTCCTTTATCTCATCAAAGTCTTTAAGTTTTAATTTTCCTTCTTGCTTGGTTAACAGATCTCTGTATGTTGGCCATATTCCTTTCTTTGTTGACGTTTCGGATGATAATGCTTCACTATATTCTAAACCAACAGCATCCAAGTGTGTGTTTCCTTTCCACAGAACTCAACCTTTCCAATGCAGGCAGTGGCCCATATTATCTCTTGGTATAAATATGATGATCTACATCAGGGTAGTCAATGTGGCACCTTCTAGATATGGTATACCTCAACTCCCATCATCTTTGACTATTGGCAGCGCTGGTTGTGATTGATGGGAGAGGTTGTCTACAATAGTTGGAGGGCGCCACATTGGTTATCCCTGAGCTATGTACATGACAAGTTATATCAGTGCAAATATGAAAGAATGGAACTGGAGGGGCTTCAGCAAACCTCAACATATATATAACTAGCCGTTCAAGTAATCTAACAAACAAACAAACAAACAAACAAGCCCAATGGTTAAAATTAGAGTATAGTTTGCTATCATTATTCAAAATGGTGTCCAATGGTATCCACACGCAGACAAAAACCTGCTCCTTGATCTCAGAAAATATCACATAAAACTGAGTTACAATATCTTAATAAGTGTCCAAATGCACAGTAAACAACAACGTTCCAATATACAATAGTAGAACAGCAGTCTTCTACTTGGCATTGCTCAGGAATTCTAATAAACTAAAAAAAAATCAGTGCAGTTTTGAAAGGTTCAGTCCACCATCATGATTCAAGATGGTATCCAACTACATCCAAGCTTAGATGAAAACATTCTCCTTGATCTCATTGTGAAAAATTGCATGTCAAACTGACAAACAGCTTCAAAACGACTCTCTTGTAGTAGCAACCAGTTCTGTAGGCACATTCAAATAAGAGTTTCTTGCTCAGCTAAGTTGTTCCCAACTTTATGGAGGTCTAAGCCCCATTTGTGCATTTGTGATGAATGCATCTGGTCTTGACGTGGGGAGGGACACACACACAAGCCCGTCTCGACATTCCTGCACATTCCAGCTCCACTTCCTACATCCAGCACAAACATATCATGGGGAGATGCTAAGCACATCCAGGCAAATGTGCTTAGAATCCTCCCAACAGTTGGGGATCTTGTGTTATCAGGGTTCCTGATCAAAGGGCAGATTCTAAGCACGTTTACTCAAATGCACTGAATGTGGAAATGTCTGAAGTGGAGCCAGCACACACAGGAGAATTGGGGGCAAGGCTCCCATGTGTGCCCCCTCTCCCTCCCCCACTTTAAGCATACACATATTCACCCTGAATCCACAAAAAGGTTTCACAAAACAATTTATTCTGAATGTAGACAGAATGTTGATTTATTCTTAATGTAGACCAGAATGTTGGCATGTAAACACCTTGTCCTCCAAGGTATTGATTTATTTATATCAATTATCTTCCCCATTGAAGAGCAGCCACCTCCTGCACCCTGAGAGATTATGGAGTTTTTAGGACTTTTTCTAAAGATATAAGGGGGAATGAATGGTTGATAGCACAAAGGAACTAAATAAGGGCTCATATATTGGATTCACCTGCGAAAGTGTTTGTTCTGCATTATTGAGTCCATTCTTGAATTGCCTCCATCTGGGAATGTTATGGAGTGAAGACAATGCAAACAACAATTTTATGTTCTGTTGACTTCTTTTTGTAAATAAAGTATGGTCATAGTGGAGTTTTCTTTTTAGGAGCAATAACGATGTATCACAGAATAATTCCATACTGAAACTATTCCTGCCCTATGTAGACTGCACTTATGTGGAACTGAGATTGGTGCTGGCTGAGTGGTCTTCTGTGTAGATGGTGTGTGCAATTTGGACCATACTGAATGCATCATCGCTACATGTAAATAATGCCCTATCTACAAATGGACTCTTGTAATATGAACAGAGGGGAGGGGGGAAATGCTGCAAAAATAAGTTAAGAAATTTAAATTAAATTTAGATGAAACATTCGTTCCATGCCAGGTGGTGGATTACACTTTGTGTGTTCTATGAATAGGAAAGTTTGTCATACATTTTACTATAACAGGAATTTGTCTCAGGGTTTCTGATACCAGCACCCAATGTGTCTGAAAGTTTATAGCTTCAGTTCCTTCAAGATCACTTCCCTCCCTTTCCCCATTTGATTAATCCACAGTCCTCAAGATGACAAGATTCTGGGAGCTGTCCAGCACTTGTGGTGCTGAATGCAGTCAGAAAAGTCTGCACTTAAGATCACAGAACTGTACGGTTGGAAGGGACTACAAGGACCATCTAGTCCAATGCCCTGCGATGTAGGACTCTTTTTGCCCAATATGGAAATCGAACCCATGACCCTGAGATTAAGCATCTCCTGCTCTACCATCTGAGCTATCTCAGATGAGCTGCTACCATAAAAGTTAGTGGGATCTTTTGCTGACTTGGATGAACTTTGGATTGGGCCCTAATGGCAGAGAGTGTCAGCAATGAATAGCAGAGATAATGAAGGATTAGAAAGGGCTTAATAGCATTCCAGTTTCAGAGCCAGAACTTTTCTGAATGTTTCTTTCAATAGCTTATCTTCAAAGCACGCAAGAGCACCAATTAAATGTAAGGAGATATGCAGACTGAGTGCAGAGGGAGCTTGCTTTAACTCACTGGCATACTCATTCCAGGAAACAATATTTCATTGCTTTAGAGACAGGCTCAACTTCAGGGATTGCAGCAGGTCAGGCTGTTGCATTTGGGCAATGAAGAAAGTTGCTTTGAGTCAGCACAACCATGTAGTTCAGTAACAAGGGAGATATAAAGAAGCCATAGAATTGTTTTCTCTCGGTTGCTGTCAGTGAGCAGGTAAGATGTGTTTGTGGGATTGCAGAGGGCACTGAATATGTACCTGACTACAGCAAAACATGGAGAACCAAAAGCTGCAGTACAGGAAGCTACAGAGAGTACTAATTACTGAGTGAATCATCCACTGTAATTCTTTCTAAACACTCGGAAGATTTAGGGGCATCTTGAGAAGGATAATCTATCTCCTTGTCTTAGGAAGTGACAACCAGTGATTAAGAAAGCAGAAAAACTCTATTTGGACTGTTAACACTCATGGATAATGAAATCAGAGGGGCAGAGAAATTCTGGGGAAGCTGTCAGTTATTGTTGTAATTCCCTGGGCTGCAGGAGTGTAAAAGGAGGGTGGGACTGGAGGGCACGGCTGCACTAGCCTTTTCTTTTTGTGTGTGTGACACTTTCCTGGCACTTTTTGAAGTCCAATGCAGACAGCTGGTCCTACCTTGTACACTTTGTACACTTGTCCTCACGCAAAAATATGGATGTGAACTAAGTCTCCAAAGACGGAATATGCAGTCTCAAGTAATGCCCTGCCAGACTTGTTTCCACGCATGGGCTCTGGTTTGCAGCAAGTGGTGTTGAAGCACATAGTACTTTAGAAGTGATTTATAAATAGGAAAAGCAGAGTCTTCTTTTTGAAAAATGTGGAATCCATGAGCCTCTAGCTGTGATGCTGCAAGAAAGCTGTGGTTGAGAAGGATGTCCTGCCCTGCAGTGACAAGCTGCAATTGCTTGACAACGATGAGCAGAGATGGTAGAATTTGTGTGGGTGGCCACCGCAAATTACCTGAATGACCCGTTAAGCGTGAGAAGCATACAGAGAAAAAGAAACCCCCTCTTGTCCCAAATGAGACAGAATAACATGCAGGGAATTGGCTGCCTTACATGCGGCTCACCCTAACGCAGAAGAACAAGAAGTGAAGCAGAACTGAAAACAGAACAGTATGAGAGCAAGAGAAGGAACTGAAAAGAGAAGAAAACCAAAAGACCAGAAATTAGAAATATAATAATTCCAATCAAATGGGGACCATTTGTCCTTCAGACAGTAGCACTGGCCTTTCGATGCTACCTAAAATACCACTCTCCTCTCAGTATTGGTTTCCTCAGAGAGTTCTTGATACATCACCCTCTTCCCTCCCTCCATAGTTTCTCTCATTCCTGCAATAATAAACAGCCCATTGGGATAGAACAAAACCTCCTCCAGTCTCTCCATTCATTGAGCAGTTATGACTTTCTGCTGGAGGACATGGCTTGGATAACGATCCCGCCCCCGGCTCCCCCACAAAATAAAATAATACTCTATTGGCAGGCTAAGTCATACAAGGGCTGCCAAAAATACAAAAAAGATTCTCTGCACATGAACTAAGCAGATTGCAGCTGCATCACACTGCAAGGATGGGAAGGGAACCTAGTTCAGAGCTGATGAAGAAAAGCAGGAAGAGGAAGCAAGGAGAGTATGAGACAGGTCCACGGGGAAGCAGCAGAAAGGGTCAGAGAGTGAAGCTTCCAACCCCAAAGGGAAGACTTAAAATGTCTATTGAAGACAGGGCCGCCTCTAGGCCCGGGTCCGGGGTACCAGGGGCGCCGCTGAGGCCGCCCCAGGCACACCGGATGCCGCCTTAGGCACGCCTCTCAGCTGTTCAGGCCGCTCTCCGGAGGCATGCAGGCCTGGGGCTGCCTCCGCCGCGTGCAGGGGCGTCGCAACAGGGGACAGCCAGGCTGGATGGTGCAGGGCGCCCACCGGGAAACGGGGCGGGGGGGGGTGCCGGAGGGATCCATCACACCAGGGCACCAGGCATGCTTAAGACGGCCCTGATTGAAGGCTCTCAGTCCTGTCTACCCAGATATTTTGTGTTGTTGTTGTTTAGTCGTTTAGTCATGTCCAACTCTTCGTGACCCCAAGGACCAGAGCACGTCAGGCACTCCTTTCTTCAACTGCCTCCCGCAGCTTGGTCAAACTCATGTTCGTAGCTTTGAGAACACTGTCCAACCATCTCTCCCTCTGTCGTCCCCTTCTTCTTGTGCCCTCAATCTTTCCCAACATCAGGGTCTTTTCCAGGGAGTCTTCTCTTCTCATGAGGTGGCCAAAGTATTGGAGCCTCAGCTTCAGGATCTGTCCTTCCAGTGAACACTCAGGGCTAATTTCCTTCAGAATGGATAGGTTTGATCTTCTTGCAGTCCTTGGGACTCTCAAGAGTCTCCTCCAGCACCATAATTCAAAAGCACCAATTCTTTGGCGTTCAGCCTTCTTTATGCAGGTAGGTAGCCATGTTGGTCTGACGTAGTCGAAACAAAATAAAAAAAATTCCTTCCAGCAGCACCTTAGAGACCAACTAAGTTTGCCATTGGTATGAGCTTTTGTGTGCATGCACACTTCTTCAGATACCCTGCATTCTTCAGATACAGGTATCTGAAGAAGTGTGCATGCACACGAAAGCTCATACCAATGACAAACTTAGTTGGTTTCCAAGGTGCTGCTGGAAGGAATTTTTTTATTTTGTTTAGCATTCTTTATGGTCCAGCTCTCACTTCCATACATCACTACTGGGATCACTACTCCTTCATGGATCACTGCCTTGTGGCGAAGGGGCTTGAATAACTCAGAGAAGCTATGAGCTATGCCATGCAGGGCCACCCAAGACAGACAGGTCATAGTGGAGAGTTTTGACTAAACGTGATCCACCTGGAGCAGGAACCGGCAAGCCACTCCAGTATACCTGCCAAGAAAACTCCATGGACAAAGACAACAGACATATTTTGTGTTATACACCAGTAAAGACAACAATAGCATGTTGAAGGTCTGAATATTCAGTCCTCAAAGCTTTAGTGGAACTCCTTGGTTCACTGTCCCCACACTCACAAAAGTGTATAGCAAAACAAAACAACAACAAAGCCAGGCACTTTATAAATAATAATCTCTTTTGAGAGAACAGGAGACCTGTGAAGCTAGAGAAGCAAAAGGTCATGAGTGTGGGTGTATTGGGATCTAAGTGTGGAGAGATAAGGGAATCAAGGGCCTTGAGGGTTTTGAAGGGGATGGCGAGAAAGAAAGGGAAACTAAAAACCTCTACTTTTCTAAAGCATCAGGCCCAAATCAGGAAACCAAATTAAGACCCAACTAGATTCAGAGGGAGATTGTGAGGACTAAGGAAGGTTTCAAAGTACTCTGGGACCAGGACTTACAACTGGTGACTGGAGACAATCTCCAGAATAATGCCTCTGTGAAATCTGCTTCCACAAGAGTCAGAGGGAACTCTCCCCAAGTTGCTCTACATTGGCCCATCTAGTCCAGCATCCTGTTCTCACAGTGGCCACCAGAAAAGAAGAGAACAGGCAATCTTTGTTGGGTAGTGGTGGCTACAACTAATGTTCACAACGCCTTTCTGCCAGGAGTGTATCGTTGGTGAATGTTGTTAATGGGATATGGAAAATGAGAGTGAAACTGAATGTCAATGTAGTCTCTTCACTGCATCAACAAATAGGAGAAATGAGACAGCAATCAAAGTGCCATTTGTGAATAACAGCCCAACCCACCCACATTTCTCTCCCGGGTGGTTCTAGCACTCTGACAAAAGCTGTATGCTGACAGCTTCTCATATAGACAGACAGAAATGCAAACCAAAGGATGTCAATATCCTTCTCAGCTAGAGACTATAGATCTGGGTTGCTGAAAAGGCAACAGAGCCTAGTTTTTAGAACTTTATGATTACGGAATTATCTTTCGATCAGGTATTTGTGCATGTAACCCAAAATTGCTCATGAGAGAAACAATGAGCAAAAAGAAGTTGTGAGTTTTGGGGACATCAGCTTTCCAAGGATTCAAAGTCCACAGAAGCACAGTCATCCACAAAGCTTCATTGCTGAAGTCACTGGAGGAAGAAAATTTAGATGGTTAAGGCTAAGGATCCTGGCAATAGTGTACAGTGTAGTGTGACAGAGATGCTAACTTGGCCTCCTAACCTGACAGGCAAGTCACTGCTGCTTACCAGGATTAGACAGTGACTGGCATGGTGTGGTGCAAACACACCACAAGCAGAAATAGATTGACTCCACTGGTGCATTTGCCCTCACCACTGCCCTTCTCCTCCCAGAAGCAGCAACTCGTCTGCTGGGAGGTCAGGTAAGAGAGCCTTTGCCCCACTGCGCTGTCCACTACTGGAGCCTGGATGTCTCCTCTTGACACAACTAGGAAACACCTTTTGTTCACCCAAAACAATCCCAGTAGCAATCACAGGCTATGATGCTGCCACATATGTAAGCCAACACATGCCCCGTGGATTTTTGTAGATATCCAACCTTAAATTGATCAATTCACTTAATAAGCACACAGAGAACACAGCTGAGTTGTATCTGGGGGGTGGGAAGGCATAAATTTCAAAAAGGCACTAGTGCATAACAATTTTCATTCTTTAAACAAATAATGTGCAGGTCTGTACTGGATGTTCCCTAATTTCAATATTCACTTTGAAAGAAGCACATTTTGTTAGGGTTTTAGAGGCTGACGTGTATGTCATTTTTGTCACACTGTTAATGATGTAATTTATCATAATTATTTTAATGTTTCTGTTCATTATGCATTATGCTTTTATATTCCATTAGGATCATAAAATCGTAGAGTTGGAAGGGATCCCAGGGATCATCTGGTCCAACCCCTTGCAATGCAGGCATCTCAACTAAAGCATCCATGGCAGATGACCATCCAACCTCTGCTTAACAACCTCCAAGGAAGGAAAGTCCACCACTTTCTGAGGGAATCCAGTCCATTGTCAAACAGCTCTTACCATCAGAAAGTTATTCCTGAAGGTTATTCAGAATCTGTTTTCTTAAATCCATTGGCTCAGATCCCATCCTCCAGAGCAGGAGAAAACAAGCTTGCTCCATCTCCCATGTGACAGCCCTTTAGATGTTTGAAGATGACTCCTCTCAATCTCCTATTTTCCAGGCTAAACATATCCAACTCCCTCAACCATGGCTCCCTGTCTCCAGCACTGAAGTTGTAAACTTAATTTCTCAGATGAAACTAGGCAAAGCCGCAGGGCCTGATGCCATCCCGTCTGAACTAATTAAAGCCAAGCCAGACTGGTGGGCCCCAGTTCTAGCGGAACTATTCAGGGTGGTGGATAGAACTGGGATTATGCCCAATTCATGGCAGAAATCTATAATCATTCCAATCTTTAAGAAGGGGGATAAAAAGCTGCCGTCCAACTATCAACCAATAAGCCTATTGTCAAATATTGGGAAATTGTATGCAAAATATCTATTATCCAAATTAACCTGAATAACATCATAGGCCCAGAGCAGGCAGGGTTCAGGCCAGGGAAATCCACCCTACGTAACTGTATCGTGTTATGCCATCTAGCCGCCAAGTACACGAGGCACCATAAAGAAGGCTTATATGTGGCCTTTTTAGACCTTAAGGCTGTTTTTACTCAGTCGATAGGGGGATGTTATGGTCCAAACTGGAATCACTGGGCTTAGATCCTAGGTTACTTTTTTTGATCAAAAAGCTCTACTCAAATTAACCTGCCGTATAAGAATAATCCTAGGGGACGAGGTTTCAGACCCTGTTGTTATAAATCGAGGCGAGAAACAGGGCTGTGTACTCGCGCCCTCTCTTTTTAACCTTTTCTTAAATGACCTCGCCCCATTATTAAAACTTGTGGATGCGCACAGTCCAAAACTCAATGCATCCAAAATCCCAATCCTTCTATATGCAGATGATATGATCCTGCTCTCACGGACAAGAATTGGCTTAAAGCGTTTGCTAAATACCTGCATCGACTACTTGTCTAGAATGAAAATAAACATGAACTTCGACAAAACCAAAATAATGGTTTTCAGGAACTCTTGTAAGAGCTATAGTTGGGTTTTTGGTGGGAAACACATCCAACAGGTTCCCAAATTCAACTATCTGGGGATCACTTTCCATCACAGGCTTTGGTGGTCTTCGCACTGTGCAGCGGCAGTGAACGCCAGCAAGCTGTCTATGCAGGCCATAACGCGCTTCTTTGCAACAAAAGGTAACCAGCACATCCCTTCTGCCCTTAAGGCTTTTAATGCTAAAGTCAGAACTCAATTGCTCTATGGAATTCCAATCTGGATGTCAGGGTTCACCCAGTAAGTGGAGCGAGTGCAGGCAGCCTTTGTATTTAAGACTTTTGCTGTCCCACGCTGTGTACCTTATGCAGCCTTGTGCCTAGAGGGAGGCCAACACAAGCTTGAGACAGCTGCCTGGATGAGTTTTCTTTTATGTTGGCTAAACATATGCTTTTCAGCAGATAAAGATTCCTTACTTGGTGAAGTCCTGTCAGACCCTTTTCCCTCCCCAGGGTTACAAATGTTCTACACTAAGATACATCAACTGGGGCTCTCAGAGGACCTCCTAGGAGCTGTGGCTTTTCCAATTGCCAAAGCCATGTTAAAAACTAGGTTATAGGACATAGAGCGCCAGGAACTGACTTTAGCTGCGAGAAAAACATGTTCCCCTCTTTATCTCCAACTCTCTTGGGTGCAGGAATCTAATTCCAGCTATTTACAATTTCTGTTTAACCCACAAGAAAGAAGGGCTTTCTCGCTAGCTAGGTTCAACGCTAACCCTTCTCACCTCCTCTGGGGTAGGTTCGCAGGGACGGCAGAAGGAGACAGGATCTGCCCATGTGATGCCCATCTGGTTGAAACTTTAGCTCATATGGTCCTTAAATGCAAAATGTATGATGATATCCGCCAGCAATACCTGGACCAATTACGTATTCCAAAATGGAAACTGGAGATAGAGGTTATACGCTTCCTATTACAGGGGAGAGACCAGGAGTGTACGAAGACTGTAGCTAAGTTCCTCTATTTGATCTTTTGCTGCCGAGTACACTACAGGATCCTGCCCCCATTGGAGACCCACAGAGGTAAAATAGATTGCTGGCCTTCTCCCCCTTTTGGCAAGTGACTGTACTGATGAGTTGGCGACGTGATTGTACTGGACTATGTATTTTAAATGTTTGAAAATGATGCCAATAAAGGTTTTGATTGATTGATTGATTGAACTCCCTCAACCATAAGGCTAAGTTTCCAGACCCTTGATCACCTTGGTCACCCTCCTCTGCCAGCTTGTCAATATCCTTCTTAAATTGTGGCACCCAGAATAAGACACAGTATTCCAGGTGTGGTCTGACCAAGACAGACTAGAGCGGGACTATTACATATACCGGTAGTCACGCTGTTGCTTCTTGTTACACTTGTTGTCCAAAACGGTGAAGAGCTGTCCTGAATCTTCCAACAAAGTAAGCAGCTCTTCAACACATGGGAAAAAAATCAACACAACGTGAGGCAAGTCTTCTTTGGCTCAGCCCTAAAAATCTGCAATGTGGATTATTGGAAAATATCTGAAAAGATATCTGTAAGGAAGTTTCAGCATGCAGGGGAATCTCACCCTGTGTTTGTGAAACAGACTGGGAGCCTGGAGCCAATGTTTTGGCTCATAAATTCCAACATCCAAACACTCCTCCTACTTGCTAGCCTAAACGCAGGACAGTGGAAGAATCTTTCTTGTGAATGCCCCTCCTTCTCTGATGCACACTCTCCACATTGCCTCTTTTTTCTCTCCCATGCTCTCTTCTGTATATCTCTATCTTGGGAGTAAGCCACCTGTCTGTCACTATCCTTCTCTCTTTTCCACTGCATCTCCCAGCAATCTCTCCCCACCACCATTCAATTCCCCCCCATGTGTGTGTGTGTGTGTATGTGTATGTGTGTGAGTGTGAGTGATTTTACTGCAGCCCTTTCATTCTCTCTCTCCTCCCATTTCTGCCTTTCTGTTCCTGCTTTCCCTCCCAGACAAATACACGTACTGTTCACAACGATGCTTCACTGCCGCAAAAGCACTAAGACACTGCTTTCCAGACTCAGTGTGGTGTGGAGTGGCTTGAAATCTGGAGGTGGGTGGTGTCAAGCAAGTTACCAGATGTCACAGATATGTTCTCAGAGTGCGGATGCTTGACACCATCCACAAGGTATTGGCAGACCAGAGGAAACTTAAGGTTTGCAGAACTACCCCCCCCCACCAAAATAAAGCCTTTAGAAAAACCTTGAGCGTGGGGTTGAGATAAAGTCAGCTCAGTAAAGGCTGAATATGCTCAGTGGGCACAGAACACTGATTAACTGCTGGAAGGGAGGAATGGAAAAGGGAGCAGGGAGTGGGATGGATTATCCTGGGAAAGGGCATAGCTGGCTAGAATCCTGAAGAGAAGCACCCCATGCTGCAACATTTGCCGGCACAAACTACTTCACGCAAGCATGTTGTGAAACTAAAGTGCCTGCTCTCAACTTCTCAGGGGGTGGAATATAAACAAAATGATTCCTCTTCAAAGCACCAGCATGCTGCAAATAGGCTTGCCATCTTTTCAATGGCAGGGCTCCTGTGCCCCTTGAACCCTGCAGGCCAGGTTGAAATTCAGGATTCTTTCCCAGCATGGAGAAAACAGAATAAGGAAATTGTGCCATGCAGCTGCCAAAGAGAATGAGCTTTTGTCAGGGAGGAATCATGACCATTATCAGCAAACTATATAATGTGATGAGAAAAAAATAAACTCTACTGCAAGGGAGAGCCAGCCCATTTTCTCTTTGTGTTGCGGTTTGTGGTCATTCTGACTGCCTGTGCATTTCAATACGTAGAACGCTATTTGCAAAAGAAAGCCTTAATCCATTTCAGTGGAACATAATTCATCACTATAATGTGCTGGTGATTGATTGCAACCCAATCCTTTGCAAATTTACTCAAACATAAATCTCTCTTACTTCCATGGGGCTTGCTTCCTCTGTAAGTGTGCATAGAACTGCTCAACACATATATCACCCTTGACTCCTAGGGGCTGAGGTCCCCAATAAAATATTTGAGGGGGTTGCACACACAGCCCAAGTTGCTGGACATTGCCCAACTCCCAATCTCCTGTTGTAGGTACAATCATGTTGCATTAAGGCCTGCCTTGGAAGCACCGCATGAGAGGAACTTTTGCTCTGCACTTCTCATAAGAACTATGCAATAACACGAGGAGCCTCTAATGAGCTCTTTAATTTTCTCAGACTCGTAACTGTGTTTGCAACCCCCTACGCTATCAGCACTTCCTGCTTCAAAACTTTTCCCTCCACTTTCCTCTCGCCTTTGCACTTTACAAAGGGTGAGAAAGTCACCCTAAATATGATGACATGGCTAAAAATGTCTCTCCAGTATAATTTGTTTCCACCTTCCATGCAGTTGTGCTCAACCCTCTGTAATACAAGGTGCATAATTGCCTCCATCTCCTAGGTTAACTCCAGACAATTAAGCCCATCGAAGACATCAGCTTTTGTCATAAACAAAGTACCTTGTGATGATCTTCTGTTCTCTGTCACCAACTGCAGGAGAAAGGCTGTTTTAATTCTCTCCAGTTACTTTCCACATTTCCAAAGGGCTTCAACTTTGCTAGACTTTTTAATTGCTTCATTATTCACTCTGGATATTCTCTCCCTGTCATTTCCCCCCAAAAAACATCTCATGGTTCCATGTGTAAGAAAGAAAATAAGCTAAGACCCAGCTGCCAGAGTTGCCTTCTTTTGTAAAATTTGGTACAAAATGCAATGGGCAAAAGCACTACAGCTGGTCAATCCATTTGATGCCAGTCTCACCTAACATTTATACTTAAGTTGTCTTACAGTAGTGTCTAATGCGTGGGGAAAGACACATCTCAAATTAATGTCCCAATACTTAATGGAATGCCTCTGTTGACAGGAACCTGTCCATACCCTTAGATCAACATCTGAGACCCTTCTCCAGGTAGAGGAGCCACCTTGGGGCCCAGACTGTGGGTGCCCAGCGGCACACACTGCTTGACCTCTGTCCACTGCTGCCACTCTCGAGTGCCATAGTGGTGACTGGGCCAGGGCCTCTGCCAAGGGGCCTCTGTTGGGAACATGCTTTTGCAGCGGCAGTGGGGGTGGGGCAGTGGAACATGGATGCCCACGTCCCGTGGAGATGGTGGAGGCAGAGGCCCCGGCTCAGTCACTGCCACAGCCCCAGAGAGCAGAAGGTAAGGCAGTGGTGGTGGCAGGCAGAGGCCGGGCAACCACAGTAGAAAAATTGTGTGTGCCCAGACACCCAGGGCCCCTCTGGAGATGGCACCAGTGCCTCTGGGTATCCGCTCTGAGGGAGATTCAGAGGGTTGTGACAAAAGAGAGGGCATTTTCAGTAGTGGCTGCCCTGCCACCTGTGGACACTCTCCCCAGTGAGAACCACCAGGCACCAACTTTATATTAGTTTTGGATTAGTCCTAGGTTGAAGAAACATCAAAATAGAAATTTTGATGTTGACAATGATGTGTTGCTGGGAAGTCAAAGTCAATTGTTCTCTGCTTGTGCATGTGTCCCACATGTGACAGAGCTCCATGTTTCCACTTGGCTAGGAGTACTCTCATAACTGCAACCGAGTCCTGCCATTTAGTCCCACAGGGAGTAAAGAAACAGTGCGGGAATGCCAGCTTCAGATGGAAACAGAGGTGATAGCAATGCCAGGTTTATTGCTGTGCTAAGTCAGAACTTCAAGTGGGAAAAGTGGATTTTGTAGGCTTCTACATGTCCCTTCATTACTGCACCAAGAAGGAGCTGCTGGATTTCTCCCTGTGTTGAAGCTGCAAAAGGCACCTGGGAAAGGCAGCAAGAAGTAATTGGAAATGGGCTAGAGCTCAGTGGTAAGATCACCTGCTTTGCCCCTTCTTCAAGCCCTGTGGAAGCCTCCTGTCTGTAACAGTGAAGAGCTGCTACCAGTCAATGTCTATGTAGACATAGAGGGCCAGAATGATCAATGGGCTAACTTGATAAAGGGCAGCTAGCTATGCAAATTGCAAGAGATAAATGAAGTTCTACCAGGTAATAACTGTAGTCTAACGAGGGGAGAGACGGTTAATACCACATGCTTAACATTAATTTGTGCTTGATTTAGCGCTGCATAAATTAACACTTCTACAAGATATACTGGAGTGTATATGCATATACCGTAACTTGAGGGAGGGGTTTTTTTGAGGGTAAAGCAATCCGTATATGACTAAGGAGAAAGGAACACCAGTCTTGTACATCTAAGCAAAATAAAAGCAATCTTCAGCCAACAGGAGGGGAAGGGGGGAAGTCACAGGTCTTCTTTTCTCTTTGAAAAGTGAAGCCAGGGTGAACAGATCCAGACAGAGCTCCCAATTTCACCTGATCCAGTAACAAAAGCAGCAGCAAAATGTAATATTAATTTATTTGCCACTTACTAAAGCAAAGTAGCCATCCATCAACAGCTGGGAATTCAAAGATACAGATGGGAGGAGGAAGAATTATGGGACTGCTCCTCAGCTGGTACAAAACAGGGAACCTATGATGTAGCGAATGTTTCCCCTAAAATATATCAGACAAATCTGTGACATACGACCCAGATTTCGCAATTGCTCACACAGTATATAGGCCAGTTCTATTACTATTAATATACAATCATAATAAACAAGAGCAAAAGCAATTTCTTAGCACACTCTGGGATTGGGAGGAATACAATGTAGGACTAAGTCACTGGTTACATCAGTGCAAGAATTTCGTCTTGTGCAATGTGATGTTCTCCTTCTCCTCCCACCAAATTACCTTTAAAATCCATTCTTGGGGTTCCCCCAAACCTCTGGAGCAGATCTTAGGATGGCATTGGGTGCACATAGGTGAGATGGGAAGTCATTCCCCTAATACAATTATTTATTGCCCTTCATAAATACCATCATTTGCTTGTGTCATTTCAAGTGATTGTGGAGGAGGTTCATTCTAACACATTATCTCCCCTATTTTTACTTTTGATTTGGTAAAGACTTAATCCAAAACTCTGTTCTATCTTGAGTTTTATGTTTACTCCCACATGGAGCTTGCAATGTGTTATAATTTGCTCTTTTTGATGATGTCTGCAGACTGAAAGAGCTGGCCTCCATCAGCCTCCCAGTGGCCCCCACCTAGGAAGGGATGCCAGGGTCACTCTTTCAGCACTGAACCCCACTTCTGCCTAGGAAACTAGAAGTGCTACCAGTGGAAATCCTGCCAGTAACCCATCAAAGGGACTTTCTGGGTTAGGGCTGAGGCATCCCACGGCCACCATATGATAGAATTGCACTCAAACCAGGCCTGATTTTTTTCAACCCCTCCAGGCTGGGGCAGCAATCTGCTTGCCCCTCACCCTCTGCTGGGCTGGGCTGGGTGGGTGAGGAGTTGAGATTGTTCCCTTATTTAATAAATTGATGGCCATTCTATTCGTGCCACTTGTACCTAAGTGAACTCTATCCATGAAAACATGGAATATTCTATCTTCACAACAACCATGTGAAGGGGTAGTTACAGGTAGGTAGCAGTGTTGGTCTGGCGTAGTCGAAACAAAATAAAAAAAATTCCTTTCAGTAGCACCTTAGAGACCAACTAAGTTTGTTATTGGTATGAGCTTTCGTGTGCATGCATACTTCTTCAGAATTTTTTTATCATGTGAAGGAGATTAGCCTGACACAATGTGACTGGCCCAAGGCTACCCCAGGCTTCTCAGCAGGAATTTGAACTCAACTCTTCCCAGCCAAAGTCCAGCACACCATCTACTACATTGATGGCCAAACTCGGCCCTCTGGCTGTTTTGGGACTACAGTACAATTCCTATCATCCCTGACCACTGGTCCTGTTAGCTAGGGGTGGTGGGAGTTGTAGTCCCAAAACAGCCGGAGGGCCAGGTTTGGCCATCACTGATCTACTACATCACACCAATTCTCTCATTTTATCTTGAACACCTTTCAAGAAGTGTATCGACTCTTCCGGGAGAGTCAGAATCCGGTGATTCATTGGGATCACCAAATACATTCAGAGCACCAAAAATATTCTTCTAGATAGCGAGGCAGTCTTATCTATGCATCTATTAATTGGAAGCCACACGAGTCACTCAAATCCATTGACTTTCAGAAATGAAATATGCATAGTTTAACCTCACTGTTAACCCCCTCCATGATGTTGTGGAGTTCTATGGGGCTTGGGGGGTAGCGATGGCAATAAAGCATTAAGGAAGAAATGTTATGCTGCATTTTCTGCCTTGGCAGCACAAGCTGCCCTGTGCAATGGAGGGGGATTAATATTCCTTGAAGAAGATCCAAGAGGGAAACCTGAGAGTCATCAGAGAAATGCTTTAATCCTATTTAAAGGCTTGTTAAGGCTGATGCTCAAAACTGGCGCTGAAATTAGGCTTCTGCCCCCTTTCATATTTGCTTTGCATTAGAAGAAAATCAATCAGAATCCGGGTGTCTGGTTTACAGCTGTTGGGAGAGCGCAACATCGAAGGCACGGCACCCACGGCTCTCTATCTCCTCCTTAATCACCCTCACAAACGCACAACCCAGAATGCCATGGAATGAAAAATCCATCTGCTTTCATCCAGAGTCTGCTGTGTCGGAGAGAAAGAAGCCTAGATTGGGAGATTTGTCAGGCCCACTGCGGGCTCACTGGGATCTCAGCCTCCCCCTCCTTGCCCTTGTAGTGAGAGAGACCAAACAACTTGAAAGATGATGGAGGCTGTGCTTATTACTCTCTCAAGGATTTCCCAGTTAATGAGGCTGCCTCCCCTCGGCCCAAGCTCTTTACTCTGGTACTGTTTCAAGGAAGACCTCAGCTCGCTACAAAGGGCACTTTCTGAAGTTGCATTTTCAATCGCGCAAGAGTCTCACTCTAAAGTTAATTGTCTCCCAACTATATTCCGGTTGAAACCGCTTCCTAAGGAGGAGTTATGAAATGAAACCAAGCAATAACTCTCGTAAGGATAGAGTGGTTGCGCATGATCTCACACAGAGCTGACTCGCAGGGTCTGCAAGAATGCAGCGCCAGTCTTGTCTGCCAGGGATGGTACAAGGTGTGGGTTACTCTGGGCCACGTTGCCCCTCTTGAAATGATGGAGATGTTCTGCCATTACCCAGCTTATCCCATGACAGAGCTGCCATCCCAATTGCAGCTTCAGACACAGCTGTGGTGTCGCCGTAAATAGAGGTGGCAGCGATGCTCTGCTGTGCCACATGGAAACGAGTCCTGGGAAGGAAGATTAATTAAGGAGGGATGAAGCGAGCAAAGTGGAGAGCGGCAGAAGGGAATATGTTGGAATTTAAGGGCGGGAAGCGCCTGTGGAAAAGCCAAGTACTTTCCCCCTTTGGGATCGATGGTCCTGTGTGGACAGCAGGAAGCCAGTTGCTCCTCCATCAGTCATCCTGACAAGCAGGGAGTCTCTTGCTGTGTGCTGAAGCTGGTAGTATGTGCTAACTGCAGAAATGGGCAGGGCATGTTGCAGACTTGAATTAAGCAACACAAAAATACTAACTATAGCATTCCTCCTTTACATTAGAGGCTAGAATTATTGGGTCTGTGATCCTTCCTCATCCGTGCAGTGCACCCCTGGGATTCACCAAGAACTAGTAGAATCTTCATGCCATTTCTGCAGCCATCCCATCAATGCCTGGTTGAGTAGGGATTTGAACCCTGGTCTGCCAGGCCATAGATGTGGGTGGCGCTGTGGTCTAAACCACTGAGCCTCTTGGGCTTGCTGATCAGAAGGTTGGTGGTTCGAATCCCTGCGACTGGGTGAGCTCCCATTGCTCTGTCCCAGCTCCTGCCAACCTAGCAGTTCGAAAGCACACCAGTGCAAGTAGTGGCGGGAACGTAAACAGCTTTTCCGTGTGCTCTGGTTTCCATCACAGTGTTCCATCGCACCAGAAGCGGTTTAGTCATGCTGGCCACATGACCCGGGAAGTTGTCTGTGGACAAATGCCAGCTCCCTCGGCCTGAAAGTAAGTTGAGCGCCGCACCCCATAGTCACCATTGACTGGACTTAACCATCCAGGGGTCCTTTACCCTTTTTTTACCTTACCTAGTCCAACACTCTAACCATTACACCACACTGCCCCTCATTACCTTTCCCAGGCCTGAAGAGATGTACAATAATAACCCAAACCATAGAAACACAGTGAAAACATAAACCAAAATTTCCCATTCGTGTTTTCTTTTAAGCCAGAAAACTTCAGCAGCAGCAGCAATACAAAGCTTTAGAGTCAAAGGCTTTTTGGGAAAGATAACCCTTCATCTTTTCAGAAAAGCCAACAGGGAGAAACAACTAAGAAACAACTGATGACCCTTTTCTGAGAGGTTATTCCAGAGCCTTGAGGCAATTTGTCATAAAGGTCCTGCAGAGCCTAAAGAGCTGTAGGGGTCATCGGTTTCTAAGATGTGCATTTCAGGCCAGGCCACAAAGGACTTGAAAAGTTAAGAACCAGAACCATGATTTGGGCTCAGAACCTAGTTGGCAGCCAGTACAGCTGCAGACAATCAATCTGAATATGTTTCTGCACCCCAAAATCTGACAGGAGGCAGGCCTTGTATAGAACGCATTACAGCAGTCAATCTCAGAAGTTACGCCAATTTGGATGAATGCAAATTCATCACTACTCCATCAAAAAGGCACAGCCTTCGTAAACGGATATATCCAATGTTGCCATCTCTTAACGTAAAGCTGTGTAGTAGCAGGCATGGCGGGAAAGTAGCTCCTTCCTGATAACCCTTGACACCTGCCTGCCAAAAAGCAAAGGAGGCTGTGAGAACAACCATAGGCTCTGGCCCTGATCTGATGGAGCAATTGCTACTCTGTCTATCACAGGTAAGGCAGCCCCCATCTAGAGCATTAGGACCATCTAACCCCCCCCCCCCTACCTCTATCTTGACTGGTTTCAGTCGCTGCTTGTTTGACCTCATTCACAGTAAGTGCAGTGAGACTTAAGAATAAACATGCCCCGGATTAATTTGCCACAGACCTGTATCTCCCTTGAATGTTTCTAATGCACTTCGAAGTCATCTAAAATTGTGGCCATATTATGCAACCTGCCGCACTCACACAGGATCCCCACAGGACTTAGAAGCTGGAGTTTCCAGGGCTCTAAATCAGGCAGGGAGTCTATGTGAGAAGGTTCCTCACTAGGTCAGCCCCTAACACGCTAGCAGCATGTGTGTTAGGATGGTGTCACCTTTGCTTACTTGGATGGGACCAAGGCAGGACAAGGTTGTGGCCAGGGGTGGAGTAAGCGGGGGGCGGGGGGGTCCGCCCCGGGCACCGCTTTGGAGGGGGTGTCACTTGGGACCGCGCCCCCGCCCATCGCCTCTGCACGGCATCCTCGGGAGGAAAGCAAAAAAAGAGAGAGCTGCCTGCCGAGTGATTGGGCGCTGCGCGGGTGCCTGCTGGAGGGGGGGTGGCAACAGGGCCTGAGCCTGGATGCTCCATTTAGAAGTCGTGGGGGGGGCGATCCCCCTCTACCTAGCATGCATGTGCAGCGGGATGCTGCGCATGCGTACAACGTAGAGGGGATTGCACACACACACACACACACCGTGACTTCAAAACAGAGCCTAAACGGGGCACCCAGGCTCCAGGCAGATAGCCCACTGGTGCGGCGGGCATGCTGCGCCAGTGGGCTGTCTACCTAGAGCCTGGACGCCCCCCCCCCGCAACTTCTAAACGGAGCCTAAACGGAGCTATCTACCTGGAGCCTGGACGCTCCGTTTAGGCTCTGTTTAGAAGTCCCGGGGTGGCGTGATTCACACATGTGCAGCATCCCGCTGCACATGCGTGCTAGGTAGAGGGGGATCCCCCCCCCGCGATTTCTAAACGGAGCGCCCAGGCTCCGTTTTGAATTCACGGGGGGGGGTGCAATCCCCCTCTACGTAGCGATGCATGCATCGTTAAGTAGCAATGCATGCGTCATTACGTAGCGATGCCGCGTCCCCCCGGGGGCATGTCAATTTGCCGCCCCGGGTGCCTGGCTATGCCCCTGGTGGTGGCAAAGTCGGGGCTTCACAGACACTGCAGCTGAGCCACTGCTGCCAATCCAACAAGAGTTTAGAGGATGGTGATAGGGTTGTGCTTTCTTGACCTGGAGAAGCCCTAGCCTCTGAAACAGTTTGAACCTCATCTTGCTTTCAGTCTTTGCACACTGCAAAATCCCCAGGCCATGACCTGCAGGGTTAAAGGGCTGGTCTCCACTCTCCCCTTGCCCAACTCTAATCGCACAGAGGGTGAACTTATGGCCCACATCTCTAGATGGGTGGAGGGGCAGCCATGCTGACCTTGGAATCCTTCTGTGACTTGTGGGGATGAAATACACTGATTTAGTGAATCTGATCCCTCATGAAAGCTCTGTTGAAACATTAGAGCCCTTCCCCCCGACACTCTGGAGGGAGCCTTTCCATTTGCAAGGAGAAAACAGAAGGTCAAATTTACTAAAATATGGAACTGGAAGCAGTGAAATAGCTACAAAATATCCAAGCTTTGAGGAGAAAAATGATATATTTTTTCTCCAACAGCTGGCTTCTTTATTTGCATATGTCAAAGGTCAAGCACTGAGATCGCAGGCTGCTACCGGAGTGAGTTGTTACTTCGTGCTTCCAGCTGGCTCCCCAAATCAAATGTGATTTATCATTGTAATCTATTATCCTTGTGCATTATATATTATAGATTTGAATTTACATTCACAGCATAGCTCTGCTGGGTTCCTTGCTCTTATTGTATTACTGAAATATTGGAATATTCTGTCTTTCGCAGCTGCATGCAATCATCCTGAATCCTTTTACAATCTGCTCTGCTCTTTTCCTTCTCTTGTGCACAGGGGTGGTTGCAGGGAGAGAATCTAAGTGATGCTAGCCTCTGGAAATGGGTTCAATCACCAGAAGAGGAATAGGGAAAACTTTGGCCCTCCAGGTAGACACCAACTCCCAGCAAGGCCAATGGCCAGGGCTGATGGGAGCTGTAGTTCTTGTACATAAGAACATGAGGAGTGTCTGCTGGGCCAGGCCGGGGATCCTGTTGTCATGGGGGTCACCCAGATACCTCTGGGGAACCAGCAAGCAGAACCTGAGCACAAGACCACTCTCCATTGCCACCCCTTGGCTGGCTTCCAGCAACTGGCATCCAGAAGCATCACTCCCTCCAGCCCTGGAGGTATACCATAGCCCATAGCTGTCAAATTCTGGATTGGAAAATAAGGGATCAGCAGCCTCACCCAGTGGCACGGAACCGGAAATAGGTTCTGCGCATGTCTGGACATGCACAGAACCAATTTCCACTGCGCAGACATGGGCAGAGCGACACCAGAAATCGATTTCCGGCAGCACTCGCCAAGTGAGTGAGCAGCCAGCCGCCAAGTGAGGCGTTTTACCGGGCGGCGACTGGCTGCTCCCTCGCGGGGGAGGGGGGTGCAGAGTAGAGCCTCCCTGGCCAGCAGGGAGGGAGAGGAGCTGCTTCCTTATCTGGGAAATTTACGGGATATCTAACAATCCGGGATAGCAGTGGGAAATGGATTGAAATAAGGGTATTTCCCACACAAAAAAGGGAGGGTTGACAGCTATGGCATAGCCATTCTGGCTAGCAGCGATGGATAGCCTTCTCCCCCATGAATTTATTCAAGCCAACCAAGCTGGAGGCCATCGCTGCCTCCAATCTGAGCGAGTTCCCTAGTTTAATTACACACTGTGTGAAGAGGCACTTTCGTTCCTCTCTCCTGAGTCTTCCAACTTTCAGCTTCACTGGATGCCCATGAGCTCTTGTGTTAGGAGAGGGGGACAAAAACATTTCTCTGAGCAATGGGATTGGGCAGGTAAGTGGGCACTCTTGTGAGTAGGCTGGGTCTGCTCATGCCTGTCCATGAGATGGTGCCTCTTAGGGGATAGAGGTGGGGTCCCCTCAGCTGGTTCGCAGGTGCAAGCCCCTCCTGAGTTGCCATGAAGATCTCCTACCTAGCAGGAGCCAGAGCAGGGGCTGGTTCCTTCCTGCCTCCCTCATCAGTGGCATCTGGTTGGCCACTGTGAGAACAGAGTCCTGGACCAGATGGGCCATTAGCCTGATCCAATCCAGCAGGTTCTTTTTATTTTCCTTCCTGGCACTACTGTCCCATTCCTCTCCCCACCCCCACCAGTCCTGCCAAGATGTTTTTTGTGGGGCTCGTGGCACAAATGACTTTCAGGAAAGATGAAATTCAGGCTCAAAGTGGGCTAGACGAAGAGCTGACAGTGGTGTTGACCTAGCTTGGGGTTTTCCTGTACTTTGCTGGTTGGGTAAACCTCAAAGTTGCTAACAGAAACAAAAAAAAACAGAAAAACCCCCACCATCTTTCGGCATTCACTCTCTGAGGAGGAGACAAGGCCTCTGGCAAGTCCAGACCTGATAGCAGCTACATTTACACATTATTTCTCCTCCAAAGCTCAGTCACCACCTCTGTGACACGGCTGGCTGTCAGAGAAGTCAGTTGCTAATAGGAGTTGCTGACTGTCTGCCACAGTAGTGTGATGGAGGGGGAAGCTGGATTTCCCTTGCTTACCAGCAGCAGTCAGAAGCAGCAGCGGAGGCAGGATATGTCTCAGGCAGCACCATGCATGCACACAGTCGCTGAGTGGCAGTTCAGTCAGCACAGGGCAAGCACATTGGGAGGAATTAAACAGAGCGCCGGGCAGCTCTTTCGATGGGGCAAGCAGAAATGTTTGCACTGATGGAGGGAGCTGCCCTCTCCTTCCCCTGTAGGCTGTTTTGGGGATTCTCCCAATCTGTCCTCGAGACAACTGAGGGGGTGCAGGGGACATGTGGAAGGAGGTGGGAAAGCCCCATTGCACTAGTGGAAGGTGGTGGAGTCTCCTTCAACAGAGGCTTTTAGACAGAGGTTGGATGACCATCTGTCAGGAATTCTTTAGTTATAATTCCTGCTTTGAAGGAGGTTGGAGCAGACGACCCTTGGAGCTGCCTTAGAACTCTACATTTCTAAGTCCTTGCAGAGGCGGAGCGGGTGGGGGCGGTCCACCCCAGGTGTCATCCCTGAGGGGGGGTGACAACATCCCAGCCAGGACCCATCGTGGCCGGGCCGGATCGCACACACACCCCGGCTGGTCCACCGCGCTGGATTGCACCCCCGGACTAGCCACTATGCTGGATGACGCCCCCCCCCCGTGGGCTGCTGCGCTGGATCCCACCCCCTGGCCTGGCCGCCACGCTGGATCGCCCCCTCTGGGTGGGCTGCAATCACCCTGCCCTATTCAGGAGTAGCCGGCGAGCAGCACACCATTACCCTACGCTCCCAACTGGAGGAGGCAGGAAGGCAGGGGAGAGGACGGGAAGGAGGCAGGCAAGCAAACAATGAAGGGAGGTGGGAATGGGCGCCGTGGCCCCCTGTCCTGTCCCTCCCTGTGGGTGGTTCACTTGCCCCTATGGCTGGTTTGCCCCGCCCCTGGTGCGCCACTCCAGGTACCCAAGAGGCTTCCTCCGCCACTGGGTCTTTGCACAGGGAGGGCTCATTAGTTGAAATCCACCCTCTGGGCAGTATTCAACTAGGTCTTACTCAGAGTAGACCTATTGAAATCAGTGGCCCTAACATAGTTAAGTTCACTAATTTCAGTGGGTCTTCTCTGAGTAAAACTTAATTGAATACCTCCCATGGTTGCTTCCTGGCTAGTTGGCCTCCTGGACAACAAGAGTTTATGCCAGGGCAACGAGACAGTGAGCAACCATGTGTCTGCGCCATGCTCAAAGAACCACCACTGCTTCTGCCACCTGCTGTCTGCTACCATTGTAGGCAGGAATCTTCCTCCACCTCAGAATGACCTGCTATAGCAGTCAAGGGTTTCCCTCATTGAATGGCTTCACCAGCCACTACCGGTATGAGTTAAATGATTCTAGGAGAGTAACATGCCCCAAAGGGACTCAAGTTGACTCATAATGGAACAAAGACATAAACTTATAAACTACAGGACTCTCCTCACCCCAGAACACTCTACGCCACACAAGCTCCGCCTGGGGCTGACTCAACTATAACAGCCAATATACATACGCAGATGACTGTGTAGTATATATTCTCCTTCTCCTCGGGCACACAAAGTGGCTGTATCGTATATAAATTAACACTAGGAATCACTTATATGAAATATCTTCTTCAACACTGACAGCTTGCGTTGATAACAGTAAGAGTTGTTCTCTTTTGTTTTTTGTCCAAGCTGATCTTGGCCAGCCGTTCCTTTTGTGGTTAAATCTGCTTGTTTGTTTGTTTTCCAGCTCAAACTCCATGGGATATCATTTCAAGAGCGAAGGCATGGTTGGTCTGATTTCTTGTGATAAAGAAGGTGCATTATTTGATCAATCCCACTGTGCATTTTTATTGATACATTTGTTAGAACTATTATTAGGGGAGGAAAGGGGAAATCGCAGGAGGAATTATATCTTCTCCCAGTGCTTTCCCAGGCCAAAGTGTCAAAATTATTATTTATTATGATTATTATTTACTGAATTTTTTTTTTTTAATTTTTTTTTTTATTTAATATAAAGATCTTTATTGCATATTAAAATTTCAAAGACATACAGAAAAGAAAATACATATATATAAGAAAAAACAAACTTTACAACAATTCAAAAATATCAATTGATATAACTAAACAAACTTAAGAATCTAAATGCTCCAAGCCTTGGATATAAGGAACCGGAAAGAAAGAGAACTAGAGAGAGGAAGAGAATCGAGCAAGGAAAGTATCTAAGGTAAGTCGGTGTGGGGGGCGGGAGGGAGAAATGAAGTGGGATAGAAGGAAAAGGGGGGAGGGGGGAAAGAGATAAATAGACGGGCAAGAGTTGATGAAAATGGTTAAAAGAAACAGTGCAGAATAAGATTTGACTTCCAAACACTTATAACCGGTTTCATTTCGTAATTAAATTCAATTAGGCTTCTCCTTCTTATCATACATTTAGCTAATTTCCTTTTCCCATTTCTTTATTTCTTATCCACTTGTGCCTCTTAATCTAAACATATCACCAACTTTGTGCTGATCTTTTGTTTATGAAAATACTCCTCTACATATTTCCACTCTTCTTTTACATTTTGTTTAGGTGTCTTTCTAATTAAAGCGGTTAATTTCGCTAGGGTCATATATTCTGCTAGCTTTATATACCACTCCTGTATGGTTGGGATCCTATCTCCTTTCCAATTTTGGGCGATCAGCGCTCTGGCTGCTGTGCATGCATAGAGGAGAATGTTCCTTCTGTCCCTCGGTATATCCTCCGGGATCATGCTCAGCAGCAGGATCTCTGGCTTTTTTTCAAATGTGAACTTAAGCATTTTTTTCAGTTCTTCGTATATATCTGACCAATAATTACTAATCTTGTTGCACCCCCACCAGCAATGATAGAAATCACCCAATTTCTCTTTACACTTCCAACATTTATTTTGTTCATTTCTATAAATTTTAGCTAATTTAGCTGGTGTCAGGTGCCATCTAAATGCCATCTTCCATATATTTTCCCTTATTGCCATGCACGCTGAGAAATTTATATCATTCCTCCATAATTTTTCCCATTGTTTTACATAAATTACCCTCCCTATATCTTGAGCCCATTTTATCATTGTATGTTTAACTAGCTCATCTTTCATTTCCCACTCAAGTAAAAATTTATACATTTTTGCCAGTTGTTTCCCCTGATTTTCTAATAAAATTTCCTGCAATTTTGATCCCTTTTCCTCAAATCCTACTGCTTTATGTTTCCTAAATATGGATTGCACTTGGAGGTAATGTAGCCAGCTCTGACAATATTGGTTAATCTGATTATATGGTTTAAGCTCATACTGGTTATTAATTTTCCTAATCAGTTCTTTGTACGTTGGCCAATTGCCCCCTTTAGGTTCTTTATTTGTCGCTGACATTTCTAGCGGTGAAATCCACCAGGGGACTTTAGGTTCTAGTAAATTTCTAAATTCTTGCCATATATCGAATAAGGGTTTCTTAAAGACATGATTAGTAAATGATGAGTATTCTTCTCTCTTTTCTTTCAATAGGTGTGCATGCCAACCTCCGATGTTCCTGAAGCCCTCCAGTTTGAGTAGTTCTATATCGTCCAACAGGAACCATTCTCTCATCCAACACAAGCAGGATGCTGCATAATACAATTTCAAATTTGGGACTCCCCAACCACCCCTTTCTTTTGCATCTGTTAATATCCTAAATTGAACTCTTGCTTTCTTACCTTGCCAAATAAATTTGTTTAGATCCTTCTCCCATGTCTTAAATGTGTCTTTTTTAATTTTTATCGGCAGCATTTGGAATAAAAATATCAATTTTGGTAATATCATCATTTTAATTGCGGCGATCCTTCCTGCAAATGTTAAATTTAGTCCCTTCCAATTCTCAAAATCCTCTTTTATTTTTCTCCAAATCTTATCATAATTATTATCAAATAAATCCACATTATTATTAGATATAATTATTCCCAAATATTTGGTTCTTTTCACTATCTCCCAATCGCTAATCCTTTGTATTTCTTCTTCCTCCGCCTTCCTTATATTTTTGATCATCAATTTGGTTTTCTGATTGTTAACTTTTAATCCCGCTACCTTCCCATAATCCAATAGTTTTTGTTTCAATTTAGGTAGGGTCTCCACCGGATCCTCCAACATTATTATTAAGTCATCAGCGAATGCTCGCACTTTAAACTCACTTTTCCCGACCACAATACCCTTGAGATCTTTGTCTATTAGAATATCCTTCAACAAAAATTCCATTGCCCATATAAATAGTAAAGGGGACAATGGGCATCCCTGCCTCGTCCCTTTAGATATTTCAAACTCTTTTGTGATATCCCCATTGATAATCAGCCTTGCCATTTGTTTTTTATAGATTGCATTTATTCCCTCCATAAATCTACCCATAATTCCTAATTTTCTTAACGCCTCTCTCATAAATTCCCATGCCACGTTGTCAAAAGCCTTTTCGGCGTCTAAAAATACAAAGGCTGTTTTCTTGCTAGGGCTCCAATCTACATATTCGAATATATCTAACAGCACTCTAATATTGCTAGACATCTTTCTTTGGGGTAAAAATCCTTGTTGCTCTTTGCCTATAACTCTATTCAAAACACCTTTGATCCTATTTGCCAAAATTCCCGCGTATAATTTATAATCAATATTCAGCAACGAAATTGGCCTATAATTCCCTAATTCATCTCTTTTCTCTTTATCTTTAGGGATCAGGGTGACAAATGTATCCTGCCACGTCTTGGGGAACCTTCCTCCCTCTAATATTCCATTTACCATTGCTTTATATACTTCTCTGAGTTCATTTTGCAACACTTTGTAATGTTTCCCGGACAAACCATCCGTACCCGGTGATTTTCCCAGCTTAAGTTTATTTATCTCCTCGTCTATTTCTTGGTACGAGATTGGTTCGTTTAATTTCTCCAATTCCTCCATACTTAATTTGGCTCCATTAAATTTGTCAAAATATTTCTCCAATTTCTTTTTACTGACGCCTTCCCCTTTATACAGTTTGCTGTAATATTTCACAAAACAATCTTGAATTTCTTCTGGATTGGTTTTAATCCTTCCCCCATCCTTTATTGCTATAATTTGTTGTTCGCTTCGTCTCTTCCTTAACTGCCAGGCCAATAACTTGCCTGATCTATTCCCTAGTTCAAAGGATCTTTGTTTTGCCCACAAAATCCTATTCTCTATTTCCTCATCCATTAATTGCTTCAGATTATTTTGTAGAATTTTCACCTGTGTCATTAAGGTACTGTCTTTCGGATTTTTCCCCAGATCTTTCTCTTTCATTTCAATCTCTTTTTTCAACTTCTCTAATTTTTCCTGTTTATCCCTTTTATATCTGCTTTTCTGCTGTATATACAACCCTCGGATAAAGGCTTTGCTGGCATCCCATACCGATGTTATATCCATCTCTGGCGTTCTATTAATTTGGAAAAATTCTTTAACCAATTCTTTTAAATTTTGGACAAAGGTCTCGTCACTCAATATCCTATCATCCATTCTCCATCTTTTAGTGTTTCTCCTTTCCTCTTTAATCTTTAACATTATCGGGTTGTGGTCGGTTACTGATTTGGGCATTATCTCACATTTTTTGACTAATATTGCTAGGTCAGTGGAGATCCATATCAAATCTATCCTAGAGGCTGATTTCTTAGCCTCAGAATAATACGTAAATTTCCTCTCCATTGGATGTTTGAGCCTCCATATATCACTTAACTCATAATTATCAGTTATCTGAAAGAAGATCTTAGGCAGCTTACCTCCTTTTCTAGTAGCACTTGTTCTGTCTATATTGGGCATTACAACACCGTTGAAGTCCCCTGTCAAAATTATTTCATCCCCATCAATCACTTCATTTAATAATTGTTCAATTTTCAAAAAAAAGCCAGATTTGCATCCATTTGGCGCATATATGTTTATCACCATTACTTTCCCTTTGGGAGAGTAGATACGTACCCCTACCACCCTCCCTTCTTCGTCCTGAAATACTTTTTCTGATTTTAGATTCCCCTTTACATACGTCACTACTCCCCTCTTTTTCTTTCTCTTATCGGCCGATATATACTCCAACCCCAGTCGTTCGTTCTTTAAGACCCTTTCATGCTTTTTTACAACATGCGTTTCTTGCAAACAGATCACGTTCCAATTCCCTTTTTTTAATATATGTTCTACTCTGTTTCTTTTCCGCTTGCAATTTAACCCATTAATATTCCACGACACAATATTTAGATCCATGCTTAGATTATAGATGTTATTATTACTGATGTTATTATTACTATTTTTATGTGAAATTAAGTGTACAAGTATCTATATGTACGTGTATTTATTCCTCTTAAAAAATTATCTCCTTCTTCTTGATGTAACCAATTTTATTATCTTAATAAGAAAAAATATGAAGAAAATCACTACAAAAACTTCTACTGCTAATAGTTATATTCATCTCATCATCGCCTCAATAGGAATGCGGTACTTTACATATAATCAAATCTTAGTGGCTTGATACTTTTTCAATTCTCCTCCTCTCCTCCTTCTCCCCCACCCACAAGTTCCTTTCCTGCTCTCTCCAAAAAAATTTCTGCGTCTTCCACACTCTTTATTGTTTTTCTTCTATCTTTAAATGTAAATGTGAGACCTTCCGGAAACTCCCACACATACCAAATTCCCTTCGTTGTTAGGGCGTCTGTCAGTCTTTTATACTTTTGTCTTTTGAGTCTAAACCTCTTTGGGATTTCTTTAAAAATAGCAATAGTCTTGCCCTCTATCACCAGAGGTTCCTGTTTCTTTCTCTGGAGAATTTTGTCTTTTAGTAGTCCGGAGTTTAGGAATACCAGGCAGTCCCCGGGACCTTTAAATTTCTTGGATCGGTCACCTCTTACTCGATAAACTTTGTCAACGTCCAGCATCAGGTCGTCCTCCTTGACACATAGCCATTCTGCCAATTCCTTAACTAATTTCTCCTCAATCCTTTCTCCTTGTCTCTCCGGTACGCCTCTTAGTCTCAAAATCAGTTCTTTCTGCCTCATCTCTACTAGGGCAAGCTGGTCCGCCAACTCCTCCTGCATTCTTATCAGATCTCTTCTCTCTTTCTCATTTCGTTCTTGAGTTTTTTTCAGATCTCTACTCTCCGTTGTCAATTTGCTTATATTATCCTCTTGATTATTAACTTTGACATTCAGCTCTTTCACAGCTTTCTCCATTTCCTTACTTTTGCCAAAAAGCTCTTTAATTTGTCCCGTCAATTCGGAGATTACCTTGGAGTTGTTTTCTAATTTGCTCTCTACGGAATCTAATTTTTCATTTAGGGTCTTATTTATTTCAACAATGAAAGTTTTGTTCATCTCTGTCATCAATTCCTTGACATCTCCTAACGGGTCATTGTCATTCGCAAGAGATTGGCGTCTTCCAGCCACCGTCGCTGCTCTGGTTTTGGATCCCATAATCCTACGTCTTTCCCTACTTTTGGATTTCCCTTGCACAGATGTCCTATGTTTCCTCAAATTCTCCGTGATGTTTTCAGCTGAGCCCTAGTCCTTCCTTTGTGGGAGTCTCCTCAGTGGGGCCTCTACTGTGCCATTGGTTTTAAGCTGAGATTTAGGACAGAGGCATTCAAACTCAACAAATTTCAAAGTTCAGGATTAGGGGGTCTAGGACTGCGTTACTTCCCTCTGGAGGTATTGAAGGTCACAAAAATACAAGCTCAGAGGGTGGTGAGAAATCAGGGTGTAATTAGGTTGTATAGCCACTAGATGGCACTCCTACCCAATTCTCAAAGTTCTTCCACTTCCTTAAAGATGACGGAAGTCTACTCAGGCAGCTTGGCAAGAACAGAAAATCGCCATTTTTCCCGGACCACCTCCTTCTCCCCTCTTCGCCTATTCCCTTCTCTTTACCACGTTTTCCTTTTCACGAAGCTGTTACCTAGTCCCGCCACCTCCTCACCTCCCTTCTCCTTTTCATAGACACCGTACAAAGTCACAAATCACCGACAGTCCAATCGAATAGCGGGGGTTAGATAGCGCGGTCTCCGTGTCCCTCAGTCTCTCAGTCTCTCTGTCTGTGTTTTAGGAGCTCCATATAACACTCAGCACTCAGCACTCGATCTTTTGTAGCTCAAATAGTGATACTTTCTCTCTAGTCGCTCTTTAATCACAAGCTGTTGTTGCGGCCGCTCACCAGCCGATGATACAGTGTTTCACCAACCTTCCTTCTCCCTCCCCCCGGCGCTTCTCTATCCAGTCTTAGGCAGCGCTTTCAATGCTGCTAATCTCCTTCTTTCATTCACTCACAGATTTTTAAACCTCCGTTCTTCACGGGGGGGGGGCCTTTTGATTAATTCCGAAGTCGGTGAGCTCCGGGCGCTTACCGGGCAAGTCTTCGGCGTCGCGATAATGGCGTCTGTGATTAGAAGCTGGACTCCTCTCCGCTGCTTCCACTGTCGGTGCCAGCCGCGGAGTTCCGTCCCTCTCGCCGCCTTTCTTATTTTCTGACGAAAACCCCGTGCTTCCGTCGTTCTGGGGGGGTCTTTGACGCTAAACACCCCCTCTTTAAACGCCACTATCCTTCCAATTAGTTGGGCTCAGCGGAGCTCCAAGTTTTCACGACTCGCTCTCAGGGCGCCCTCACCGGAAGTCCCCTATTATTTACTGAATTTATTTGCCACCCTATACCCAGAGGTCTCAAGGCGGTTCACAGAATAAAATAAAAATATAAAACCACAACAGCCCAATAAACGCCCCCCCCCCAAAAAAAACACATTTTAAAAGGGCATAGGATCAACTTTCCAATCTCTGTGATGGGAACAGGTGGCCAGTTAGGGAGATTCAAAGGGTTCTCCATCATAAAGGGATTTATATTTATTTTACTTCCAAAGATGGCACTAAAATTGGCAACTCATATTTCAGGTATTATGAGAGGTACAGACTCAAAAGGTTTGTCTCCCAAACTTCCTTGAATTAACTTCCAGAATTTTGATAAGAGTGAGAAACAAAGATTTCCAAAGATTTCCATAATGCACATTTTTTAAATCCCTTATCAATGTTTTATACTCTTGCCATTGCTGTTGTAGAAGAGAAATGTGTTAGAACTATTAATATGGGAGGAAAGGTGGAAGTAGAAAAGGAAAACAAGTTAACCAAGATGTCAGGTTCTAAACATGGAAAACCAAATGATCACTAATTTGACACACCTATTAATAAACTACTTAACAAGAGAATTCTTTTTTAAAAAAAATCTATTGAAATGTACAAAAAAGGAAATGTTAAAATAATGCATTAGAAATATGAAACCTATTGCAGAAAGAAGGGCCACAAAACTGTACACAGCACAAATGACAGATATCTGAATGAAAGTTGTCACCAAGGAGATACCAACACCTGACTTTTCCTCTTTCCCCCCCCCCCAGGTGATAAATCTGGAAAGAAAGAAAAATCTCATCACAAATGGAAGTGCCAGCAGAAAGGGTTTCAGAGCAAATTGATAGGTTAAACAGTAATAAGAGACCAGTCCCAGACAATATTCACCCAGGGGTTCTGAAAGAGTTTCAGATACGAAAAATCGTTGAACTGCTCATTCCAGTTTGTAACGCAAGACAGCATCTATCTTGGTATCAAAGAACTGGAAGGCAGACAATGCCACACAAATCTTCTTAAGTAACATCTGATGTAAATGCAGGGCAGGGAGGGTAGCAGTAATGATCACTAGAAGCAGAGAGATGAAATTCTTGAATAGAAGTGACATATTGACAAAGAAGAAGAAGGGATGAAATTCTTGGATAGAAATGACATGCTGAAGAAAACTCAACATGGGGGAGGCCCTATAACTCAGTGGCTGAGCATATCAGAAGAGCCTAGCTGCATCAGACCAAAGGCCTACCTCAGGCATCCCCAAACTTCGGCCCGCCAGATGTTTTGGACTACAATTCCCATCTTCCCCGACCACTGGTCCTGTTAGCTAGGGATCATGGGAGTTGTAGGCCATAACATCTGGAGGGCCGGAGTTTGGGGATGCCTGGCCTATCTTGCTCCAGCATTTTGTTTTCCACAATGGTTGATCAGATGCTTATAGGAAGCACACAAACAGGACATGAGCGCAATGGGCTTCTCCTGTTGTGATAGCCAACTAGTATTGAGGCATGCTGCTTCCGATTCTGGAGGTGTTATATAGCCATAATAGCTAGTGGTGACCAATAGCCCTTTCCCACATGCATTTGCCTAATCTCACTTTAAAGCCATTTAGGATAGCAGCTATTACCGGATTTTAGCCCTCTCCAAGCATTTGGGCAGGGGTGGGGGGGCAGGGAAACTATAGGGGGGGAGGGCTACATCTGCCAGCCCTGACCTCAACAGGCCCATGAACATTGGGTGTATCTGATCCACCGTGAACTTTTTACACCACATGGGGTGATCTGAAGGGGGCTTCCAAGCATGTTGGATGAGTTTGTCGTGACTTCAGATACTAGGTCAGAGGCTACGGAGCCAGCCCAGGTTCCTGGCTCTGAGCCTGATACTGGTGATTAGAAGACCAGGAACTCGAGGCTAAAAGGAGCCCAGTTAGATAACATCACCAGGGTCTTTAGAAGCAGGGCCAGGACCATCACAAACACTTTCTCTTGGGCCTGAGGAACTGAGTGTCTCCCACAGTACTTTGCCAGTCCAACCGCACAGGGAGCACACCAGCAGGGAGGCCATGGGATGCAGAAAATGTGCCCTTCTCTAGGACAAAAGGTTGGCACTGTCGCAGTCCCTAGTTCTCCAAAAGGGAGCAGAGCCTAGGAGGCAGAAGCTTGAAGGCCTAAGTTTCCTTCCAACCCTTGTCTACGCAAGTTGCCCACTAAAAGCTCTCCATGTCAACTGATCTGCCTTGCCCCTTTATCCCCTGGGCTCTTCCACAGGGCCAACAAATGGACTTTGAAGTCTCCTTGCAATTGGAAACACATTGTGGGCAGGCTTCCAAGCACATTCAACTCAACCTGCGTACACACCCCCTTCAGACCTTTGTGCTAAACATGCAAAGGACAAGAATGAAGTCGGGTGGGGCTAGCATGCATGGGATATTGGGGGCAGGGGGTGGGCATTCCTGCCCCACTCTATGCATTTTTACCCTTGTGTGTTCAGGCCAAATGCTTGCAAAGCATGTGCTAGCGAATTCCATAATTTTAGGTGCTAGGAAAGATTTCTAGCTGATGCTTTGGAGAGCAAGTGTCAGTCAGATGAAGACAATACCAGATAGAGAGATGGATGGGTTAACTCAGAGTAATGCATTGATTGCCACATTGATCATGGTTCACAACTGGCCTATCTTTCAGTAAAAGGGTTCCCTTTAATGGTTGTGTGGAAGAGAAAATGTCAGTGGTTGGTGCTCATCGCATCACATAGCTTCAGGGGTTTTTGGGGGGTGGGCAGAACCATAGCTGCCAAGTTTTCCCTTTTCTCACGAGGAAGCCTATTCAACATAAGGGAAAATCCCTTAATAAAAGGGATAACTTGGCAGCTATGGGCAGAACCCAGCTGCCACTCCCCTCTTCTGCACAATCATTAATGCTGAAAGGTTAATGATCCTTATGCTCTAGCTTCCTTGAGTTAGGAAGCACTGAGGTTCCTTGGTTTAATGTACAATCCAGACTATTAACTCTTTCCTGTTTGCCTTTGACTTAGTGGGCTTTCTCCCATCAAAAGTCCAGCAGGCATAGGCAACCTTGGCTCTCCAGATGTTTTGGAACTACAACTCCCATGATCCCTAGCTAACAGGGCCAGTGGTCAGGGATCATGGGAGTTATAGTTCCAAAACATCTGGAGAGCCAAGGTTGCCTATGCCTGGTCCAGAGGCTTCCCTCCTAATGCAGCTTCAGTTCTTGGGACTACATGGGAAGGGGGAGAGAATTAAACTTCCCCTCCACAACTCCTATGCTCCCACTGCTACAAAGGCCCCCTCATGGCTGCTATTTTACATGTTTAAAACATATGCAAGTCTATTGCATTCACATAGTTTGACCCAGATACACCCAGAAGCAGATGGACCTCCCTCCTGCTGGGCTTTTGTGTGGCTGGCAGTGCAAGGACCAGATCTCAACTAGTTAGCAGCCTACTAAGAAAATGCTTTGTGGTTACAGAACTCTTATGAAAAGAACACACTACTTTGAAAGATCCAGCAATCCTCCTTCACAGTGGGCTGTAGTTAGATCTTCAGGCACCTAAACCTAGTGCCTAGAACTCTAAGCTATAGCCCAACAGGATGCCAGGCTGTTGGAAATTGTGGAGGAAGAGATTCTTCCCTTTGGGAGTTATAGATGTAGAGTTTCCAGATGTTGAGTGCACAATGAGAATATCAGAAAACAGGAGCTATGCGAAACAGCTGGGGTTTGGATGAATTTCTGGCATCATGTAATTGGCCAAAAGATTGCTCTAATCCAGGCATTCCCAAACTGCGGCCGTCCAGATGTTTTGGCCTACAACTCCCATGATCCGTAGCTAACAGGACCAGTGGTCGGGGAAGATGGGAATTGCAGTCCAAAACATCTGGATAGCCGCAGTTTGGGGGTGCCTGCTCTAATCCTTGCCACTGTAGCCTGAATTCCACACTGTGAAATTGAATGCAAATGCATGTAACAAAATATTACAATTCCATTGTGAGCATACGTATAGACTACGTTTCCGTTTCCAACTAGAAGAGTCAGTCGGTGTCTGAGTGGACCCAACAGCTAGCTTTCTCCTCAACTGCACATTGAAAAGCTCTCCATTCCCTCATCATTAAAAAAAAAGGAAAAGGTTATCCTTATGAACCAAATTCCCTGTGGTACACAAAGAACAAACTTTACTGGAAGTTGTGCCCCTAGCTCTGGCAGGAAAAGTAGAGTATGATTCATGTCACGACCCACATCTTTTGTTCCATTCAGAAACCGACGAGCTTTCCTCGAGACTACTCTGAAACCAACACATCTGATTGACTGGAATGAATTCACACTGTCCAAAGGCTGATCTGCAAATTGAGTTATCTGCAAGCCATCTGATGAATGAAAGGAGGTGCGTTTCAGTGGGAGCATATCAGTAAAGCCTCCCAATAAGACACTTGCTAATATCCAATCACAACAATTTTACTAGTTAACGTACAAAGAGATAACTGTGTTTATTGGAAAGGAAAGGAGGGAGAGCTTTGCATGTTTCCCTGCTTGGTCATCTGGAGGTAATTCCTATTCACCACAGGTAACCAGGTAAGTGGTTATTTACAACTTACAAGTCTCTTTTAATTCCCCTTTAATAAAGCAAACTAATCACAAGTTATGTTCTAAGCAAGGCTATTTTATGTATGAAAGAAACATCCAGAGTTACAGATAGTTCTCCTTAATTCTGCATGCAGAGATTTGTTTCCATCTATGATGTGATACAAACAAGAATTGCAGCTGGAAAAGTTTCTTTATTATTCATTTCATCAAATTTATATACCAGTTATTTTGTTTTTTAAAGCCCTCACAGCACCTGTATTTTGTCCTTCCCAGGAGGCCTGAGTACAACCTGAAACCTTCAAAGCACCTGAAAGGGCCTCCTCTCTCTCTCTCTCTCTCTCCTTCCATCTGAACATGTTTAATGCTAAGGGGGCCTTGCGCAAAAGAGTGTTCTCCCTCAGAAAGTGGGACATGGATGGCTGAAGAAATGCTGCATGCAAAGTTCCATTCCGATTCAGTGCTGAACCCATTCACTCCACTTGGCTTGGATTGTACTGTTAAGAAAGCATGACGGTGTGCGATTCAGTCTGATGCTTCCTTCGTAATAAGCCTGCTAATTATATGCAGCTAGCAAACACACAGAAAACCCTGTATCTTCTCCAGGCTGAAATGAAGATCCAAAATGTTACACTGCTCAGTGTATGAGGGAAAAGCTCTACTTTCTGGGAAATCATGAAGGCACTGATAGGAGTTGTAGTCCAGCAACATGGGGTATAAATAATAAATTTATCATCATCATTATTGTTATTATTAATTATAGCAGGTCCCCCATCCCTGCTAACCTGGAGCACATCACAAGACCGCATTATTGTATCTGTTAAGTAAAGTAGGGTGACTTCTCTTTCCCACCCACGCTGCCCCCCAACTGCTCACCTCCATCTCCCTACCAATTGTACGTACAGCATAACTATCTTGAATTAATTCCAAAATCCACAGCTGGGCAATACCCTTATTAAGTCCAATCAAAATGTCTCAAAATAGCGAGCAAGCTTTTCAAATTGAGCAGAACTTTTCATCAGCCTGCACATAAAGCAAACAACCTGATGAAGGCTACAGAACTCAAAAGCCTGTACGTTATTTTATGACATTTTAGTTGGTCCTAATAAATATATTGCCCAGCTGTTGACTTTGGTGGTTGTTATTTTTTGCTTATGGAAAAAAATGGCTTCCTATACTTTTTCAGTCTCATATTAAGTGATCTAGCAGCATTTTGCAACATTAGATGTTAAAAGGATGGATCTATGGCAGGGGTGGATAAAATGCAGTCCTCCAGATGTTATTGAACTATAATGCCCTTCATCTGTGACCATTAGCCATGCTGGCTGGGATTGATAGGACCTGGGAGAGTCCCCCTATTCTATAGTTTGAGAAACGTTTTGTGTAAAAGTAGTTCAGTTTTAGACATTTGTGCAGAACAATTCCCTGCAGCCCTTGATCAGCATGAGCTTGCCAACAACAAAAATAATGTGTGAAAGCTTAAAGGTGCTGTCTATATTTATATAGCAGTAATATTTAAACCCCTCATGTTTTGATGTTCTATATAAGTGTTGTATTTGTGGAGCTTAGAAGAAGAGGAATTTATTCCTCACTGGATACATGTTCATTTCATTATCAAATAAGAGAAATTTTCTCCCAGGGTTTACAAATATAACATAGGTAAGCTATTTCCTTAAATTAATTTGTTGCAGTTGAAGCAGTGTGGAAGCTACAGTTTGATATAAAGGTTCCTTAGAGACCAAGTTAAACCCCTGGTCCATCTAGCCCAGAACTGTCTACTCCAGGGATGGTGAATTTGCATCACTCCAGATGTTGATCTATAGCAGGCTCGGGTAACATGTGGCTTTCCAGATGCTAATGACTACCACTCCTATCATCACTCACTACTTGCCACACTGGCTGAAACTGATGGGAGTTGGAAGTCCAACAACTGTTGGAGGACCATAGAGGTCCCACCCCTTGTCTTCTCCACCTGGAAGCTGCACTACCAGATCTCATCCACACTATACATTGAAAGCTGTATCATAGCACTTTAAACAGTCATGGCTTCCCCCCAAAGAATCCTGGGAAGTGTAGTCCGTTAAGGATGCTGAGAGTCATTAGGAGGCTCAGAATCCCCTTCCAGAGCTACAGTTCCCTGGAAAGAAGAATTGAATATTATACCACCTTGAGGATTGTAGCTCTGGGAGGGGAATAGGAGTCTCCTAACAACTCTCTGTCCCCTTAACAAACTACAGTCCCCAGGATACTTTGGGGGAAGCCTAGGTTGTTTAAGGTGCTATGATACTGCTTTTAATATAGAGTGCAGGTGGTCTTGCCTAGCCTCACCACCAGCGATGCCAAGAACTGAGCCTTGTCAATGATGAGCAGAGGCTCTGCCACAGAGATGTGGGTCAGTTCTCAAGGTACAGCTTCACACAATTCCAGCAGGATGAAAATCAGCTATCACAGGTCTAGAGAGCAAGAAGGGACATCCCAAACACCTCCATCACAATCTGCCTCCTCTTGCGAAGAGTTCTGAGCTCAGTACTGTATACTTCTTGAGCTACAGTATATGCAGTGCCTCACCTACAAAAGTTGATCCAGTGATTCCTGAGGCATCCTTTCCTCCTTCACCAATAGCCTTGCTAAAGTGAGGATCTGGGACGCACTACAAGACAATGGAATCCGGACCATACTCAAGAACAGGTAATGTGCAACAGAGACCCCCAATAACATCTACCGTCTCAAGTTCTCAGGCAAGGCAACTGATGCGTGGATTATTTCTACCTGCTGTGGCTGTGCTTCCCCCTTAACTCAACCGCGCCTTTTCTCTCAAGTTTCCAAACGCTTTCCAATCGGCCTTTCAGAATCCCAGCCGAATTATGGGGAGAAGCAGAAACTTTGAGCAAGCAAGCGGCAAATTGCACATCTTTCCCCCCCTCGCTGAAAATCTCTGCCAGCAGCTGCTTGGCTGCGCGAGGAGAAACTTGCTGTCTTTCTCTACCTGGAGCTGTGCGCGCGCCCCCAAAGGCAACAACACCCCGACACACGCGCACACCTTGCACACGAGCCCACGCGGCCTCCCATTTACCTGCAGGAGACGGTGACCTCCACTTTGGTGGCGGGGATGCTGCCGGTGAGAGGGTCGAAGTCCCGCACCGACGCCATGTCCTCGAGTTTGTCCAGAACGTCCTCCTCCATGGGGGCCACGCCGAAGAGGGCAGCTGTCGGGGCTCGACGAGGCTCCCGTGTGCCGGCTTGCGGGGCGTGGAGAGTCCGATCTTGCTCGCAGGGAGCTGTCGCCGGCTCAGCAGGCTCGCCCTCCTAGCTTTGCCTCGGCACTGGAGGCGAGTAGGGGGTAGGCGGCGTGCGAGAGAAACAACCCCGGGGCTTGGAGAGAGAACCCGAGCGCGCTCTCCCCGCGACACCAAGACGCACACACAATACACCTCCCCTCCCTCCCTCTCTCTCCCCGGCGATCCTATTCTCTCTTTCTTTCCTGGAGTCCGCGGAGTGGGATTTCGAAGGAGCTCCGCCCCCTCTCAAAAACAAAATCACGGGGGAGCAGCAGCCCAGCCCAGCCGCGCTTCGGCGGGAGGGAGAAGGAGCCGCTTCCCCAGTTTCCTGCGCCCAGCGCAGGGGAGGGAAGCTGGGAGTACTGTAGTAGGAAGGCTCCGGAATCCAGACCCCGCGCGGGGAGAGTTTGCCAGACGGGGCGGTCGCTTCGTTGCGCGGGGTCTATCAGGGGTTTCTGTTTCTTCTCCTTCACCCAGTGGCGCTGTCTCGAAGGAGCTGCTGCCGGCGTCTTGCGAGTGAGAGGGTTTGTCTACGTCCGGGCATGTGGGAAAGGATGCGCATGGGGCTGAGGCTGATGGGATCCTGGAATCATAGAGTTAGAAGGGATCCCGAGGGTCATCTAGTCCAACCCCCTGCAAAGCAGAAATCTTTTCCCCAACGTGAGACTCGAACCCACCACCCAGAGATTAAGAGGCTCATGCTCTACTGACTGAGCAATTGGGAGGAGGGAGGGAGGGGCTTTCCCACATCAGGGCCTCTGGCCTCTGGCACAAATATAGGAAGCTGCCTTGGACTGAGTAAGACTATTGGTCCATCTCGGCTGTGGTGGCTGGGAGTGGGTTCTCTGGGGTTTCAGACAGTGTCTTCCCCAGCCCTGCCTGGAAATGCCAGGATTGAATCTGGGGCCTTGAAAGCAGGTGCTCTACCACTGAGATGGCCCTTCCCGTCAATGAAACATGTCACATAATTCTGCTGCCCCACTGCTCTACTCCAAGGAACCATGCATGCGACACATAGGATTATGACAAGCTCATACACGCACATATATGTCACATGATTAACATTTATGGGTAACTCCATATACAATAACAATATACAAAATATGAACAACTCAAATAAGCCAATGCAGGCATTCATATAGGCTGAGCGTGCAAACACTCTCATAGGTGAGGACTCTAGAAATCTGTGAGGTTGTGATGGAGATAAAAATCATAGAGGACAGCCAACTTTCTGTAGCAGCCAGTGCCTCCCCAAAGTAGAAGGCGTATGGTCCCACCTAGCAGCACTGCATCCTTTGCTGGCACCCAAGGTGTACACACATGCACCAAGTGGGCCCAGGAGCTGGGCACGGAGAGTAAACTAAACCTGCTATGCCAGCCCAACCCTCACCACCTCAGGGGCAGGGCATGGGAGGTACACAAGGCCACCCCACCCCACCCCATCCCATGCTGGCTGCCTGCCTGCCTGTGCAGGGGGGAGCCCAGCCATTCAGCGAGGGGGCCAGAGGTGCAGTGGCAAGGCCAGGCCAGGCTCCAGCTGCTCCCGCCCCCAAGTAAATAATAATAAAAAAACACTTAACTGTTTGCATCACAGACAACTCTGTTCTGCACCCCCTAACATAAAGCCAACCCTCCCCCCAGCCCCAAATTCTGGCCCATGACCAAGTATCGGCAAACTCTGCTACTTGCTCCCAACATGTGCAGCGACGGTTGTACAGTGGAACCTCAGTTTATGAACACCTCGGTTTACGAATTTTCAGTTTACGAAAGCTGCAGACCCATCTGGAACAGATTAATTCACTTTCCATTACTTTCAATGGGAAAGTTCCCTTCAGTTTATGAATGCATCAGTTTATGAACAGACTTCCGGAACCAATTACACCCATGCTTCGGGTTAAGTATGCTTCAGGTTGAGTACTCCGTGGACCCACCTGGAACGGATTAATCCACTTTCCATTACTTTCAATGGGAAAGTTCCCTTCAGTTTATGAATGCTTCAGTTTATGAACAGACTTCCAGAACCAATTGTGTTCATAAACCGAGGTACCACTGTACTAAGATGCAGGACAGATTTCTCAGATAGCATCACCACTGCCCAATCCAAACCATGTTAAAAGTCTCCAGTCACACTTTTTTTTTGTTTTTTGAACAAGTCAATGCACTCTTGCAAATGGCCAGAACCCCTATCAAAAGTTTCCAGGATAGAGGAAGGAGCTGTGCCCTGATTTGGAGAGTTGGCAAAGAGTTTCTGGAATTATTCGGGCTCCAGATGCACAAACCTTGCAATGCTAGGAAAAGATGGTTTGGAGGATTTAGCCCCAAGGATGGGGAAACATTTGCAGCCTGAGGGCCACATCCGCCTGTGAGCAAACTTCTAGGGGCCACCAACCAGATGTGGGTGCTGCCAGATGCTATAGTGGCAATAGGGCAAGTGATAGGACTCTTAAGGTTACACATTCCAGCCATGCCAAAACCCGAGGTTTCTGCACACAGAAATATCTCCCAATCTTCCTTCCAGGAGCATTAAAGGAGCCTCTGAGCTGTGGGAGGCAGTGTGGCCTCGGGAGATTCCCAAGGGACAAATGGCGAGGTCTGGGGGCCAGGTTTGGCCCCAGAGCCTGAAGCTCGCCCCCTTCCCTTCTGAATCAGCTTTGTCCAGATCTCTGACTCCACCTTTTCCATTCATTTATTATACAGTGCAATGTTCTTCATGCCCTATTCACTACATGCCCTAATGCTACAAGGCAGGTCCCTAGCACTAGGCTGTGAAAAAACAAGGACGAACTGTGAATAATGCAAGTAATTCTGCCTTCTCTCTCCCCGCCCACCCTCTAACCACCACCCACACAAAACAGCCCCAGAGCAAATATTTATACTGTACTAAATAATTGAATGCAATTCTGTGCGGAAGAGTTTTTGGGAAAGAGCTAGAGTGTGAGGTGGGGAGCAATTTTGAAATGTTGTAGCCAGCTAATCAATTGTAGCTTTGATGGGTAATTTGTGGTGTGTATTTGTGTTTTGTTTTGCTGTGCAAACTGTTGCCATACTTTTTGTATTGCTTGATAAAATATTGCCTGCTCAAACAAGAAATGAAAATCTGGCATGTTGGTGTGTCTCAAATATAACCCAAGAAGTTTAATTTCCAGCTTTCCTGATTTTGGCTGCAATCCTAAACTTGCTTACCTGAGGGTAAAGCTACTTAACCCAGCAGGGCATACATCTCAATAGATATGGATAATATTGTGCTGCACACTGAACATGTTAGTTAACTATTATTCTACCTTTGAAAAATCTGCAGTCCACAAAGAAGTTATTGTGATTATGATTATGTATTAAATTTATACACTGCCCTTCATCACAAAGTGTTCATGCTACACGCATCAGCAAAAATATATGCAAGCTAAATATATGCTTATCCAAACTCAACTTTTTAAAAACCAAATTAGAGATGAGGATTAAATAACATGACAGCACATTCCTTTAATGTGGACTTTTAAATTAAATAAATATACATAGATTCTGTTTGCAGAGTTTTACTTTTATGAGTTATATTGGCAGCTTCAACAGAGAGTACACACACACACACACACACACACAGAGAGAGAGAGAGAGAGAGAGAGAGAGAGAGAGAGAGAGAGAGAGAGAGAGAGAGAGAGAGAATGGTGGCATGTTTTCAAAAATCTTCTCAAAAGTCAGTGGTCGTCTTATACGCCGGGTCGTATTTCTTATACGGTGAGTATATCCCAAACTCTATATTTTAACTGGAAAAGTTGGGGGTCGTCTTATACACCCAGTCGCCTTATACGCAGGAATATACGGGTAATGAAGTTGTGCTTCAGCTTGGATTTGCTGTGTGGTTTTTTAGAACAAGTAAAGTGGGGGGACATTTTTCTTCCTACAAAGTGCTGAATGCAAAAAAAAAATATTACATCCCTTGGGATTTATGTTACACACACACACCCTCTTTCATGGCAGCAGAATGTGGGCGTTGTTATTGTCTTGTAACGAAGCATTTTGGAGGCAGAAATCCAAAAACCAGGCAATACTTTTATTAGAACCAACAAGTACATTGCAAAATAATGCACAAGCAATTGCTCTTCAGTCTGGATGCTAAGCTAAATGAGGGCTGTGGGAGGCAGGGAGAGGGAGGGAGGGAGACAAAAAGCTGGACATGATCTTGGAACCCCAAAATCTGCCATTTCTAACAGCCAAGATGACATGTAGGAGGTGTTAGGCAGCCTTCCTTAGATTTATTTCTGCTGGGTGCACAACAGGTTTTAGGTTGCACTTGGGGTTGCTGGGACAAAGAACTAACAATATCTGTCCCCGCATATTTTGAAAATATAAAATCTGGCAGTTATTAAAATCTGTCTCCAACAATATTACACAGTATAATGTCACCACTCCTCTGGAAATAATAGTAATAGTAGGAATATGTTTAGGGAAGTTTTAAATATTTGATGTTTTATCGTGTTTTTAAAATTCTGTTGGGAGCTGCACACCACCATCAGTGTGTTTTAGATGACAGGTCCCTCCCTTGAAGAGCATAGTGTCTCAAATAACATGGTTTATCCTCTGGGAGGAGAAGCCCTTAACTCTCTCTCTCTTTCTGCGCACTCATATATATATTTATACATGCCCACACTTCCATGTTTACATATAAACAGTACAACAAAGACTGCACACATGCCATGTATTTAAAGCATACCCACCCCGGTAAGAATTCTGGGAACAGTAATTTAAGGGTGCTGGGAATTGTAGCTCTGTGAGGGGTAAACAACAGTTCCCAAAATTCTTTGGGGGAATCCATAACTAACAGTATAAATGTATGTTGTGTTGGCAGCCTGTTAATCTGAATAAAGTGGTTGCTGCATGAATTGCTGATGGACCATCTGAAGCAGAGCCTGAAGTCATCATTTTGCCACTGAGCATAAAAGGCTGGTCATGGCTCCCTTGGCATCATTTCCCAGGCACCTTATTATGTGGAGTTACTCTCTTCCAGTGGGTAAGCTTTTGTGACCATGATAACATGGGGACCCATTTGAACTAGGAATGGACGTATCTTCTTAGATGCCTCTAGGGGGGTGTTTTATTCATCTTTCAGGACTTGTACAAGATTAGCTCTTCAGATTCAGTTGAGGCCTCTGGCTTCTTATCCAGCAAAGCCCCTTTTGTTGTCTTGCATGCAGTTCACTGGCATTTGCTCTTCCTAATGACTGAGAACAAATCCCGTCACGTTTAACAAAAAAGGAAAAGGAAAAGTGGCAGTCTAGAAAGGGACTTCCTCATCATATCACTAGGTGTCACTACAACCAATAGATCTCTATTATTTAATTTGTAAATTATTTTAAGTTTTTTATTATTCTATTAGCATTAATGTTGTTTTCGTGGTGTATGGAAGTGAGATCTGGACCATAAAGAAGGCTGATCGCCAAAGAATTGATGCTTTTGAATTATGGTGCTGGAGGAGACTCTTGAGAATCCCATGGACTGCAAGAAGATCAAACCTATCCATTCTGAAGGACAGATCCTGAAGCTGAGGCTCCAATACTTTGGCCACCTCATGAGAAGAGAAGACTCCCTGGAAAAGACCCTGATGTTGGGAAAGATGGAGGGCACAAGGAGAAGGGGGCGACAGAGGACGAGATGGTTGGACAGTGTTCTCGAAGCTACGAACATGAGTCTGACCAAACTGTGGGAGGCAGTGGAAGACAGGAGTACATGATCTGCTCTGGTCCATGGGGTGCCGAAGAATCGGGCACAACTAAACAACAACAACAACAAGTTAAGAACATAAGAGCCTGCTGGATCTAGTCCAGCATTCCCGCCATGGCCACCTGGGAAAACTTCAAGCAGGACTTGAGCAAAAGAGCCTTCTCCCTTCCTGTGGTTTCCAGCCACTGGTATTCAGAAGTATCACTGCCTTCAACTGTGGAGCCAGAGCACAGTCATCATGGCTAGTAGTCTACAATTGCCTTTTCCTCCAGAAATTTGTCAGTTCCTTTCCTAATGATCTTCTATAGCATGCCATTCACCTTTTTCACAGCTTCTGCACACTGGGTCGACATCTTCACCAAGCTATCCACTACAAACCCCAAGTTCTCATTCCTGGTGCATCACCACCAGTTCACGCCCTATGTGTGTATATGTGCCATATTTTTTTATTTTATTTCCCCCCTCATATGCATCACTTTACACTTGTTTACATTGAACTGCCTCACCTTCAGGGCTTTCCATCCCCCACCCCCCATCAGGAACCTGCTGGAACTCAGTTCTGGCACCTCTCAGGTGGGCACCATTGCCATTATAAGAGAAAAAGAGAAGCATTTATGGCAAGTCCCGGCACCGCTTTTTTTTTTTTTTTTAAGAAAAAGAGCACTGCTCGCTTTATTTTAGCTTTGGATAAGCACAGAGTTTTTTTTTAAAAAAAAACAACTTGATAATAAGTTCGCATATAATGAATGCTAAGGCTGTGGCTGTCTGAAAGCACTGCTTGGGTAATGGGACTGGGTGAAGGGGGACAATCTGAGACTATCCAGACAAGATGGCAGTACTGTTGACTGGTGGTTCACACCACCCTGGTGAATAATGTTCAGTCTGTTCCTAAGGCACCAGGTTCACAGTTTGGTGATCCTTCTGGATCAAACATTGTTATTAGATGCTCAAGTGACTTATACGAATAGAAGAGCCTTTTATCTTCAGCAGATATACCAGTTGTGACCTTACCTGAATGGAGATTTGATGGCCACAGTCACATATAGATTCTTGTAATACATGGGACTACAGTACCTTTTAAAATGGTCTAGAGAAACTACAGCTGGTCCTGACCAGAATATATGTGCTTGTCATCTGCATTGTCTCCCATTTGGTTTCTGGACTGGCTTTTGTTAGTGGCAAGGAACACTCAAGTTTGGGGCAAGAACTCTTTGGCAAGACAACACCAGAGAGTAAAAATCACAAAATATGCAGCAAAGTAAAGCATGTAAATATAGGTGGTTAGATCTTTGAAATATGCCCTTGTGAGTTCCAAAGTTTCCCTCTTCCCGTAGCTCAGAAAAAGTTTGGTAAGTTCAAAATGGTTTACTTACAAACTCTGCTTTTCCATGCAGCATTCAGGAAAATTTGCACATGCAATAAAACTTGGCTTCGTCACAGTGGTGAAAGTTCCTAAGTTTTTGGTAGACTTGAGAGGGGCTTGTAAGACCCATGTGATCTGAGCTGCAGCAACCAGCTCAGCCCTCACACACTGAGCTCCTCAATAGGCTTGATTGTCCTTTTGATCCCAACATAAGGGAAGTGGACATAGCTATGCCTAACAGGACAGCTTACTCTATGGTATTAACCCCTTCGTGCATTAATTAGACTAAAGTATGTTGGTTTTTCGGGACTTGACTTACCTAAGAGTCTCCTCCTTCCATATTTACCCACTTGAACCTTAAGATTCTCTTCAGAAGTCCTGCTCTAGAAGCCCACACCAAATGATGAGGCAGGCAACCACCAAGGAGAGGGCCTTTTCAGTAGTGGCCCTCTCCACATCAAGATTCCTCTGTACTCATTATTCCTAGTCAATGTATCAAAGTTAGTGGGTCACAAGAATAATAGATTGAAGTGGGTTCTTTTGGAAGAAAAGGCAGAATAAAAAAAACACTAAGTGATACTAATAACTGATATTTAGACTGGGATAAACTGGGCATTTGCAGAAAGAACCCAAGAATATCTGTTCACTCTAATGTGATTTATAAAGAAGTTATGAGTGTGGATAATGTGGCCGGCAATCTTTATTTTATTTTATTTTTGAAATGACAGATCCTAGAAGCCTGGTTATTTTTAATCAGGACAAATGCTGATCTCTTCCTGTGAATAGCTGTGTTCAAAGGGTGCATGTTATCAGCTGCCACTTGCCATTTTTGCTGCAGGGAAAACATAGCTTCAAAGCTATCCTTTTGGGATACTGTATTAGCAACATTATAACAAGAGGGGAAAGAAGGAAAACAATAATGGAATATAAGAATCACCTATAACCTAAGCATGAGAATATCTTCATAAAGTAAAGGGCTTATGGTTCTACCAGTTACAAAGATCACCTGCATTGCATTTCTATTATATAAGGTGATTAAATCCATCCCAAAAGTCTTCTGTTGCAAAGGAGGTCACCTAACAAAAGGTGCTCTATTGAAGCAGTTCAGTAAGAAGCATTCTGGTTTATAAAATCTCTATATAACAGAGGGACACAGGATGCTATTTTGTACCAAGTCAGGCTAGTTGTCCACCTAGACCCCTACTGCCTGCCCAGATTGCTGGGCTAGTTTTTCCATAAGGGCAATTTCCCAAAAGCATCCATTCCAGAAAACCTAGGGCAAATGGGTCAGTCAATTTTTTTGAATTTGAAACTGTTTTTAACTTATGAAGTTGTTTTTCCATCAGAAAAGGTTTGGTTTAAAATAAAAATATGTATAATTGCTTTTATAGATGAAGTTGCAAGATTGCTTTATTGCAGATATTTTTTATTGCGAAATCACGTCATGATATTTTATAGGAAGCAATTAATAAATGGGATTATAAATGAAGCTTCCATCAAAGTGGCAGTAGTAGGTAAGCCACATTGGAAGATGTGGAGATTGATTTTTGAAGAGCATAAAAAAATATATATGTATGAACATGCATCATATAGACCAGAACAAACCCATTTTTTAGAAAAAAAAAATATTTGTTTGTTTCGTTTATGAACCACTGTTCATAAAACACTCCTGATTTCAGACATGCAGGATCACTCCCAGGATATAGTTCCACTGTATACACCTAGGATTCATCTCTTAGTTGTGAAGTCAGAGTGAAACTGGCTTTGGGGAAACCCCATCAAAATGCAGAATATTTCAGAAGAAACCAGGAGGTTGGGGTTAATTGTGTGCAAAGTCATGTGTACACAGATTCAAAGAACAGGGGTGAAAATGCACTGAAGGCTCCTAATTGGCAGCTATTATTTAACCATCAACCTATACACTTTTTTCAATTACCTGGCACTGACATAGATAATTGTGGGCTTGGTCCAGGAAGCCAACAGCAGTGCCTGTAAGCTTAGAGAAAGTTGTGCAACGCGGGGTTGGGGGTTGGGGGGGCTGGAACGCCAAGGAAGGTAAACTTTCATTTTAACTTTTCCTAGTTTTTTATAATATAAAGGCATTTTGAAACTTGTGACATTTTTCTTTTCTTTTTTAAAATACTTTTTATGCTACTGGGTTTAGAAAATAGCACAGGATTATTTTAATGAAGTGCTACATTGTAGTCTCCCCCAATGTTTTTGCATAATGACAATATGCTTTGCCTTTTCATTTTACATTATCATTATCATTTATTATGTACATGAATATGTTCACTATAATTAAGGTGCTTTCCCCCCAACCCCAACCCCCAAAATTGAACAAATGCACACTAATTAAAATGCTCAGTTTAAGTATGGATTATAATGTCTTTTAATATTACTTCCTAAAAATAGCCCACTGAGTCACATTCAGATGAACCTCCTAATTTTCCTTCCCATATACAGTCATAATACACAACTGCCTATTCAGTGACATCAAAGTCCTGGAATCATTTCCTTGGAGACAGTTTTAGACCCTCACCGGATGTGCCAACTAGGTAGGTCTCCCAGTACTTTCATGCTTAGACTGATGTCATTACACATCTTATTGGCAGGGAGCTGGTGGCGCTGTGGTCTAAACCAGTGTTCCTCAACCTTGGGCCTCCAGCTGTTTTGGGACTACAACTCCCATCATCCTTAGCTAGCAGGACCAGTGGCCGGGGATGATGGGAGTTGTAGTTCCAAAACAGCTGGAGGCCCAAGGTTGAGGAACACTGGTCTAAACCACTGAGCCTCTTGGGCTTGCTGATCAGAAAGTCGGCGGTTCGAATCCACATGACAGGGTGAGCTCCCGTTGTTCTGTTCCAGCTTCTGTCAACCTAGCAGTTCAAAAGCACACCAGTGCAAATAGATAAATAGGTACTGCTGAGGCAGGAAGGTAAACGCGGTTTCTGTGCTCTCTAGTTTCTGTCGTGGTGTTCTGTTGCACCAGAAGCAGCTTAGTCATGCTGGCCACATGAGCCGGAAAGCTGTCTGTGGGCAAACACCGGCTCCCTCACCCTGAAGCGAGATGAGGATGCACCCTATAGTTGCCTTTGACTGGACCTAACTGTCCAGGGGTCCTTTACCTTTTACATCTTATTGTTGTCTGATGCAGTTGTGAAGAGCTTCCTTTGCTCACACTTATAAAAGGACATGGGCATCTGCGGGATTTTTTCCAAAGAAGGGGGAAAACTAAATACTCCAAATAACTAAATGAGCATGACGAGCTTGGTAGATCTGGTTCCTGAAGACCTGGGTAGACCTGGCCTGAGAAACTTGTATGCCAGGTCTACCCCTCCACTGTTTTTTTTTAATGTGGGTAGTAGACCTGTTGTCCATCTCAGGTGGACCCGGCGGTGGTGCCATCCCCCCTTTCCCTCAATGAAAGTAGTAGCTTCATTAAATTGCATACACAGCTAGTCTCTTTCTCCTTTTCTCCAAGTGCCTTATTAGTCAGTATCTGCCGCGAAGAACACCAAACAGTAGTTACCCTTAAAAGCTCTGCACAGTTTAAAAAGCAACGAGGGCTTAAAACAAATATAAAATATTACATAATAACAAACTGTTAATGATACATACAGTGTGTTTATTAATAGGGCAATTATTCTCTTCCATGGCAAAGATGTTAAAAGTAGGGCACATTATCTAATTCTGCAGCATCTCTGCACCTTCCAAGCAAAGTAAAGAGCATTTGGTATGGAGCTGCAGAAAGTCAAGCTCACTCAGAGCAGAATATTTTTGTCTTGATTATTTCAGTCAATTATTCAGGAGCAGGAAGCATGTTTTTAAACCCAGGCTAGTTTATCTAAAAATGCCTTCTCCCCAGAAGTAGTTCACAAGGAACCAAAAGCTGGAACCTTCTCAAACTTACCATGACTTACTGAAGGGGTCACCTCTTTAGTCCATCCACTAAGGGTGGGGGATCGTGGCACCTTTGGCCAATGATATTTTTTTGTAATCAGTAGGAACAGGTTATATTGTAACTGAGGCTCTGCCCCTCCTCCCCAACATAAATCCTGGCTACGCCTATGCTGCCAGCAAGCAATACACAAGCCCTCCAGTATTCTGGTAATAAGGGGAAAGGTTCCACATTCTTGCTGTTCCTGAAATATAGTCACCACCCTGTTGACCCTGTTTTAGTCAATGCAGAATAACTGCAACCATCTAGACTAACATGGATTTGAAAACCCACTTTATGAGCATGCTTTGGGGGTGATTTCATCTTCAAGACTAAAAAGCGCTTAGCATGCACAGACAAACTGAAGTGTGTGTGTGTGTGTGTGTGTGTGTGTGTGTGTGTGTGTGTAAAAGAAAAGTTAGCATTTTAAATTAGTGCTGAGATTTTTTTAGAGCCTGATCCTAAGTGTGTGTGTGCTTGAAATTCATTCACTAGGAGCATAGCCTATTGATGAGACTGCCGGCCACAATACAGATTTTGGAAATCCTTCTTATCTTCTTGCTTGTGCCTGCATTAAAATTTAAAAAGAGCTGGCTGTTCCATAGAAAAGGCCTCCCTTCTGTCTCTTTATATACTTGATTATTTACATTTGTCATATATGGCATCCAATAAAAATGCAAAGCAAGAGAAAATCACATGTCCTTGGAGGACCTGGAGTGGAATTGCAGAGCAGAAGAGAAGCACCCCTGGAATCAAAGATGCTAAAGGCTCATTTTAAACCGGAAAGAAGCTAAAGCAAATGATAAATGCCATTATGTTTAACATGAAGGCAGTCTCCCCATTGCTCTCATCATATACATAGATAGCACTCAAGTGAATTGCATTTAGGACCGGGCAACTTGAGAATCAAGGCACTTCTAGACAACCTGTTTATTGAGAATTCAGCCTGATTTGTTTGTGATGAGATTAGATGATGGCTAATTTAATGGCTATTTAATGAATATTCACTCTGATTTGTTTGTGGGGAAGTGTGTTTCCCCCATCACTTTCCTTACTGCAAATAGTCTGCTTTTTTGCTTCTCCACCAGCTTCCCATATGTCCTTAAAATATGTTCCAGAGCTGGGGGGGGGGGCATGTGAAGGGGTATAAGGGGGAGGAGAGGAACGTAAAGTCCCTCTGTGTGAGTGGAAGGCAACACTGGATTCTGCCTTCAATAATGGGTCGTCCCCTCCATCCCAGATTTGCCACCTGAAGCAGGCTGCCTTGTCCTATCTAATGGTAGGACTGGCCCAGCATGGAGTCCTCAGCTCCCTCTCTCCTCTTTTTTTAGAAATTCAGCACTGCTTGCACTTATCGTTTGATCTGAGTGGAGATTCCCAGCATGGTTGCTGTGGTGGAGCAGAAAGAGGTGGATGAGACTGCTCAATTTATTATTTACAAAGAGGTACTAGCTGTTATATTTAGCTTACATAGATGATTTCTGCTTTAACAATCCAGCTGTTTCAAAAATCTTGGCCCACTTTCTCCATCCTGCGCATGCATCTGAAATCATCACTATTGCCATTGGGCATGAAGAAGCTCATCATGTGACAGATACTAAATCTAACTAATTGGAGGTATGGGGTATGCCTTTCAAGCACCTGAAATTCCTGGCCATTTTCAGCTGGGCAGATACGGATGGCTGCCGGTGTCCGTATCCCCTGCTTGTAGCGGGGCTTGAAATTAACATGCTGCCTTATCAACATTCACAAAGAAAGAGCACAATACAAGAGCTATATACCAAAGAGAGCTGTGCAGAGGACTCAGTGTGTTTGCAAAGCCTGAAAGAGCAACGGTCAATTACGGATGATGGTTATTATGTTTTATTTCCCAGAAAACCTGCACTGAATATTAAACAATCTGAATGTGATTGAGTGACATGCTGCAGCAGGAGCATCAGCAGCTATCTAAATCAGTAGGTGTCAATGTGGGCATTTTTTGCTGCTGGGAAAAAGATGGGGGGGCGTCCTAAAAATACAGACATTTTACATTAAGAGCATCAAGTCTAAGGGTCAAGCCCCACATTATGCTAATGGTGTGAATGCCATTAATGTACTTTGTTTTGTAAAGTTCAAACGGCAGTTGCAGGGGTCCCCTTTGAGTACCTGGCTCATGGCGTGCAGGGAGGTGGTGTTAACCCTTTCCCCTCACTGCCATCCCATACCCTCCAACATTTCTCTGATGAAAATAGGGACAGCCTATTCAATAAATAATAATAATACCCTGCCCATCTGACTGGGTTGCCCTAGAGCCACTCCGGGAAGCTTCCAACATATATAAAAACATAATAAAATATTAAGCATTTAAAGACTTCCCTATAAAGGGCTGCCTTCCTTCAGATGGTTTGGGTATCAGATCACTGTTTACCCTCCAACATTTCTCCAGTGAAAAGGAAGATGTCCTAAGGAAAAGCAGGGTAATCTGGGATCAAACCAGAAATCAGGAAGACTTCTGTAAATCCAGGAATTTCCCTGGAGAATAGGAAAACGTGGAGGATCTGCAGTCCTGATGAAATTCTCTCACACACCCCTACTATAAGACACCAGAAGGATACTTCCATTGGCTCCACAAACCATGCCTTCAGAGCCAAGAGCACACCTATGAGAACTGTGGCTATTTAGAAGGTTCCCTGCTCCCCCTTCTTTACAAAAGAGTTAAAGCCAGACTGTGGGCACCCCCCCCCCCAATGCGCTGTTATTCATTAGCAATGCACTGTTTCTTTGTGTTAAGCCTAGGCAGTCTCAAGGCTTCCAAATGGCCACCAGTGCCCCATTTTTCAAAGTAACACCACCTCACATCTGCCTCCCTAAATAACTCACATCAAGACAGGTTTTCTTCGGCTGCTCAAGTTAGAGAGGAAATAATGGCCTGCACTGCATCCCTTTCAAAGGTGTCCTTTTTTTGCCTCTTTCTAATTCTGAATTTCCCTCTCAGTCCTAATTACCTTACAGGTAGACACACTCTCTCTCCCCCAAGCCAGCCAGCCAGCCAGCGCTGCTGAATAAGCAAGGTCTGATTCATTTCCATGCAGGGCATCACTCCCTGTCACTGCCTGCCTATTGCGCCTGACATATTCTGCCAGAAAAATGATGATTAAATTGGGGTTAGGGAGAGGAGTCAGCACTGTGCTGCTATTGCCCCTGCATTTTGCGCGATGGCCAGTGTTGGAAAATGATGTTTCAAGGCAAATCATGTATTCTGTTCTTTTACTGTCCACACTCACAGCCGCTCCAACGGAACACGCTTTTGTTCATCGTCATTGGCTTATCACAGCTGAGCCAAAATGCACACACTCATTGATTATTGTGGCAATATATTATTCTGAGCTGAGCCTTGGTCTGTTGCCAATGAGCCAAGTGACAATCTGACAGTCTCTCCAAACCCAAACAGTTCAAAAACAGCCAGTGAGCTCACAAGATAGCAAGGCAAGAATGGAATAATTCTGGCTTTCTAAGGTGGCAAAAAAACCTTAAAAAAAATCATGGCCCTTTGCTATCTTTGCAAAAAAAGAGAATCTTGCTTCCATCACACTTAATGAGAGCTTTGTCACTGACTTGGATGGAGCCAAGATGTAACTTTTGCATATCGAAAGGCGACAAAGCTTAACTTCAATATCCCAAGAGACGCAGGGCAGAGGTGGCTCTATAAAACTGTTCCCCAGAGCTCCAATCTGCACAGCAGACCTGAAATTACCTGGCTTATAAATTTATATAATTGCATGTGTACATGAGGATTTAGGCACAGGGACATTGCAAGGGCACATCTGTGTTTGCTGTTTACCACAAGTGCTGATTTGAAGCATCTGTTATATACACCTGACTTGCATAATCTCTTCAAACAACATATGGGAAGAGAACGTGGAACTGTGTAGTAAGATGTCATTGATTGCATACACATGGCATTTTATTGTAGAATCAATGGAGACTAAGCATTTATATCTTTGCCTATGTCATCCACACGAAATCAAGATTCATTGCATATTTTTTGCCCCTGAAAAGGGTTTCAGAAACTGTTTTCATTCTGAAAATAAAAGCTCACTGCAGATTGATACAACATTACCCCAGAGTGTGGCCATTTGAGAACAGATGCAGGCAGCCCCAACAAAGGCAATGACAGTCTCTAGAGCAGGCATCCCCAAACTGCGGCCCTCCAGATGTTTTGACCTACCACTCCCATGATCCCTAGCTAACAGGACCAGTGGTCGGGGAAGATGGGAATTATAGTCCAAAACATCTGGAGGGCCGAAGTTTGGGGATGCCTGCTCTAGAGGCACCCTTAATGCACCCTTGCTTCTAGGATAGGTTTAGAAAAATCTGTGCCTACCCTCCTGACTCAGATGGTGCTGGATTATTTACCCCCCCCCCATCCCTGACCACTGCCCATGCTGGCTGGGGCTGAAACCTCTGCAGAAACATCTGCAGGGGCACAGGTTGTCCATTTTTGGCCTAGGAATGTCTCAGAACGTATCAGGTTGTACCCCCAGGGCACTCCCACCTTTAGTGTACAAAGTCAAGCACACATGACATTGACCACAGTCTCTACACACCCTGTGGCTTCCTGAGAAATACTGCTGTTCAAGGTGCTTTCCCTCAAACCAGCATCAGCACCAGCTAAGCTGAGGTGTGTACCTTTGAGATAGCTGTTGCACATGTGCAGACGACAACTTCAGTGAAGTTTGTGGATTTTGCCGGAGCAGAGAAACAGATCCTGCAATGCCTATCAGCTGAAGATATCTCTGTCCCCTCTCTATGGTGCACAGCAATATAAACATGTGACTTGCAATGCAGCAGAGAAAAGGGACATTGCTGTATTTTAAACTGTGTATGTGTACATAGCCTCAGTCTGGATCCAACCCAGAGCCACCGCCACACACAATCTTCCATCTTCCTTTGTGCACTTTTCCCTTCTTCCTCTTTCCTCCTTCAAAATGCCTTCTTTCCTCAGAAATATCTACATGGGGAGTAACAACCGCCCACAATGCCAATCAATGCCCATCTTGTCGCCACACATATATATACCCCACTCCTATATATACCTCTGTACAAGCTGACAAGTGTCAGGAAATATCTTTGAAATGCTGACACTCAGATTGTGTCATTTCAGCCATAAATCTTACCACCCTCCCATTAACCACAGCAATCTCACTTCTGTACAGAGTAGCTGAAAACCCTCCGGGGAAGTAGATAAATGTAAGATAATGAAATATATGCTCTACTGATAGGTATTGGAATTACAGGGTTCTCCCCAGCCCCCATCAAGAAGTCCTTGTTCCTAACATGTTAGCTGCCTTCTGGAGCTGTATGGCTAGTAAGTGTTTGCTGGGCTTGGGGACGCTGAGTTTCTATGGTTAATTGGCAATTAGATGCTGATTACATTTCCTGTAAGACATTGTCACTGTGAAGCCAATAAGAGGCAATTATAATTATAGTGTAATTTGCACTCAGTTCAAAAGCTATTGGTAAGCTCCTGTGTTACATTATAAGGACACTGATTATAACGCATCCAGCATGCAAGGAAAATATGACATTACTCGTCAGAGATTCACAGTCTGATTGTGGGCTCATTAATTCAAAAGTAAGACCCACCGAGTTAAATGGGGTTTAGCAGTATGGACCAAACTGCACATTACATTAAGTAAACATGATGAAGACCTTTGTAACAAGAAGCAGCCATGGGGAGTGAGAGGAATCAGCAATGGAGACGGAGACAGTTTAAAAATAAAAAAATAAAAAAATAACTATTGTGTGGAGGTAGAAGTGGGCTTCTGGAATTCTTCTGCATTTAATTTGAGTCAGCTTGATAAGACCAGGATATGGTGATTTTAGCACTGGGGTTTATTGTGAGGGGATACACAATCGTTTCCGAAACGTGTTTGTATTATATGGTGCAAGGGATGACACGACAAACACATTCAGCAAGCAACTGATTTGGAAAATAAGGCAGGAAATGTCTAAGCAGAACTATTTTCAGATGGTGTGCATATATATATATTATTTGCTTTCAGTAGAAGTAAAAATAGCAGTTAAGTCCTGTTTGCATGAAATGCAGCAGGGTGTAAAGAAAATACACTAAAATTGGCCATAAAACCTAATCTTTTCTAAACAAAATAATAATAATAATCAACAATCAAATTGATCTTTAAAAGTTCCTCAGCCAATTGCCTTAAGAACAACATGGACCACCTGAAGATATCAGTAAGGGAGCAGCTGATGGGGCATTTGATATGGAAGACATCTCTCTTTCTGCCAGCGGAGTGGAAGATCTGTCCCGGGAGGCTTTCCTGGTACAGAGGGGCTCCGCCAGCAGTGGGCCCAGAAAAACAGATGGGATTCCAGGAATGGTAACACACGCACAAGATCCTAAGCCTTCTCTCTCCTCAGAGAAGGAACTTGGGCTCTCAATTTTCAGTGGTGCCCCAATGTGACGCCAAAATTCAGCAATCCTCCCTCCACCTCTCATGCTCCATTGAAAATCATAGTTCCCCCGCTCCCCAGGCTCCATGCCCCATGTGACCGAACCAGTTCCGATTCTCTAAATCTTATGTTCTTTCTTTGATGAGCATCACCCACCCCACAGCTTCCAAACAAGCCGATGGCTGTATCGGTCCAGGAGCTGGCATTATATATCTCCGCCTATTGCTTAGACCAGTGCTGCATTTCCCAGAGTCCCTGAGGAATCTTAAACTGTCTCCCACCAAACCTATTGAAGCAAAGCAGGGACAGCCTAACTATGAGCTGGACTGAGACAGCCTCCTGGGGCGGTGGAATCCATAGGGCGGTGCCCCCACAGGAGCCCCTTGTGGCCCCCACCTGGCCCTACCAGAGAAACTAGTAGAAAGAGCAGTGGGTTCTGGGTTCCAGTGAGATCTCAACAGCAACAATTTTATTACAGTGGTACCTTGGGTTGCAGACCTGATCCGTTCCAGGGTGCCATTTGCACCCCGAAAAGTCCGCAACCCGAGCGGCGCTTTCACGCATGCACGAAACGCTTCTGCGCATGCACGCGTGGCGGAACCTGGAAGTAAACACTTCCGGGTCCGTCACGTTCGCATCACAAAAAAATGCAACCCGCAGTGGACGCAACCCGAGGTATGAATGCATTTAAATGCTGCCCACCTGACTGGGTAGCCCCAGCCACTCCCAACAAAATATGAATCATAGAATCATAGAATCATAGAGTTGGAAGAGACCACAAGGGCCATCCAGTCCAACCCCCTGCCAAGCAGGAAACACCATCAAAGCATTCCTGACAGATGGCTGTCAAGCCTCTGCTTAAAGACCTCCAAAGAAGGAGACTCCACCACACTCCTTGGCAGCAAATTCCACTGCCGAACAGCTCTTACTGTCAGGAAGTTCTTCCTAATGTTTAGGTGGAATTTTCTTTCTTGTAGTTTGAATCCGTTGCTCCGTGTCCGCTTCTCTGGAGCAGCAGAAAACAACCTTTCTCCCTCCTCTATATGACATCCTTTTATATATTTGAACATGGTTATCATATCACCCCTTAACCTTCTCTTCTCCAGGCTAAACATACCCAGCTCCCTAAGCCGTTCCTCATAAGGCATCGTTTCCAGGCCTTTGACCATTTTGGTTGCCCTCTTCTGGACACGTTCCAGCTTATCAGTATCCTTCTTGAACTGTGGTGCCCAGAACTGGACACAGTACTCCAGGTGAGGTCTGACCAGAGCAGAATACAGTGGTACTATTACTTCCCTTGATCTAGATGCTATACTCCTATTGATGCAGCCCAGAATTGCATTGGCTTTTTTAGCTGCTGCATCACACTGTTGACTCATGTCAAGTTTGTGGTCTACCAAGACTCCTAGATCCTTTTCACATGTACTGCTCTCAAGCCAGGTGTCTCCCATCCAGTATTTGTGCCTTTCATTTTTTTTGCCCAAGTGTAGTACTTTACATTTCTCCTTGTTAAAATTCATCTTGTTTGCTTTGGCCCAGTTGTCTAATCTGTTAAGGTCATTCTGAAGTGTGATCCTGTCCTCTGGGGTGTTAGCCACCCCTCCCAATTTGGTGTCATCTGCAAACTTGCTCAGGATGCCCTCAAGCCCATCATCCAAGTCATTGATAAAGATGTTGAACAAGACTGGGCCCAAGACAGAACCCTGTGGCACCCCACTAGTCACTACTCTCCAGGATGAGGAGGAGCCATTGATGAGCACCCTTTGGGTTCGGTCAGTAAGCCAGTTACAAATCCACTGAATGGTAGCATTGTCTAGCCCACATTTTACCAGCTTCTTTACAAGAATATCATGGGGCACCTTGTCAAAGGCCTTGCTGAAATCAAGATAGGCTACATCCACAGCGTTCCCTTCATCTACCAGGCTTGTAATTCTGTCAAAAAATGAGATCAGATTAGTCTGACATGACTTATTTTTCAGGAACCCATGCTGACTTTTAGTGATCACAGAGTTTCTTTCTAGGTGCTCACAGACTGTTTGCTTAATGATCTGCTCTAGAATCTTTCCTGGTATTGATGTCAGGCTGACTGGGCGGTAATTGTTTGGGTCCTCTCTTTTCCCCTTTTTGAAAATAGGGACAACATTTGCCCTCCTCCAGTCTGCTGGAACTTCGCCTGTTCTCCAGGAATTTTCAAAGATTATTGCCAGTGGTTCTGAAATCACCTCTGCCAGTTCTTTTAATACTCTTGGATGTAGTTCATCTGGCCCTGGAGACTTGAATACATCTAAACTAGCCAAGTATTCTTGTACTACCTCCTTATTTATTCTGGGCTGTGTTTCCCCTGCTGAATCATCTGCTCCATATTCTTCAGGTCGGGCGTTGTTTTCTTTCTTGGAGAAGACTGAGGCAAAGAAGGCATTGAGGAGTTCTGCCCTTTCTCTGTCCCCTGTTTGCATTTCACCATCTTCTCCTCTGAGTGACCCCACTGTTTCCTTGTTTTTCCTTTTGCTACGGACATACCCATAAAAGCCCTTTTTGTTGCTTTTAACCTCTCTAGCGAGCCTGAGTTCATTCTGTGCTTTAGCTTTTCTGACTTTGTCTCTACACGTGCTGGCTATATGTTTGAATTCCTCTCTGGAGATTTCCCCCCTTTTCCATTTTTTGTACATATCCCTTTTAAATCTTAACTCAGTCAAAAGTTCTTTAGATAGCCAGCCTGGCTTCTTTAGGCACCTTCCATGTTTCCGTCTCATTGGTATTGCCTGAAGTTGTGCTTTTAATATCTCCCTTTTAACAAACTCCCAACCATCATGAACTCCCTTCCCTTTTAGTATTACTGTCCATGGGATTTCACCCAGCGTTTCCCTAAGTTTTCTGAAGTCGGCTTTCTTAAAGTCTAGAATTTGGACCTTAGTATGCTTGGTTGCTCCTTTCCGCTGGATAATAAACTCCAGAAGAGCATGGTCACTCCCACCTAATGATCCTGCCACTTCTACCCCACTAACCAAGTCATCACTATTGGTTAGGACCAGATCTAAAATGGCTGATCCTCTTGTTGCTTCTCCCACTTTCTGGACAATGAAGTTGTCTGCAAGGCCAGTGAGGAATCTGTTCGACCTTATGCTCTTGGCTGAGTTTGACATCCAACAAATATCAGGATAGTTGAAATCCCCCATTACTACTATCTCACTTCCTTTGGAATGCTTGGCCATCTGTTCCAGGAAGGCATCATCTGTGTCCTCAGTTTGGCTTGGGGATCTATAGTAAACTCCCACAATGAGATCACTGTTGTTTTTCTCTCCCTTAATTTTGACCCAGATACTCTCAATTTGGCTTTGAAGTTTTAAATCCTGGATCTCTTCACAGGTATACATATCCCTAACATATAAAGCTACTCCTCCTCCTTTCCTGTTTGGTCTATTTCTCTTAAATAGATTGTATCCCTCTATTACTACATTCCAGTCATGAGACTCATCCCACCAGGTTTCAGTGATGCCTATTATGTCATATTTAGTTTGCTGTACCAAGAGCTCAAGTTCATCTTGTTTATTTCCCATGCTCTGTGCATTAGTATACAGACATTGAAGACCGTTGATCATTCCCCCATGTCTTATTTAAGGATATTTTCGTCCCACCACTAGGTCTGCATGCTGCTTGCTCCATTTGGTCCTTGACATTTGGATGATCATCTTCAGCATTTGATAGACTCCTACCTTCAGGACCACTGTCTCCCTCCCCCACATAAGTCAGTTTAAAGCCCTCCTGATGAGGTTTTTGAGTTTTGTGGCAAAAACATTCCTCCCAACTTTTGTGAGGTGCAGTCCATCACTTGCCAGAAGTCCATCTTCAAGAAACTGCAGACCGTGATCTAGGAATCCAAACCGTTCCTGTTTGCACCATTTGCGAAGCCAGTTGTTCACTTCCCCTATTTTTCCCTCTCTCCCTGGGCCATGTCGTTCAACTGGGAGGACAGAAGAGATGACAATTTGTGCATCTAATTGCTTCAACTTCCTGCCCAGAGCCTCATAATCATTTTTGATCTTCTGTAAGCTATGGCTTGCAGTGTCATTGGTTCCCACATGCACCAAAAGGAAGGGGTATTTGTCGGTGGGTTTTATGATTCCTTGCAGCCGTTCTGTTACATCTTTGATCTTGGCCCCAGGTAGACAGCACACCTCTCGAGACATCTTGTCAGGCCCACAGATCACTGCTTCTGTACCCCTCAGTAGGGAATCCCCTATCACCACTACACGCCTCTTCATAAGCTTGGTTGGGATTCTTCCATGTGCTGTCCCTTCCAAGGTTACCTGCATATTCCCGGAGGACTGACTTTGCTGCTCGTCTTCATATTCCTCATCAACTGTGATGAGGGAGAGATCCTCAGGTGGAGTCTGTTCCTCGTCTTCCATGAGCACTTCAAAACGGTTGTGTAATTCTAAGCACTCAGAGCGATCCCTGGGCCTTCTACTTCTATGAGTCACGTTCCTCCATACATCTGGCTGCTGTGTTGGGGAACTGACCTCCTCCTCAGGGAGATCCCCTGTCTCCTCCTTGGTGCAGACAGTGTGCTCTGCTGCATCCAAGAAAAGCTCCAGCTCTTTAATTCTCTGGAGCGTAGATACACGCCCCTGAAGCTGCTGCACCTTCTCTTCTAGAAGGGCAACCTTGTTTTCTAGTAGGGCAACCAACTTGCAATTGTTGCACGTGTAGCTACCCACATCCTTTGGCAAGAAAACAAACATTGCACAGGAATTGCAGGTGACAACGGTTGTTCCCTCCACCTCCATCTTGAAAACCTTGAAGTCAAGGGGGAAAGAGGAAGAGGCCTAGGTCCCCCCTAACAAACGTGTGAGACTTGCTGCCCTAGATCAAAAAGATGGGTCAAACTGCGTGCGCCGCTAGGCACGTGCCGCTGCACTCCAAGCTCTGACTAGCTCCGCCCACAGCTAATCACCTGTCCCTCCTGACTCACACTTCTAGGTGAAAGGTCACAGCCAGAAACAAACAAGGTCACAAGCCTGGACAGTCACCCAAATCCAAGAGGCAGCAGCCCTTCTGCTCCTTCCTCAGTCGCTGCACTCCAAACACAATAAAACCTCAAACTCCCTGCACAGATGTTTAAAAGTCAGGTGTTTATTTCCTTTCCTTTACGGGGGGTGGGATGGGGGGGGACACCTTCCTGTTTTGCTTCAGGTGGCAAAATGGGGTGGACCTTATTTCATCCCACAGCCAGTAAGGGTGGAGAAGTTGCCCATTTTGTGACCAGTCAATCCTGGAAAACTCAAGTAGTCAAAAGAGGCAGCTCCTTGGAGCGTTCTTAAGTTACAGAATGCCTTGTGCACCAGGAAAACAAAGCCACAGTAACCCCACGGTTACTAGGCAGCCAGCTCCATCCATACACTAACCAAGCTGCTTTCAGGTAAACTTGTAAGATTGCTTCTCTCTTTTAGAACTGATTGCAGGTTGATCATCTGAAAAGATCAGTGCAGCCCCTCAAAAGCTTTTCTTATGGAAGGAGAAAACAAACCGTGTTAAAAAACGTTTCCTCCCAGCTCATCACACTGAAGAATGTAATAAAACATCTGGGAGAGTGAAGGGGTGGGGATATAAATGTGATAAATAAATAAAATAATGTCACCAAATTCAGTCTGTCAATTTCAGTTTCTTTCCATTTTTCCACATTTGTTTTTCTGCATTTTGCGGTGTTTTTTTTTAAAGAATATCATTTTAGTGCAAATTTCTCCCAATATTTGCAAGCTCTTCTCCCTAATATGATGCAGATTTTAATATTTTCACTGACACATGCATTTTTGTCCACACATTTCCCCTCATATATTATTTCCACACACATTGGGTGTGATCCAACTGAGTCCTGTCAGCGGAAGCCCTTCAGAAGGATTTTCTCTTACGCAATGGAGGCTCAGGGGAACCTCCAGAACAGAATGTGGGGGAAAGAGAGGGGCGGGTTGGCGTCATCTGACAAGCCAAGATCCTTTCCCTGATGGAACGATCCCTGGTTGGTTGGAAAACTGCATCACAAAATTCAGAGAAGTGCACATTCCTAAGGATAATTGTGTTTCGGTTGGCATATTGTTTCGAGAAGCGTGAATTATATAAGTTTCTCATTAAAATGCGAACAAAACGCAATTTCTCCCCCCGCCCCTAGTCATGGGTGTAGGTGTATGATCTGGGAAATCGAGTGTTTTGAATCAGTCCGCTGATGCATATGTGAAACCCAGGAATGACCTCAAAGAGATGCTGCACTTCTGTGTGATGAATTATGAAGATTTTAACCTTTAAGTCTGAGATTAATTGTTTTTTTGCGGGGGGGGAGGGGAGTAACTGGAGATTTTCAGGTGATAATATGAAGATATAATGTGAAAAGCCTTTGATTACCAGGCAGCGCAGATACACTTCACATCAGTTTTTAAAAAAGTATTGTAAATTAAATTCTGGAGAGATTCTGCCTATACCTAGGGCCAGCCCACCCAGGAGGCAAGGTGAGGCGACCAGCTTGGGCAGCAGGTTCCACAGGGGCATCAGATGCCAATGCAGATATTATGCCTGGCACAGATCTTCACTCACTCCTTCTTCCCTGGCGGGGAGGGGGTGTGCCATTTTGTGGTGGTTCACCTCAAGTGCCACCATGTCTTGGGTCGGCCCTGCCTATATACCTTTTGAAATGCCAAGGCGGTCCGATTTAAACCTTTAACCGCTTCGGCCCTGAACAATTCAGTGAATCTGCTTGCATTTCCTCCTTCCCAAGCACCTGCTTGCATAGTTCTAGCTCCACATGATGGCCACTAGTAAAATACCCAGCATTATCTTGCCAGTCCATTTGGAAGAATAGCTGTGGAATAACACTGCCGCCTAGGGGCCGGCTAAAGATGTCGCAATACCAGGATAGGTATGGTGGGGAGTTTCTTCCCCACCCACTTTTCTACATTATCACCAATGCAGAACGATGGGAACTAAACACAACGTACTGTTAAAATAAGCACATAATACTGTTGCAGTTATTGAGCAACACCTCTCCCCCCCCCTTTAAAGCAAGATTGCTTGTTAATAGCCGAGATTGGTATACATTTCATTAATGGGAGCTAATGGTTGGGAAATAGTTGGAGATGGTTTTGCAAAATGCAATAGTTCTTTTGGATGCTGTTGTATTAATAACCCTAGTGGAGAGAAGTTCGGTACTTTTATAAGTATCAGGCTTGAACCCAGACTGAAAGGCACTCTTTAAGCAGAATAACATATTAATTACAAACAAGATAAAATACTTGCCCCTTCAGTTATCAGGAGCTCCAGGGAATGAGAGCAGACTCTGGCTGCCCAGTACACAGTACCCTCCTGGTCTGGGTTGATGTTGAAGCTCAAAAGTCAGATCCATCAGAGAGATTTATGTACCTTAGACCCTTAGTCCTGACCGGCCTGGTATCCAAATGTCTCACACCTGTTCTGGAAGCAATTACTGAGGTAGTGTGAGGGATGGTACATCACCTGCCAGGTGACCTTAAGCTAACAGACGGGTCTAGTGTAGTTAATTAATCTTGCTGTCCTGCTCCTGGCAAGCACTCAGCTTTCAGCCAGCCCCAAAGCAGATCCTCCCACAGCCTGCTAGCATTCATCCCTGAAGCACAAACAGCAAATCAAGACATGAAAGCAAACCAAAAGCCCTTGAGAATGCAATACCTTTGAGGATGTGCCAACAAGCAAGGAGGGAGAATCATACCAGCCAATTGACCCATCTGCTCAACAGGCAACATTCTTTCGCAATAGGTTTCCCCTACAGAGATTATCTCATAGGTAGGCTGGAAGAGCATTGGTGGTAACTTCTCCCATCCCAACCTCAGTGATGTAAGGTAGGTGAACAAATTCATGTGTTTCGAAGCAGAGATTGTAGCTGAGTAATGGCTGTAAGTGCTTAGTGGGGGGTGGGGTGGAAGGTCCCCTCTTTCTCTGGGAACCTGATGTGGTGTAGGGGATCTTTGCCCAAAGTGTTCCCCCCTGCCCCCTGCTGCTTGCCACAGCAGGCACTAACATGAAAGCAAAGTGATTTCTCTATCAAAGGATATCAACCCCAGGGCCTCAGGGAAGTGAGCAACACCTAGCAGCAGCAAGCAAACTTAATACAGCTTAATACACTTCAATCTCCCAGGACATTCTATACAAGATCTCAAAGCAGCTGTTTTATTACAGAGAAATTTCAGGAACAGACTGGAAAGAGAAGTTGCTGAATTGGAACTCATTACCAAGCTTAAAACCATGGAGCCACCTGGGATGAATAGAGACATCGGATTCTTATCTCATTGTGCATGATCAAGCTTTCTTCAGCACCTCAGCCCTTGCTTTTCCCCCCCAGGACTAATTCCAGTCATCAGCAGCCATTAACCGCCATCCACAGGTTTACCACTCCCATCAGCCCATCACCCATTCCCACCCACCCCCACCACCCTCTGTATATATATATAAGGGTCTGGCTCTTCTGTTTCCAGTGTATCTGAAGAAGTGTGCATGCATACCAAAATAAAAACTTAGTTGGTCTTTAAGGTGCTACTGAAGGAATTTTTTTATTTTGCTTCGACTCAGACCAACACGGCTACCTACCTGTAATTAATACAGCCTAACTCTGATACTGACTTGGAAACTGTAAATCAGAAAGGCTAAAAAGAGCGCAGAGCACCCAAGCTGGCTTGCCTGAAATTGTGCCAACTGGTCTGCTTAATCTGACAGTGAGGTTCATGAGCCACCAAGCTCATGTTGCTGGCAGGTGGGGAAAGTTCAACCAGCATCGCGAAATGTTTAGCCTTCTCAGGCAGAAGCCATAAGAAGATTCTCATAATCTTCAGAAGAATACTGGAGATGATTGAGAAGGAAGCTGCAGAGATTATACATAATGTCCCACCAATTACTAATAATTAGCATTTATTATATACATGCAGAGAGGAGAGGAAGTAGAATTCTAGAAAATGTAACCAAGGTACATGGGGAGCAGGAGAGCATGAAACCTCCAGGAAAGGGGGTGCTACAGAGAGCCTGTGTGGTGTAGTGGTTAGAGTTGGGCTAGGACCTGGGAGACCAGGGTTCAAATCCCCACTCAAATATAGATTAACAATTGCATTTTAAAATAATGATAATAAAAAAACAGAACTGAGATGGATGTACAGTATAAATACTTACAAAATATTTTATTTGGTTATAAAAATGCATTCAAATAACACTTGAGTTACCAGAGGCAGGGATCAAATTTATTGTGTAGGACACAAAACATTTAAACAAGGCATACCTTGTTTAGATGAAGAGATGCATTGATGCCAGTATAAATCAGTTCATTACTATTGCTCATGAAAGTCTGCTTCCCAGATCAATGATGCAACATAACCACTGGACTTTTCCACGAAGGCATGAAATATTGCCTTTTTGAGAAACAATTTTATGGTATTTTTCAAGCCTTTTAACCATGTAATAAATTATTGCCAATGATGTGAATCTGATTCCTGGGAATCTGATTAATAGGAAAAAAATGACCATTTACAGCCTTCTGTGTTTTGAACATGGGTATATAATGGTTATGTGATCTGCTGAAATCATTTTGGGAGGGGCCATGTAACTGAACAACAGCAACTCAGTTTCCAAACATGTGCTAGTGGTTAGCATGGCATTCTTGCATATATTATGGGGCTTTCATAGACAAAGTCCCACCCCCTCACTAGCAGACTCTTTGTGCCCCGAACAGCCGCAACAGCCATGGGTTAAGTGTTCTGTTATGCCCATTTTCTCAGAAAACTAAGTAAGCTATATCCCTCATTACACTACTATTCCAATCACATAGCGACTCTGGCTCTTGAAGTTGATTGATGTTGTCTACTGTGGGAAAATTGCTCACGTGCCAAGATCAAGGGCATACAACTGCATCTAGCCACCTAGAACTGGGCCAAAGAAACCCAATGCCTGAAAACAAGGTTATGTTCAAAAGCAGCTCTGACAATGCCAATTAAGTCGGAAGCCATAGGCTCCAGAACAGGGGTTGCTAGCAGCCAAAGGAATGCGCCCTACTCATGATGCCAGAGCAGCTGGAATCATGGAAGTTATATCGATGGGGCTGTTTGCATCCTTTTGTCCTACCCTAAGTTCATGTTGCTGCCCTTGAACAGAGTTAATTTATGTGCAGATCATAAAATGCTAAATTGTACTCCCAAGCTCTCATTAAAGAAACACAGGCAGATGTAACCCAGAGCCTTCTGCCTTTGAAGGCATCAGGGTGCCACAGAAACTGTGTGCTGACATGGGCTAATCCAACTCCAGGGAGGAACTGAGCTCCATGGATTACTTTGATCTTCCTAGCCTGAAAAAAAAAATCACCTTCTTTTGGAATGTAAAGTGAATGTATCTGCTTTCTCTCCTGGCAACTGACTGGATATGGGAGGGCCACATCCATCAATCTCACCCCCGAGCCAGGATTCTTCCATGCTGAACAGAATTCCTGGATGAACAGGCCCATGCAAAAGATTCACTATGTGAAGCCTCTAAATAAAAGTTTTCTGCAGAAATGATAGTAGACATCAACAGTGGAGCTCTTGAGGAATTGAGAGCATATTCAGGGAGCTGCATACAATTGCTAGGTGCTGAAAAGGGAGTAAGGTTTTCCTAAAGAATCATCATTTTCTGGTGCACTTAAGATGGTTTGTTTACAATACAGATGGCTTGCTGCACCCCAAGTGGAAGCTGGGGGGGGGAGGGAGAATAAAGCTTAGAAAACAACAGGACTGTAATTTGGTGGTACAGGCCCTGTTCAAATGGGCCAAATCATTTCTTGATAAATTTAGCTTTACATTTTTGAAGGAATGTTAACAATAATTTTAGAAGACATTTTAATAGAGGAGTATCCTGCACCTAAAAAACTAGCAAGTATCTTTCAGAACAAAACAATTATCACCTTAAGAGACCAAACACAATGGAATACCATTCAATTCAACACAAAATTTTCAAATCTCGTTTAGCCTGATGGGAAAACCTTCACGAGCTTGACATCATCCACTGGACGATCTTGTGCATTGGTTTCCACCATGCCCACTCTGTTGACTATGCCAATTCCTTGGCAAATACGTCCAAATATAGTGTGCTTCCCATCAAGCCATTGAGTTGGTGCTAACGTGATAAAGAATTGGCTTCCGTTGGTATCAGGGCCTGCATTTGCCATAGCAAGAATTCCTGCTCCTAGAGAAGAAAATCTTATATTAAAATTGGCTTGGGAGTCTAAAGGTACCTAAATACAGACAAAGTAAATGGGAAAACCTTGGTTTTTTAAATGCTACACCAGTCCTTAGAAGTGATCAGGACTTTGTGACAGAGGTGCCTAACCTGCACACCTCCAGGTATTGCTGTACTGCAACTTCTAGCCTGCCTGAGTACTGGCCATGCTGGCTAGGATTAATGGAAGATGATCCAACAACATCTGGAGTGCCATAGGTGAGTCACCTCTGCTCTATGAGATCAATGGAACTTCTCCATAGTGAATGCAAGACTGTTCATGCATCCCAGCTGGCTCAGATGGTTCCAGTCTCCCCTGCCCCAACATACACACCACTTTTCCTTGGAAAATCCATTTGGATGAAGTTTTCCCTTCTTAACTAAGGCCACTAGGAAATTATGTGGTGTGTGTGTAAGGTGAACACAGAAGCCCATTTCTTACAACAACAATATGGGGAAAGAATGTAAGCTATACTCTGTGATGAGGACAGTTTAATCTCCTTCCTGCTTCTGTATACTAACCAATAACTAGATGGATTTTTTTGAAAAAGGATTTTTCATATGCAAAGTGGAAACCTAATGATACATGATTACATAGTATAAGCAGTTAACAAATTAGATGCCAAGTTTTACTGACTTAAGATTCAAGCCAGTCTTATGGCTCCTGAGGGTGATATCTAACACTGCAAGATGATTTCTGCTTGCACAAGAGCACTCTCTGTTCCTCTCCTCCCCACTCAAGTCTTCTGCACTCCCCCAATCTTCCAGAGCAGATTATGGGAGTGTGGGAAAGGTGCTAGAGAATAGGGGAATCCATTCTGCCAACCACCATGGCCCTGAAGCTCTTGCACAGAAAGTAACTTTACATCTGTAAGCTTGGAAACTGCCACATTCAGGTGGTGACAGACTTGGCCTGAAGAACTCGAAGCACCTCTCAAAAGATTACCTACCTGTAAACTTTAGTTCTGGATGGAGTTCATCTTCAAATTGCTTGCCATAAATGGATGCTCCTCCTCTTCCTGTCATAGAACCAGACTAGGTAAATCTATTTGCAAAGTCACAGTTGGGACAGAGGTATACTGAAAGTTCCTTGTGAATGTGCAGTACCAGACCACCAAGAATTATTTATGATCACCTTTTATTTTACTGGCAAGAGAGGAAGTGCTGACTATTAATGGATATCATCATAATGCTTCTGAGTAAAGGTAAAGGTAAAGGTACCCCTGACTGTCCAGTCCAGTCGCGGACGACTCTGGGGTAGCGGCGCTCATCTCGCTCTATAGGCGGAGGGAGCCGGCGTTTGTCCGCAGACAGCTTCCGGGTCATGTGGCCAGCATGACTAAGCCGCTTCTGGTGAACTAGAGCAGTGCACGAAAACGCCGTTTACCTTCCCGCCGGAGCGGTATCTATTTATCTACTTGCACTTTGACAAGCTTTCGAACTGCTAGGTGGGCAGGAGCAGGGACTGAGCTACGGGATCTCACCCCGTTGCAGGGATTCAAACCACCGACCTTCTGATCGGCAAGCCCTAGGCTCTGTGGTTTAGACCACAGCACCACCCGTATCCCCAAAAGGGAGAGAAGCCATTTGTTAAGTCAGAAATCTTTGTTATCTTACAGCAGGGGGTCATTTGGCTTCACCAAGTGTGATAAATGTGTTCTCCCATTCTTGCAGAACATAACAAGAGCACTACACTATGCAGGATTTGGGGGGATTGTTATTATTGCAAAATCTACTATCCTAACATCACCTTTACTATTCACATTAGTTTGCATCAACTGATTAACACAGTATCTAAAGCACATACTTTGAACATATTCTTACCAGTTCCTGTTGGATCACCGCCCTGAATCATGAAGTCCTTGATTATCCGATGAAACTTTGTGCCATTGTAGTAACCTCGTCTGGCCAGCTCAGCAAAATTTTTACAAGTTTTTGGTGCATGTTTCCAGTATAGCTCCACAATAATAATGCCCATTCTGCAAAACACAGGCAGAGGAGGATTCCAAACACATTTGTTACATCACATTGATTCAGTGACATCGAGGTGAAAAACCACAACAGTGTGTCTTCATATTACAATCTATCAATTTTATCAGGTTTGTTTTCTAATCAATATGCAAAACATTAAGAATAGCAGCTTTAAAACCTGATGAAGATAAACACCTTAGATTTTTAAAAACTGTGAAAGTGGGAGGTCTTCGCAAAGCACTGAAATGATATCAAGGAGGGCACTAAGATCACCCTCTTCAGGAAAAATATACAGGTCAGTTGCCACTACAGTATTGGTATCCACCAGCCACACCCTAGATGACACAGGAACTGCACTTTTGATAGGGATAGTAGGGCCCTCTGGCAGAAACGGGCCATGTAGTCCTGTTCCTCCTGTGTGTGAACTGACAATATACTGTATCCTTGGTCAGACCCACCAGCCTGACTCCCTCTAGGGTGGCTCCAGCTCCAGCTCCACCTGCTCAGCTTGCCGAGTGGCTTCTTTGAGTGCAGTGTCTTCTGACTCTGGGTGTGGGAAGTGAACCAGGGTGCTGCTGTAGCTGCACTGGCTGGTCAGAAACAGAGACAATCATTCAGGTACCATGAAGGTGTTTAAAGTCAAAACCTGCATTTTGAACTGGGCCTATAAGGAGTCAGTGCAGTTGACAAAACAGGGATGTAACATGATCACAAAGCCTGGTCTCAGTAGCGATCTTATAGCTGTATTTTGAACTTTCACCAGTTTCTCAATCGTCTTCAGTGGCAGTCCCAATTATAATCCACTACGGTGGTCTAATCTGACAGTTACCCAAAGGTGACTGAAGATTGCCCCTTCCTTGTAAGCATTTGCTTTTCACTGTAATACACTATTCAATGTGAATAGGCTTGCCATCCTATCTTTCCCATCTCACCTCCATCCTTGTGTGTTTGACAACATATTATATTACTGCATCTTCATAATAGGCAAAGCTGCATATGTTGAGTTTCTGCCCATCATAAATATACTAAAGGCAGAGGAGCATAAAAAGGAGGAATAGGTAGCCTATAGGTCTCCAGACACTGTATTCCAACTCCTATCGGCCCCATGGCTGCCTGGCCAGTGATCAGAGATGATGAGATTTGTACGTATGCGAGGAATAAGAAGCATAACAATATGTTTCTGTATCTCTCCAAGCACAAGAGTTGGCTGTTCACCCAGCTTTGTTGCCATCCTTTTTTAAAATACATATTTGTAATTGATTTTCCCTTTGTTGAAACACACACAGGTTTCTGGAGAGAGAGAAAGCAAAAATTAAGCAGAATTTAGTAGCTGTGGGTTAAACCACTGAGCCTAGGGCTTGCCGATCAGAAGGTCGACAGTTCGAATCCCCGCGACAGGGTGAGCTCCCGTTGCTCGGTCCCAGCTCCTGCGCACCTAGCAGTTCGAAAGCACATCAAAGTGCAAGTAGATAAATAGGTACCACTCCGGCGGGAAGGTAAACGGCATTTCCTTGCGCTGCTCTGGTTTGCCAGAAGCGGCTTTGTCATGCTGGCCACATGACCCAGAAGCTGTACAGCGGCTCCCTCAGCCAATAATGCAAGATGAGCGCCGCAACCCCAGAGTCTTTCACGACTGGATCTAATGGTCAGGGGTCCCTTTACCTTTACATAATTAGCCAATGTGGAAATCAGTTCTCAGTGGCGGGCCGGGGGGGGGGAATCAACTGAAGGCAAATGAGCTTTTTGACAGCTCATGTAAACACCAGTCTTGCCTCGTGCCGGGTCAGACTATTGGTCCCTCCGGCTCAGCATCACCTGTCCTAACTGGCCTTCCGGGGTCCCAGACTTCCCCAGCCCTACAGGACGACGTTACTTTAACCACTGAGCCTTTACTTTAAAGTAACTGAGACGTTACTTTAACCCTTCCCTCACTCACGTAGTCTCCAAAGAAACAGTGGGCGGCTGCCACGTATCGGGGGGCACCGCAGCCATGCTTCACCCACGCCGGACACACCTTCCCGCCAGGGGAAACAAGCTTTGCAGAGCACACTTCCGGTGCAGCTGCGTATACCGTCCCCTCGTTCTAGGGGAAACGAAGGCCGAGGCGCGGCGGACAAGCTCCCGCAAGCCTCGGGCCAATCAGCGCGCAGGAACAAAGCGGGTCTTTGTGACGTCGAGGCGGGAGGGGAAATTTGAATTTGTTTATGCTTCTCTTCTCGCTGCTTGCCAAAGCGCAGGAGCTTCGCGGTGAGAGCTAGCGGGAGGAAATGCCCGCGCCGGCGGGAAGGGGTTGCATGTCGCATGGCGGCTGGGCCTGCACGTGAATGGGTTCTGCGGCGCTGGATTTCCCTGGGGCCGGAGCGTGGGGGGTGGGGGGCTCGCAATTCGGAATTCTTGCCTGTAACCGCTTTCCGGCAAAACTAACACGCCCATCAGCAGCTGCGTCTTTTTTCTTTCCCCCTTAACAGCCCAGTCCTAAAAGCATGTTTACTCAGGAGTTAGGGCTGCAATCCTGTGCACGTTTATCTGGGAACTGAAGTCCTCACTGAACGCAAAGGGGCTTATTTCGAGAAAACGTTCGACTCATTTACTTACAACGATAGGAAGGCTGTGCACGACAGAATAAAGCAACCCAAATGTCATTTTAACATCCACGAAGCAGTAAAAACGGGTATTCAAATAGCAGAGGCTCCTAAATCCTCTGGGCAAAGAAACACATCTTTAGTAGCCGGCGCAATGCCAGCATGCGTAGCATTGCCTTGCACCTTTCCATGAAGCGTGCCTTGGAGAATGCAAACTCCCGTCAGTGGTTTGACTAAGGCAGGAGAGAAGATCAGAAACATCGCTCCCTCATAGAAGTCAGCGTTTAAAAACGTGGCAGTGAGCGGGAGAACCCCAAACATCTCTCGCTACCAATCTTAGGGCACATAAGTGACGAATGCACTTCTAAAACACGGCAGCGGGACAAGTAGGAATGTGGTGACTATTTTAGCCTGGGACAAACTTTGCCTGGTGGTGGCGGACGCTGGTTAGTCTAGATCAGGCATAGGCAACCTTGGCTCTCCAGATGTTTTGGAACTACAACTCCCATGATTCCTAGCTAACAGGGCCAGTGGTCAGGGATCATGGGAGTTGTAGTTCCAAAACATCTGGAGAGCCAAGGTTGCCGATGCTTGGTCTAGATGCTCGCGTCTACCTTAGACTCACGGGCAATGGGGCTGCTTTGCAGAATTAATAGAGAAGGAAAATGAGCAGATCCATACTGCTGATTGCCCCGCCCCGCCCCATGTCAACACCGCTACCTGCATTTTATTCAGTTGTGGCGGGAAGGATCCAGGATACCTTTAATTACGACTAGCTGCAAAGCCACCATATACAGTAGTGAGCATGCTTTGGAATTCATCCTTTTAAGACTTCGCACAAAAAAGCAAACCCGCGGGGAGAGAGGACCGGAAAACGTTTTATTTGCAGCGGCGATGGGAGGTGCAAATTTTGCATACTTAATATTGGAGTGAACGCCCGGTGATTGCTCTCCCTTTAAAACCAGAAAAGCCACTGGTGATTCGAGACGGAGGAGAGAGGCGTATCTGAGGTACAGTACAGCTACCTGGGCGGTGGTTACTGCTAAGCGGCAGCGTTGAAATTACAGTACATGGTACCTCGGTTAAGAACCCTTTATCTTTACCACTTTAGCTAATGGGGCCCTACGCTTTTTAAAACATAAAAATACTTAATAAAGTGTTATCCGTGTATATGGTGTTTTGCAGAATTTCAAAGGCAAAAAAGGATGGCTAGTACCTAAAAGTGTGAACAATTAAAAAGTATATTCCATAAGGACTGTTATTGCTGTTTAGCAGGCTAAGCTAGCTACAATTCAGAAAGCTGTTTCTAAGTAGGTTACAAATGGAAATAGAATATGGGAAGTAGGGGGAGAGGAGGGAGAGGAACAGCAGGTGAGAAAATGCAGAGAGAAAAATACAAATCTGCAGCTTCTACTAAAAAATGTACCAAATGAGGTTTCTAGTAATGAACTACAGCAAAACGTATTTGTCATTCTTTCACAGTTTGTTAACACTTTCTGGTAACCAATTCGTAGCATAACTTTCACAAACCAAGTCAACCCCAAAACTTATCAAGCCCAAGCCAAACTCATGCTATTTTCATTGTAGGAGGGTTCCTGAAAAACATGGAGTGGCCAAATGAAGGTGAGCACCACAATATCCATTGCACCCTATGTATGTTCATATGTAACACTAAGGCAAACCATGACTTACTACAAACAAGCAAATGTGTGGGTTCCTGTGTGTGTGGTGGAGTCTCCTTCTTTGGAGGTCTTTAAGCGGAGGCTTGACAGCCATCTGTCAGGAATGCTTTGATGGTGTTTCCTGCTTGGCAGGGGATTGGACTGGATGGCCTTTGTGGTCTCTTCCAACTCCGATTCTATGATCGTGTAACAAAGATCACATCCGCTTCACCTCTTCCCTGGTCCTGCTGCTGCCACCAACTTAGGGCTAAGCTATGGTTTGGCTTAACATTTGGTCTGAATCCAAGCTCATAGTTTGTATCACTCCAGACAAAGCACGAGCTATAAGTTTTGTTCAAGGTTTGAATGTAATGCTAAGTATTTAATCTTGTTTTTAAGTTGTATTTTAATTAACTGTTTTATATTCGGTGTTAGCCACCCTGAGTCTTGGCTGGGGAAGGCGGAGTATAAATAAAAATTATTATTATTATTTTATTATTATAAGCCAAAGTATGGTTTAGCCAGGAGCAGCAGAACTGAAGGAACAGCACACGTTTGCTCATAATAATAACTAATAATTTTTATTTATACCCTTCCCATCTGGCTGGGTTTCCCCAGCCACTCTGGGCGGCTTCCAACAGAAAAATGAAATAAAATAATCTATTAAACATTAAAAGCCTCCCTAAACAGGGCTGCCTTCAGATGTCTTCTAAAAATCTGGTAGCTGTTTTTCTCTTTGACATCTGATGGGAGGGTGTTCCACAGGGCGGGCGCCACCACCAAGAAGGCCCTCTGCCTGGTTCCCTGCAACTTGGCTTCTTGCAACAAGGGAACCGGCAGAAGGCCCTCGGTACTGGACCTCAGTGTCCGGGCAGAATGATGGGGGTGGAGCCACTCCTTCCTTTATATCAACAATCTTCTCCCTACAAAAAAAAAATCATGCACACAGGGGCTGCATGTAAACTGAAATATTTTGAGGAAGTGGAGTTTAATTATTTTTATGTCTTGCAATATTCAGAGCACATCTTGCTGCCAGATCTTATATAGAACTAGGTGCACCTAATCCAGTGATTTCAGTTAACCTCGGTGCATCTAATTCTGCATAGGACCAGACTGTTAGTTGTATAAGTTCAGCTTCCCTTAGCATCAGGATTCTGACTTTCTACCATTCTCAGTACTTATTAATGGGAAGTGGATCGAGAATATACACGTGTTTTAATTCCCTATTCTGCAAAATATTCCCCACACAGTTTTGGGAATGGCATCTTCAATACCCAAGCATTTTAACTGAGAAAAATCTCAGTTCTACTGCAAGCTAGGAATTACATTTTATTGGGATGATTCCTGCTTGTATGGAGGTGGTGATTTCTGCTTAAAGTTGGTAATATGAGCAGGTAGATAGTCAGGGCTCAGTGAGTACTTGTAATAATAATGATTTATTCTTTTTCTCCAGATATAAAATTTATTATTGATGAGACACTGGATTTTAGTCTGTCGTCTTCTTCTTTTGACGGGTAAGGTTGATTGACGAATCTAATCCCTGGTGATATAAATCGGGGTGTCCCACCCTCAAATCTGTAAATAGCTACTGTAAGCAGGTCTGTCAGAATCTGTAGCAAGGCTGCAGTGCTCGCTTAAAGTGTCTGTACTGCTAATGTGTACCAATGGCCTGCGTAGAAAGACCTGCCCCATTCCTTTTGTAGGGAGACACTGGAACAGAATGACGTGGCACAGCTATAAGCAAGTTCTGATAGAAACAATTTCTGTAAGTCCAAATGTAATGTGCAACATCCTTTTGCTGTACAGTGGTACCTTGGTTCCTGAACTCAATCCGTTCTGGAAGTCCATTTGACTTCCAAAACGTTTGCAAACCAAGGTGCTACTTCTGATTGGCCCTGGAAACAATGCTGACAGCCGAAACAGACGTTCGGCTTCCCAAAAACGTTCGCAAGCCAGAACAACACTTCTGGGTTTGCGGCGTTCGGAAGCTGATTTGTTCGGGAGCCAAGCCGTTCGGGAAAGAAGGTACCACTGTAGTCACTTTCCTGCTTTAGAACACTCTTCTCCCTGGAGAAGCTTGCAATGCCTGGTTGAAACATACTTATTCCCGCAAGGTTTTAGAGATACTTAAATCACTCTGGTACTAGCTGGTACCGAAGTCTTAGTCCAGGCATTCCCAGACTACGGCCTGGGGGCCGGATACAGCCCGAAGGATCGATTTATACTGGCCCGCGGCAACCCCCGCCACCCGCTGCCACCTCCCGCTCTTACCAATGCGGCTGCCCACTTCTGGGTCGCAAGAGCACCGGAAATAGCTTGCGCACATGCGCAAGCGTCGTTTCCGGCGCACTTCCGGGTTGGAGGAGGCCCGAAGCGCGGTAGGTTTTGGGACCCGTGTCTTAATCTGTTTGTTATGCTGCTGTTTTGTCTGTAATATAAGGGTATTTTAGTATGGGTTAATTTATTGGTATTGTGATTTTATTTATTGGACCAGATTCAACCAAATGTGCTTGCGGAAGCCACCACAATGGCTCCCACCAGCACAGTGAGGCCTCCCTCCCCCTCCCCGTCCCCCACAACTCGCCAAAATCCACTCCTCCAGATTGGGAGAACCCCCAGATCAGTGTGCATGGGGAGGAGCGTTGAATAGCATGTCATTGAATCTCTCCCACTATGTTGGAAACAGTGTGGATTTGATTTAAATCAAATCGATTTAAATCGCTAGTCAGTAAGACTTGTCAGTAAGACTTGATTTAAATAATTTTTTTACAGAAAGACTCATTCTTGCTGTTATAATCTTAATATTTACAACCAGAGGAAGGTTTCGTTTTTGGAATAATCAATTTTCAGAGTAGTTTTTACAGTTACATAAAAAATTACTGATTTGGTTATACTATTAGAAATACATAGACAGATAATTATGAAATGTGAGGTTTAATAAGTTAACTGTTTATGTTTGGACAACTTTCCTGCTGTACTTTATTGGAAGGAGAAAAATAATCATTTCCTTAATAACAATTTAAACGATTTATTTAACTCAAGCAATAACATTATAGCATATGTACCCATGTTTGTTAACTGATGTGTTTAAACAAATTTCTTAGAAGAAAGAAAAACTTAGACTGAGTTTTAGCACACATGAAAAACTTAAAACAAATCCCTATTTCCTGATGAATAGCCTTTGGACTACAATGTAACTTAAATGGAAAACTATCTTTAGAAAGATTTTTCCTCCAAAAGCATTTTATTTTAATAAACTGATTATTATTTTTAATAAAAATCCTATTTAAATATTTAAAAAATCTGATAATAATAATAATTATTATTTATTATTTTATTATTTTAATAATCATTGATTTTTATCCACCCTGGTTGGAACCACCCTGTGATTGCTTTGAAGTGAAGGGCAGTCTATAAGTTTTGTTTCTCAATAAGGGGCCAATCCAAGATCCTAGCCCACAGCGGTGGGGCTTGATGGAGTGACTCAGTTGTCGCCACTTCCACAGCCCTGCTGCTTCTACCAGCCAGGGTGAAAGGGAGGGGAGGGAATGCCTGCTTGCTGTGCCAGCTGACTCAGCAAAGACGCTGGATCAGGTCCGTTGCCAACAGGAACCAGCAGACCCTGTGCCAGCCCAGTCCTACTCTGGAAACTCCCTGCTTTGGGGATTTGTGCTGGCTTTGGGGGGTGCGGTTAGTGGCAGCTTCTCTTCACTACTTGGATGGTGAAGGCTGAGGCAGCTGGCTGGGGCTAGGCAGAAGGCTACCCCTGCCACATCCAAACCTTCCAGTGCCATAGAATTGTAGAGCTATAAGGGACTCAAGGGCCATCTAGTCCAACCTCCTGCAGATTGCTGTGTCAATAAAATAATACATTTCTAATCAGAAATCAAAGACTAGTAATTTGAAGCACTAGTGTTCACAAGCTTTATTCAGATTTTATCCCAAAACCGATGCTTTGGATTCTTTTTTTTTTTTATAATAATTTTTATTAATTTTCAAACACAACTACACAACTACACAAACATACAATACAACATTGTCCCTTCGTCTTCCCTCCACCCACTGGTCCACCTCTGCCACCAGTGAAACCCGTGCGCTTTGGGAGTCCAAGGGGGTCCATTGTGAGCTGGGTTTGACCTCCCCCCTCCCCCCTCCCTCCTCCCCCCTCTTCCCCCCCCTGCCACTGAAGGGACAGGAATGGAGGAGCTCTGAGGATTGGTTTCCCCCAGCTCTTTCATAAACATACTTAAACAAACATACACATAACAATAATAGGGGAGAATTGACTCCCCAGTTCTTATATTCTTAACCTTAAAATTGTGACTTCCTCGATAGTCTTCCTCCTGGTTTTCCCTAAACAAAATCTAAAAGCTTATGGCGGATTTTCTATTTCAGTTTAAAATCCTTTTCTTATACTATTAACTCAATCCTCCTCCTTTTCCATGCTGCCCTCCCACAGGCCCCCTCCTGCCACAAGAGGAACCTGTAGGGCACAGCATTTCCAAGGTTCCCTTATATCCCCTCCTCATCCCCCCCGAGCACTCCCTGCCACTGAGTAGCTCAGAGTAAGGAGAGGAGAGTAGGCAGCTTTCTGCCTAAAAACCTAACTTAACTTACAAAAATTTACATTGACTTAAATACTTTCCTAGGCCGTTCTTATGTCTCCCTCCAGAAAACCCAGCTTATTTTCTTTCATTTTTACACCCCATCTCCTCTCCCTAAATCTTTTCCCCCAATTGGATCAGCATTTCCGTTAACAAGCCAAAATTTCGAAAACCGTCTTTCAAAAACTAAAAATAAATCTTTTAACTAAAATTTTCATCCCACACCCATTCTTTCCCATATCCGTCTCCAGGCCCTTGTCCCCCTCTGCCCCTGTCTTTCCCATTCCTCACTGACATCGCCCCACATTCCAACCCCCCCAGGATCTTCAAGTCCATTCCTTTGCTTCTCATTTTCTTGCTCTGCTTGTTTTTCTTCCTTTTGTAGTCCTTGCTTTGCTTCATCCCAAGTGTATTTTTTATAGTCCAAGTCCTCTTTAAAATTTCCATCAAATTGATTCTCCTGACAACCAGTCTCAATCTCCACAGTCTCCAAGTTCAAATTTTCCTCTGAGTCCTGGACTTGGACTTCAACCTCATCTGCTAGTGAATTGGGATGTTGCCGTTCCTTGTAAATGTCCTCCCATGTTTGTAGACAGTTTAGCACTGCCTCCTGGAAGGCTCGAGAGTACTTTGTTTTCATACTTTTCCTGACCGCAGACAAACAGGATGTGGAGAACAAAGGGTGCTGGAAAATTCCTTCCTTAGACGATCGACTCCATTTTGGCTGCTCTTTTCCTTTGTCTTTTTATTCAATCACAAATCCATTCTTAGTTCCAATGTTAAATGGTTCTAACACATTTTCAGTCAATTTTTTACTGATCACAACAGTGCAATAAGTCCACCCGGTCTTTGACAGTTTGACAGCTTTTGACAGCTGTCAAAACACTCTCCCCCTTTTTAATGCTGTACCTCAAGGGGTTCAAGACTCGGGAGTTGAGAGGGTTCGAAAAAGTCTTTCTTTCTTTCGGGTCCACAGTTTCAAATGCTTTTCGTCGTTCGGCTTAAGATCTTTTTAAAGCGCCTCCCGGTTTTCCATTAGGAAGAGACCGACTTCCGTTACTTTAAAGTCTCTCCTATTTTTCCAATTGTTAAATTTAGAGTCCGTAATCAAAATTCCACTTACTTTATGGAAATCTTTAACTTTGTTCGGAAGAATCCGCCGCTTGCCGGGTCAGGACTCGGAGCTTCACTTCACGGAGGTAAGATTAAGCCCAAAATGGCTCCCGCGGTTCCACCCCGCCGGCTTTCGATCGCTCTACTGAGCTCTCGGGCAGCGGGGGATCCGCAAAACGGAGCAGCCGCTGGGCGCGTGAGTCACCGGGACTCTCTACCCGGTGCTTTTACGGGGAGTCCGCTCGCTCTGCGGACTTCCCCCCCCTCCGAGAAGCCAGGGACTTCGGCGCGCGAAGTCCCTGCGTCCTTCTCTCCGCCGCGACAGACCGGAAGTCTCCTGCTTTGGATTCTTCTGTGGGATGGGATATTGGAAATTAATATATATGATAAGAATAATATTGGGGAAAACTGGGTATTGAAACTTACTTAACCTAAATCATATATCCCAGTTTTACAGCGGCCCTTTAAAGTACGCTTCACACAGAGTATACGCAGTCAGAAGTTGACCTGGCTAAGAAAACACCACCAAGAGCGTAGGGAATTATCTCCCTTATATGAAACCCCTTACTAGCTGCACACTTGTAAAAGTATGCAGATGAAAATACAAATGGTTGGGTTTCTTTAACTGAAAAACAAACTGACTCTAAAGAGACTTTAAACTAAAGATAAATGCTTTCTCCCACATTCCCACAAACTCCCACATAACTCCCATTAAACTACCCAAGAATTAACAGCATTCTAGCATTATAACTAAGCAATCATACTAAGATTCAACTAAGGAATCTCTTAAACTGAGAACAACTGAGAGAGTGATCTACTTAGTTAGATTCTTTCAGTTTGATTCATCTCTAAGAGATTTAACTAAGAGATGCAGAAGGCTTTTTGGCAGAGCCTTATATACAAGAAGCAGAGCCCACGCCTGTGGGCAATCAACAAATCACCTGCACCTGTTTCTCTTAAACAGACAGTATTTACATTAGACCGGCTCTAAAGTAACTTGACTATTCAAAAAATCCAACACCCCCTCCCGGTCTATTGTCTAAATACTGAACATTTATATCTTACTCATTTTGCCAGATTTAGGTGCTTGCACAAATCACTATGTTTCTGAAAACTTAGAGGTTTGGTTAGACCGTCAGCTACGTTATCTTCTGTAGGACAGTACTTTAACTGTATCAGACCTCTTTTAAATTGTTGGTAAACATTTTGGAGACGTATATCCATGTGTTATGTTCTGGATTTAAAATTTCCCGTCTTGGCCAAAGATATACAGGGTTGACAGTCTTCCCAGACCGTAATGGGTAACTCATACGTTCCTTGAACATCATTAACCAAACTAATATAATATTCTAGCTCTCTACATAATTCCGAAAGAGCACAAAACTCAGCTTTGGTAGAAGACAAAGTTATTAGACCTTGCCTCGCGATTTCCATCATATCAAGGAGTCTCCAAATTTGATGACCAAACCGGACACTGATTTTCGGTCTGGCAAGTTTGCCCAGTCACTATCAACAAAACAACTAATTTGTTCAGTTCCAGAAGATGATAGCTTTAGGCAAAAATCTTTGGTTCCTTTTAAATAACGGAAAATACGTTTTACTCCAACCCAATCATGTTTCTTTGGTTCAGAAACTGATCTACTGAGTATACCAATTGCATAAGCTAAATCCGGCCTACTCCACACGCATAAATATAATAAGCTTCCTATAGCAGACTGATATAACTCAGGACTTTCAAACTTTACATCATTTTCAGATTGAGCACTTTTTATAAAATCTACTTCCATAGGTGTCCGTACACTTTTGCACTCAGACATGTTGAATCTTTGTAGTAGTAGCTCAATTTTACTTGTTTGATTTAACAGAAAACTTCCATCCTCACTTCCTGTGATTTGTACTCCTAGGTACTCATGTATTTCCCCTAGGTTTTTAATCTTAAAGTGACCTTGTAGCTGTTTTGAAAAAGTTTGAATTTGGGCTTCAGTTTCAGCTACGTAAATCATATCATCAACAAAAACTAAAACTAGTTCCTTTTTATTATTTGAACCTCTTACATACAAACAATTGTCGGCCACACAACCTTTAAATCCCAAATTTGTAAGCACATTATCTAGAAAAATATTCCAGTTCCTAGCCGATTGTTTTAGGCCATAAATGGACTTATGCAACCGGTAAACTTGTCCAGGTTTTCCTTCTTTAAACCCTAAAGGTTGTTGCATATAAATTTCTTCTTCCAATGGTGAATTTAAATAGGCTGTGTCAACATCAAAATGGTTGACCTTTAAACCTCTTTGTGCTGCATAGACTAACAGCATTCTCATTGTATCACTCCTAGCTGTGGGAGAGTATACAGCCGTGTAATGGATGCCTGGCTTTTGCGTAAACCCTCTCGCCACTAAACGTGCTTTACATCGTGCTTCTCCTGTGGCAGACCTCTTAACTCTATAGACCCATCTGCACCCTACTGCCTCCTTGCCTTCTGGTAGTGATGTGACAGAATATACTCCAATGTCTTTAAGAGACTTCATTTCTTTTTCCATTGCCTTTTGCCACATATCTTTCTCTTGTTTGGATAAACTTAATACATCCTGATAACATTCTGGTTCACAGGTGACACAACAAACTCTTACATTCGTGGCACCAAACCTATCAGGTGGTTTCCTTTTCGTTGTCCTTTCGGACCTTCTAGGTAAATCAGGAATTTCTTCTTCCTCCACTTTTACATCACTTTCAAGTGAAGATGAATGCTCTAACTGATCAACAGCACCATCATCTGACTCTGTTTCACCCTCTTTGTCAGATTTAGGGTGTTCCCTCTTCCTAGGGTAAGTTGTAACATTTTTATCTAATAACAGAATATCAGGATTTCCATGCAGGTGTGCCCAACCATTCTGTTCGCAGAATTCTCCGCTTCTACTAACAATTACTCGTGTTTGGTCTTTACCAGGATTAATAAATCTCCATCCTTTAGTCAGACTTTGATATCCATAAGAACGCATTTTTTTGGGATTTGGGTTCTTCTTTGCGTCTCTGCGCACGTGGGATTAATACCCAGGCTTCACAACCAAAAACTTTAAAATGGTTAACTGGAGGTTTCTTTCCATATAACAGAAAATATGACTTTCTCTGACTTTCATGTGAACTAGGTCCTCTTTCAGGATGAGGGCAGTCACGAATTAAATGTGTGGGGTCTTGGCATCAATAGCATCTGCGCACAATAAATGCCTTCTCATCTCCCTCACAACTAGGACCTGTAGAAGCTCTAACAGCTCCTGACTGAGGGCGTAGAACCCCTTTAGAACCTTCTTCCTTTAGTCTTGAACATCTTTCTTGTTCAGTAATGAGCCTCCCATAGACATATCCCATAGTGAGTTCCTGCCTAGGCATAGACTCAAGTGTTTGAACAAGATTGTCCCAAGAAGGGTCTAGAGAACTAAGAGTAATGTAAGCTCTGTTCTCATCATCTATCTGAACGCCTACTGTCTGCAATTCTGCAAAAAGTGCAGTCAGCTTCTGTAAATGCTCCTTCACACATTGTCCTGGAGCAAGCTTTGTGTTATATAAAACACGTTGTTAGCCCAATTCTGCTTCCAGCAGTTTGTCTAATATAAATAGTCCTTAATTCCTCCCAAATTTCGTTTGCTGTAACTAAATTTTGTAGCAGCAACAAAGAGACAACCACGGTGATGTTGGCGAAACAATGAAAAGGTAAACCACCGTGAGGTGCAAATATTTAAATGTATAAACAACCTTCACATATACAAGGAGATTCAAAAAAGTGTGCAAAGTCTCATACTCGAAGTCTTAAAAGTCCGGTATAAAGTGCAATAAAGTCTGACAATAAAGTGCTATGATGTATCATGCATTCTTATCTCTTCCCATACGTTCTTATCTCATCCGACGGGTGGCCAGCTTCTCGCCTGTTTCACAGGAATGGTTTCCTCAGGGTTCGGACTCTTTCTTAAGTAATAAGAAATTCATATGATGCACCATAAATACTTATACACTTCTTTTAAAACATCATACAGAAATGTTTAAAATTACTCACCAAAGGGTCATGTGTGAAGGCTTAACAAGACTAACGAAGCTCACAATTCTCAAAGACTGATGAAATGCAACAGTTAGTTACAAGGTTAAATACAAGGTTCAATCAGTAAATCATTTCAAATCACCAAATCCTTACAAGAAGTACAACACCAGCAACTCTTAAAGATATACAACTGTTAACAATTTCATGACTAGGATAAAAAAAACGTACTCCACCATATCCTTGAAATTCCTCGTTCATAGAAAGGCACTAAACTCTGCTTGGAGATTTAACCCCGCGGGTGCTAATGAACCAAATCTATGTATCCAGTAGGCTTCTTTTTGGTGTAGTTTCCTTTTCAAAGCCTCAGCATTTATTCCAGAGTGTTTGTGCTTGTAAATAATAAACCATTTAAAGTCCGTTGCTCTATGGTTTTGCTCAATAAAATGGGACGTGAGTGGCGCCTCCAAAACTTTATTAAGGATTCGATTTTTATGCTCTAAGATTCTCACTTTCACCGGTCTAATAGTACTACCTATGTACCATAATTTACAATTGCATTGTAGGGCATACACAACTCCCCGAGAATTACAATTTGTAAAAGACTCCAACTGGACAGGTTTGCAAGAACCAGGTATTGTAAATTCCTTAATTTCTTGCGTTAATTCACAGGCGGCACTTTTAAAGTGGCCCCGTATACTGCTCTGGGTCTGGCGCGCATCGGAAATGGCTGTGTGTACCAACATATCTTTAAGATTCCTCGTTCTACGATATCCTATCTGGAATTCTGGCACAACCCGGCAAATCTTTTACCAAATGCCAATGTTTTTTAATGATTCTACTGATGGAATAAGCCAAAGGAGTGAAGTCAAGAGCACAAGTAATGGGCTGGTTTTCCTGTCTTGTGTGTTCCTCAAACAGACTGTTTCTAGGTTTATAGAATGCTCTAGATTGTGCCGATTTAACTACTCTCTGTGGGTAACCCCTGGATAGAAAATCTTGTGCCATGTTATTGCTATCTCTGTGGTAGTCATGAGAGAAAGTAGAGTTTCGTTTAATTCTTAAAAACTGGCCATATGGTAGATTCTGTTTCAAACTCATCGGGTGATATGACTTATAGTGCAGGTATGAAGGTTTATCCGTGGGTTTTTTAAAGGATCTTACAGCTAACTTATTCACACTATCCCTCAATACAATAGTATCAAGGAAGGTTATATGTTGTGTGTGAAAATGTGTAGTATATTTAATGCTAGAGTGTATCGTGTTGCACCACGAAAAAAAATCCGGTTATGCTTTCCGATGATTCAAAGATCAAAAACAAATCATCCACAAAGCGTTTGTAAAATAATATTTTTTCATAAAAAGGGTTGGCCATTGAATTCATCAGGTACTCTTCCTCTATCTTTCCCATAAAAAGATTAGCTATGCTAGGGGCACATGCACTCCCCATAGCCACTCCCTTAGTTTGCAAAAAGAATTCACTGTCAAGTTTGAAAAAATTATGTTCAAAAACGATGTCAACCAATTCCATGAGAAAAAACGTAGGTGGTTGTTGGATTTCTCTAGAGAGGAATATGCTTTCCACAATGCGTCGAGCCTCCTCTAAAGGTATATTGGTGTACAATGATGTTACATCCATGGTAACCAAGATTGCAGATACTGGGATATGTATGCCCTCAACCTTAGATATAAAATCCCTTGTATCATGTAGATACGATGGTAATTTCTTCACATTGGGATTCAAAAAATGGTCTATATACTTTGAGAGGGGTTCCAAAATAGAGCCTGATCCTGAAACGATCGGTCTGCCAGGTGGTGGAAAACCAATTTTATGGATTTGGGGTAGCACATAAAACTCAGGAATGCGAGGATTTTGATTCATAAGGTATCCTTTTAAATGGGAATCTATATGGCCCAATAATTCGGCCTCCTCTACAACAATTTTAACAAGTCTACCAATGTGTCCTGATGGATCTCCAGTCAATTTTTTATAATATGAGGTATCCGCCAATTGTCGTCTTACTTCTTTACAATAATCAACTCTATCCAAGATAACTATGGCGCCTCCTTTGTCAGCGGGTTTGATGATGATGTTACTATCAATCATAAGATTTCTTAAGGCATTATATTCTAACCTCGATAAGTTGGACCAATTAGATCGAGTCTCCTGTTCCAATTTAGTGATGTCTCTTAGAACCATCTGTTCAAACGTGGTGATAAGTGGGTCTGCAACATTGGGACAGTATGTGGAGAATGAGACTTTGCACACTTTTTTGAATCTCCTTGTATATGTGAAGGTTGTTTATACATTTAAATATTTGCACCTCACGGTGGTTTACCTTTTCATTGTTTCGCCAACATCACCGTGGTTGTCTCTTTGTTGCTGCTACTCTGTGTATTTTGAGACATGGCCACATGCGATGGCTTTTTTGCCTTCTCTGAAGAAGATAAAAATCGTATATTATCAGACTTACCGTCTATGCTGAGCTTAGAGCAGGGCTCCACCACCAATCATTGGGATCAATATTTATATTTACGCAAAAGAGAAACCCGATTCCACCTGCATGCGGTATCTCTTACAGATTATTGTAAAGTAAATAAAATTCCTAGAGGTCTACGTATGAACAAACCACCTGCTCTGTTCCGGCAGGATGATACGTTTATATCCAAATGGGCATCTATTTTGAACAAATGTTCACTGGACCTGGTGTTGCTCATTGTAGAAAGATCTAGACAAGAGGCTATAAAAATAAAAGAGGAAACTGGAAAATTAGAACATAACCTTAAGACCACTGAGGAGGGAGGCGTCTATGAAAGGAAAATGCGGGAGATGGAAAACAATATTAAGGAATTTGAGAATAGTTTGAAAGAGCTTAAAATCAAAAAATTCATCAGGGATACTAAAGATTATGATACGGGTAGGGTTTATAATTGGTGGCAGAATTCCAAAAACCCAAAGAAAAAAGTTACATGGGCCACTCCAGTAGAGTCTCACTCTGACTTTGAGACTACAGATGGGGAAAGTTCTGAATCAGCCACGAATTCTGGAGATGAATTTCTCCATGAAAATTCCTCCAGCCCCAGATACTGGACTAGGAACAACCGCTCAAAGGGGCATTTTTCCCAGATGCGAGGGAGACGACACAGACAAAGGAATTAATAGACAATTTATCTACCCGACCTCTGAGCTTTTTGGAAAGGAAAGTGTTAAACCTGGGTTTGGTTTTTGTGCCAATGCCCCGATATAACTCATTTAATACCTGAGTGGATGTCTTTAGGCTGATTAGACTTATAAAATTTTTAAAAAGTTTTTGGCAATACACCTATAGACTCATCTTTACCTAGGTTTAGAAAGAGATCCACATACTCTCCCAATGTTGCAGAGCAACGGACTTTAAATGGTTTATTATTTATAAGCACAAACACTCTGGAATAAATGCTGAGGCTTTGAAAAGGAAACTACACCAAAAAGAAGCCAACTGGATACATAGATTTGGTTCATTAGCACCCGCGGGGTTAAATCTCCAGAGTTTAGTGCCTTTCTATGAACGAGGAATTCAAGGATATGGTGGAGTACGTTTTTTTTATCCTAGTCATGAAATTGTTAACAGTTGTATATCTTTAAGAGTTGCTGGTGTTGTACTTCTTGTAAGGATTTGGTGATTTGAAATGATTTACTGATTGAACCTTGTATTTAACCTTGTAACTAACTGTTGCATTTCATCAGTCTTTGAGAATTGTGAGCTTCGTTAGTTCACACATGAACCTTTGGTGAGTAATTTTAAACATTTCTGTATGATGTTTTAAAAGAAGTATACAAGTATTTATGGTGCATCATATGAATTTCTTATTACTTAAAACCATTCCTGTGAAACGGGCGAGAAGCTGGCCACCCGTCGGATGAGATAAGAACGTATGGGAAGAGATAACGCATGATACATCATAGCACTTTATTGTCGGACTTTATTGCACTTTATACTGGACTTTTAAGACTTCGAGTATGAGACTTTGCACACTTTTTTGAATCTCCTTGTATATGTGAAGGTTGTTTATACATTTAAATATTTGCACCTCACGGTGGTTTACCTTTTCATTGTAACTAAATTTTGAACATGTGGTAGTTGGGCATTCTCAATACTCAAAATGAGAGTGGAACTGGCTTTCTCATCTTGCCTAAGTTCCTCATCTGTGGGATTACTATCAAGTGGGTTTTCAACTATTGTCCATAGACCTTGTCTCTTTAAATATGCTTTGGCTTTCAGGCACCACTGTGCATAGTTTTTATAATTGAGTCTCTCAAAAAGAATTCCTTGAGAAAATGCCCCCTCTGCCATGGTAGGAATGCACACTGCTTACTCACAGCACTGGTTTTAAATTACTCAGCGTTCCCTGCCTTTCAGCAGCCTCCTATCTAATCAAGTAGCTCAGGGCTTTCTCAGGTTTCAGCTTTCTCACAGCTGCACTAATTACTAGGCAAACAGCCACAGCCTCAGCCTTCCACTTTCTCTGTAGGAATAGTCTCTTTTTCCCCCTCTGGGATGTCTTAGCTCAAGTCTTAGCCACAAACTTCTATAAAACTGGGTCCCAAACTTAGTTTCATACTTTAGGTCTCAAACCTGGGCCCATAACCTATTAGAAATTAATATATATGATAAGAATAATATTGGGGAAAACTGGGTATTGAAACTTACTTAACCTAAATCATATATCCCAGTTTTACAGCGGCCCTTTAAAGTACGCTTCACGCAGAGTATACGCAGTCAGAAGTTGACCTGGCTAAGAAAACACCACCAAGAGCGTAGGGAATTATCTCCCTTATATGAAACCCCTTACTAGCTGCACACTTGTAAAAGTATGCAGATGAAAATACAAACGGTTGGGTTTCTTTAACTGAAAAACAAACCGACTCTAAAGAGACTTTAAACTAAAGATAAATGCTTTCTCCCACATTCCCACAAACTCCCACATAACTCCCATTAAACTACCCAAGAATTAACAGCATTCTAGCATTATAACTAAGCAATCATACTAAGATTCAACTAAGGAATCTCTTAAACAGAACAACTGAGAGAGTGCTCTACTTAGAGATGAATCAAACTGAAAGAATTTAACTGAGAGATGCAGACGGCTTTCTGGCAGAGCCTTATATAGAAGAAGCAGAGCCCACGCCTGTGGGCAATCAACATAAATCACCTGCACCTGTTTCTCTTAAACAGACAGTATTTACATTAGACCGGCTCTAAAGTAACTTGACTATTCAAAAAATCCAACATGGGAAGCCTCTCTCATTGCATTCCTTTTTGCACAGTGCTTGTATATTTTGCCCAATACGGTTCCCTGTTGATTCTTGACTTTCTTGCTTCAGACAAGAGGAGGAGGAGGAAGCGGTCTCTGGCATTTGCCCCACTGAGTCCAGTGAAAGGTGTGCGGCCCAGTCAATTGACATGAACATTTTTGGCGGGGAGAGTGAAGGCAAGGCCTTGGTGTGGAGCCCTCTGAGTCCCGAAAAGCTAGAGGAGATGATGAGGGAAGCCAACAGGCTGGCTGAATTGATGGAGGGGTGTGAGCTGCTGGAGAAGGAGAACGGCAGCTCTGAGACAAGGCTTGAGATGGTTCCCGATTTTGAGCCTTTGCCCTCCATTGAATCTTCGCATGCGGTGAGGAGGGACTCCAGGGCCCCCAGACGAAGGACATTCAACGTGAGCAACAGCCCTCTGAAAGCCCTGCTGCCAACCGTGGGACCCGAAAGCTGCTGCTCTGTAGGTTCCCCCAAAGCTCTGCTTCCAGAGATGGGAAGTCCTACTTCCTGTGATGCAGACCCACCTGTTCCCAAAAGACGCCAGAATAAATCAAATGCCTGCATCCCCGACAGCCAACTCCCCAAGAAATCCAGGCCCAATCAGCCACTCAGGTCACTGGCAGCAACGAAATCTCTGGACATTAAAAAGGTACAGTGGCAGGAGCAGGACCAATGCAAATTTCATTTGGAGCACAGAGTGTGTGTGCTCGGGGAATCCCTGGCTTTGATCCTGATTCTCTTCCTGAGCTTGCATGTGTCAATTACTCGTAGCTGTGCCTCAATCTGCAATCCTGTGCCCACTTAGCTTGGCGTAATTCCCACTGAACTAAATGGGACTTGTTTCTGATAAGACACACAGTCAGTTTCTGTAGCTGCAAATGCCCTATGAATCATGCTGTTTACACTTGCATTTGATGAGGGATCTTCTCCTGAATCTGATCTCCAACCCACCATCTGTTGAGTAATTTCCCAGGGCTGGGAAACAGCATGGGCCCAGGGGGATGTAAAAGGGCACCTTTATGCAGAAGGCCCCAGGATTCCAAGATGTCCTTCTCAGAGGTGTATAGCTTGTTCCCACTTCTTTCCCAAAGCTCCAGCCTGTTTCTTGTGTCTTTTGTCGCAGACAACTACCAGGTGCAGCAGGAAGGAAAGATCAACTCCACCCACCCTTCCCACGCAAAATAAGAAGACCCTGCCAAGTCTGAGGCCTCCCCTTCAAACCAACAGGAAGGGACCTTGGAGGGAAACAGAGAAATCTTCTGGCAAGGTCGCCTCTTTGGAGGCATCTCAGGTATTTCTGATGGGCAACACCAAGGAGTGGCGCACACAGCAGGCTGGGTAGAATTAGGCCTATCCTTCAGTGCAAAAATATTCAGGGCAGACAAAGTACTTCTTCGCACTGTGCATAGTTGAACTATTCACTCCCACAGGAGGTAGTGATGACCACCTGCTTGGTGTCTTTAACAGAAGGTGAGACAAATTAGTGGAGGGATGGGGCTGTTAATGGTTGCTAACCACAATGGCTAGGATTCCACCTCCAATAGCTGAGGCACTGGGCCTCTACCAGTGTTAGAAACTGAGATATGAAAGCTGGGAGCAAAATGGCACCTTAAACCTAGGTTAGGGGCGCAACAATGGAATGTCTAGGCATGCTTTTTTAATAACAAGAATACAAAGCTGAAAATGAATGAACTGCAGCCAGAGTTCCATTTTTCACATGCTCTAGTCCTTCCCCTGCCCACACCCCCTAATATTCTTGAGAGGGTCTCTTCTCCAGTCTTCAGAGAGTAACTGGAAGTGGGGAGGTAGAAAAGGTCCTCCTTTCCTTCTACTTCGCAGTTTTGATCTGAAATCTTCGGCACAGTACTGCACCCAGAGCTCAGAAACTGCTCACGCTAATGAAATCCCCTGTCGCAAAATGCGCCTAGAACAATGGGAGTTTCAAACACTGGTCTCTGCATGTCAGTGGTTGGGAATCACAGGCAGGGAGAGTGCTGTTGTGCTCAGGTCCTGCTTTGTGTCTTCCCACAATTGGCTGTGATGAGAACAGGATGCTGGACTAGGTGGGCCATTGGCCTCATCTAGTAGGGTTCTTATGTTCTTTAACAGTATGCAGAATATAGGTTCCCTAAACCAGTGTTTCTCAACCTTTTTTGGGCCACGGCACACTTGTTCTATGAAAAAAAATCCCGCGGCACACCAACTCTGTGCCGCCCTATATTTAGTTTAGTTTGGAGGGGAGACGTAAAGCATGCCACTGAAGAACTGCTGCGCGGTAGCCAGGCGGACCCACCAGGCGCAGAGCCTGCGGAGCGAGCGGGGACACGTTAGACGGCACGCACAGACCCCAGGCGGGCAGACACGGTCGCGCAGCTGCCGCTGCCTCCCTCCCGGCCGCCCCAGGCAGCCGCCGCCGCTCTGGCCCGGCGAAGGGAAGCCCTGTGCAGCCTTCCCCGCCTGCCTCCTCCTCCCCAGGCGGTGGCGCCCTCTCTGGGCTCCGGCTGGATGCCGACTCTAAATTTTGTCGCGACATGCGGCGACGAGAAGGGCGATTTGCAGTGTCACGTGCCTGGCGGCCGCCAATAAACAACACTGACCCGCCGGAAAGGAAGCAGGCCGGGTCACGACGCGGGCGCTCGCCTCGCATCGTGACCCGGCCGGCTTCCTTTCCGGCGGGTCAGCGACGTGACAATGCAAATCGCCCTTCTCGTCGCGGCACACCAGCCAGCGATTCGCGGCACAGTAGTGTGCCACGGAACACCGGTTGAGAAACGCTGCCCTAAACTAACATCTACAGGAGCGCCTGGCACTGTTTACCTTTGTTAATGTGAATGTACATTCTGGAAATGGAACTCCTGCATGTTACTTGTGCAACTCAATTTGTCCACATACATGCAGCCATTGCAGCGAGGCCTAATGTATCCTCCCAAGAGATAGTTGCTTTTTTGCATTCTCCCCGCTTGACATAGCTTGCTCTTCTTTTAAAAATCTTGCTGCATTAGCTTGGCCTTCAGGGTCCACCTAGCAAAGTTAAAAAACCAGTACCATATGTGAAAGCAAGGCTGGGCCCCAGGCTGGATCCGCCGAAGACTGGTCCTGTGAAGAAGGCCTCTGCTGCTCCAGAAAAGGTGGCGCATCTCCCAAAGGCAAATGCAAGTAAGTTGTGGTAGACGGTGTGTCATTTGGATTTAGTCTTCTTCTCCTTCCCACTCCCATGAAAGGTCAGTGCCCAGTATGAAGACACCAAAGCACAGAATAGGGCGTAAGAGTTGCCTTGCTGATGCAGACTCAGCTTGCAATCCTATCCACCCCTACCTGGCAGTAAGTCCCATTGAACCCATTGGGAGGAATTCGATTCAAAGTAGTGCTATGGCAATAAATCTGCCAGTGCAAGCTTTTCAGCTTGCTGGGCAGAATGGTCTGCCCCCACCATGTGCTGTTCTGGGGTTTCCCCAAAGCTGCCAGCCAATTTTGGGAGGGACAGGGGGGAACCCTGTTGTGTTAGCTCAGGCATCCCCAAACTGTGGCCCTCCAGATGTTTTGGTCTACAATTCCCATCATCCCTGACCACTGGTCCTGTTAGCTAGGGATCATGGGAATTGTAGCCCAAAACATTTGGAGGGCCGCAGTTTGGGAATGCCTGTGTTAGCTTCTCCTAGTGCAGGCATCCCCAAACTTGGGCCCTCCAGATGTTTTGGACTACAATTCCTATTTTCCCTGACCATTGGTCCTGTTAGCTAGGGATCATGGGAGTTGTAGGCCAAAACATCTGGAGGGCCGCAGTTTGGGGATGCCTGTCCTAGTGGAACTTCGTCACTTGAATGAGGCCCAGTAGGACTGATGTCTGAGTAGATATGTATAGGACGGTGCGGTAAAATTATAAAATTCAGTTCTTGACCTGGCACACCCATTATTTACCAGGTGCTTAGTACTTAAAACGTCTGGACTTGAAGGCTTCATGTCTGCAGCAGGAGATACTATTTAACTTACAGTGGTACCTCGGTTTATGAACACAATTGGTTCCGGAAGTCTGTTCATAAACTGAAGCGTTCATAAACTGAAGCGAACTTTCCCATTGAAAGTAATGGAAAGTGGATTAATCTGTTCCAGACAGTCCACGGAGTACTTAAACTGAAGCGTTCATAAACTGAAGCAAACTTTCCCATTGAAAGTAATGGAAAGTGGATTAATCCGTTCTAGACGGGTCCGCGGAGTACTTAAACAGAAATGTTCATAAACTGAAGCATGGGTGTAATTGGTTCCGGAAGTCTGTTCATAAACTGAAGCGTTCATAAACTGAAGCGAACTTTCCCATTGAAAGTAATGGAAAATGAATTAATCCGTTCTAGATGGGTCCGCGGTGTTCATAAACCGAAAATTCATAAACCGAGGTGTTCATAAACCAAGGTTCCACTGTATTTGTAAATGTGTGATTTGGTCCCAGTGCAGATTCTTAGAGGGCTCCCATAGCTTGTTTGCCCCTGCTGTGGAAACTGTCTGACTTTTGTTTCATGCTTGTTCAGAAAGTCTATGTGTGCCGTAAGACAACTTCTGTCTCTTATCCCATGACTTCTAAGTGCACAACCTCTGCTGGTCGCTCCTTATCAACATATCTGTTTATGCCTGCTTTCTCTTTTTCTCTGCAGGTCAGGCGACAAGTATGGGCAGCAGTGCCCCACAATTGCAGGCCAGCTGCAAGCCTCACAACAAGCCTTGCCGTGCGAGTCAACCCAGGAACACTGCCAAGTCTGGGTTGGCAAGCAGACTACCAGTACTCTGCCAGTAAGCATGCCGTTCCAGAATGGCCCAGGCAGCTTAAGTCGCTGGGTTTGGGAGTGGGATCTGGCAGGAAGGATCTTCTGGAAGGGAAGAAAACACTGAGAGGGTTTTGAAGGAAGCTAGTGGGAACATAGGAACCCGCCTTATGTAGCCAGACTGCTTGTCCTTCTCGCTCAGTACAGCCTAGAGCAGGCATGTCAAACCTGCGGCCCTCCAGATGTTTTGGACTACAATTCCCATCTTCCCCAACCACTGGTCCTGCTAGCTAGGGATCATGGGAGTTGTAGGCCAAAACATCTGGAGGGCCGCAGGTTTGACATGCCTGGCCTAGAGTGAATGGAAGCAGCTCTCCGGGATTCCAGGCATCTTTCCCAAGGCTACCTGGAGGTGCCAGGGATTGAACCTGGACCAATCTGCATGCAAGGTAGATGCTCTGCTGTGGCCCTTTCCTAGTGGTCCTGTCCACAAAGGTGCTTCTAGGAAGGCAGGACACCCAAGCGCCACTCAGCTGTGAATGATATGGCTGGACTCCTGTGGAGCAAATGCTGGTGCTCATTGGGATATAGGTCCATTAGCATGACCTGCATCTGTACACTGCTCTGCCTCTGAACTGTGTTCCCTTCCTCCCATTATTTGCATATTTATTAACCATTGGCTCTCAAGGTGCCATCACTTGGTGTGTGGGTGTGTACTGCCTTCAGATCATTCAGGTTTCAGCTAACAACTTCAGCTGCAATTTCCAACTTTGTTCCAAGCCGCTTCCATCCCTGGAAACCACGAACAAACCCCCAAACCAAGCCGGGAAACACTGAGTGAAGTGGCTAAACTAAAATTGTCCTGGCAAGTGCACATTGCCTATTGGCCCATTTAACTCAGAATCGCCTGCACTGGGGATGAGTTTCAGGCAGAGGTCCTTCCCAGTCCTACCTGTAGATACTAGAGATTGAACCTCCCCCCCCCTAAAGCACCTGCATTTCGACAGACAGGCCCTTCCCAGAACAGCAGGCTGCGACTGCCCAAGAAGGCAACCTCTGACAAGTCAAAGTGAGGCCCTTTGTGAAGCATACAACTGTGCGACAAAAGGTTAATATATAAATTGCAGTCAATAAAGAATTTATATAAAAAAACACAGTGAGGCTCTTTTCAGAGGGTAGTTATACCTGCTGAACTTTACCATAGATCTCCTCCATCACTATCAGGGCCTGGGTTCATGTTTTTGTTTTTTTGATGTTTCAGCCTTGCAGCGAACAGATCTGGGGCTGGATGAGTGTGAACCCACGAAGCGTTGCCTGCGTTGGTGAAGGAGAAGCTGCAGCCTGGGAGACTTGGCCAAGGCTTTGCTGACAGAGAGAACCACACCTCCATGTTCACTGGCTGAGGTCTGGTGGGAATTCCCATCAGCCAAAACAATTACCTGGAGGGGCTACGGGTCAGCCTTGTAGAATCTCTGCTATATGGTTAGCTATGTCTGTCTGTCTATACTGTACTTATTTTTTGTTAAAATATATACTTTAATAAAACAAAATATGCTTTTTTAAAAAAAAAAACACCCAATGTGGAAGCCTAGTCTGAATATGGAATACTGTAATGTAAACAGCTATCAAAATAATGTGTGGATCTGAGACGCAAGTAATGTAAGAGAAAATCTATTACCGCCTTAGTCAAGCAATGTGCTGGGAGGTGAGAAGGTATATTATTGCTGTCTAGGTAACAGCAGCTGCCTCCTTGCTATGGGTGTGAGTGTATGGAGTGTATCCATACAGCCTTTCCTGGAACTGGTGGGTTTTGCAGATGGAGTCTATTGGACAAACTGGCTCAGTTAAGGAATCTGCTGTGTTTCCAAGGAGCTGAAGAATTTCTTGCGAGTTATCAGTGGTCATGCTAGCATCAGAGCTTGGCAATGGCCTCCCAATATTTAAAGTGTGTTGCAGCTTTTCCTCCCGGAAGATTAGGCCAATCTTGGTCTACCTCCTTCCCATTCACCCAAGCAGTAAGAAAACTCAAGAGCTTCAGCTCTGCCAAATCTTGCTTATTGGTTTTACCCAAGACACAATTCTCTAGCACAAGATGTGGGTGTGGAACTGAAATGAAGTCACCTGCACAGAACTATGGTTTTATTGTTTAGTAGGTAAGGGGAATGAACCCTACAGTATTTACATAAACAACCCTACCTGTACACTTCAACTATTTTGTTTCCAGGGAAGAGCCAGCATCACAGTCGTTAAAACACTTTGTTCCTCCAAAAGGTGAAATCACCACATTTCCCCCCTCTGATCTCCCCCCAACACCCTGGCTTGCTAAAAGGGAGAAGAGTTAGGCTTCTTAGGGAAAAGTAGTTGCCACTCTTTCCTGGTAATGCTTCAGTACCTTCAATAGCTACCTGGCAGGCAAAAATCCAACAAGTGTAGCATTCCCTTCTTCCAGCCTGAAGATACATCAACAGAAAAGAAGTCGGTTGAATTGGTGTCTGCCGTGCAGCAATCCAAGGCACTGGGTGCCCTACCAGCAAAAGGAAGCAACTGGCTCTGGCTCTGGTTGAGCTCTGCTGAAAATGACCCCATTGGCTATTGCAGAGGAAGTTGATGAATTGACAAGTCGGCTGCTTTGGAGCTAATATTGACACTGAGTCCACAAGGACATGTGCTCAGGTTGGGACGGTGGTGGCTGCTCATCGGCTGTGAAGTGAAGGATGTGGTGAGCTGCGCAAAGAAGCAGAGCCAAAGTCTACAGCAAAGGCAACTTCGCTGCAGGTGCCAGTTCATTCAGACTCTTGACTCCTATTACATGGTTCATTTAGTGCAGGGACAGGGATGCTGCTGGGCTCCAGCTCCCACCAGCCCCAGCCAGCATGGCCAAAGGTAAGGGGTGAGGCAGAGTCCAGTGGCATCTGAAGATTCACTGGTTCCCCATCCCTCCCTGATGGAGTGTCACAGGGTCAGCCGATCCACCTAACCTCCCAGGTGGAAGATGCATGTGGCGGGCTGTGCCTTCTATAGGGTGCAGCTTACGATGATTAACCAGGGGTAGGCTTCTCCATGCACTTCCCCAGATGTTTCCCGACTTCACATACCTTTTAACTTAACACTTCTGGTTCGAAGGACTTAGGTGGCGGTTTTCTCTCCACCCCCTCGACTCTCTAATTTGTCCCAGCCCTTCCCCTAGGATGGCACAGCAGCAGGCAGATAGTTGCCAGTAAATATAAGAATACACATCATAACAGTAAAAAAAATAAATTAAAATGCAGACACGCCAAACACATAAATTCTACAGATGGGCGAAACTGGTTCTCTGTGGACGGCAGATTTAAGACTCAAAAATATTTTGCAAATTGCAGTAATGGAGCAGAAGCTGAGTTCTTGCATGGTGCTTCGTCTAGGAGCTGCTGCCTCCTCAATCTCTGGTGCTTTTAAAGGTTTCATTAACACTTGGTCACAAGTGGAGGGACATGGCCTCGCCACTCCAATTCTGCCCCGTCTTGGACAGAGTAATGGGGCAGAAGACAGTTTGTTCTAGAAGTTAACAGCTGCTTCGAGAGAGCTTGTGCTGAATAATTCTTTCCTCAATACTGCTTTTCAGATCTGTTCAGTTAGCGCTTTCTCCACGTGAGAAAGAGCTTGCATAGGAAGTTATGGTAGACTATTCTGTGCACAGGGGTTGCAGACTAAAACCTTAGGTTAGAGGTACTGTAGGGATTGGGGTGGGGAGCAGGTTGAAAGCTCCCTCCAGTACAACTCCTGTGTCTTTCCTGGTCTCATGGCAAGCGAAAAAGGTAGCAGGTGAAGCTTTTCCTCGTATGCAGCTTCAGTAATAGGAATGGCTGCACCTGCTAGCTAGCTGCTTGTCGTGTAAGCTTGAAAGAGAAAATATTTGGCAAATGCTGGCAGGAAGAGATGCATCCAGCTTTTCCTGTGGGAGGGGGCGGTGTTTTATGGAAGACATGGTACCGGTAACTGTTGGTCCTCCCTCCAAGCCATAATTCAGCACCACAGAAGGTATTCCTTGACTTCTGCAGATACTTCACTGGAGTCTAGAGATCCGGGACGTTGCTTGCTCTCGCTTGGAGTTAGCAATGCAAAGTCTGAGAGGGTTAGCTTCTCTTGTTGCCTCTCCTAGTCCATTTCTGAATTGGTTCTGATTGTTCTGTGTGTCTAAAGTTGATCAGCACATGCAGCTTTTGTTCTAGATGATTTGGCAGACCAGCAAGGACCAAGGGCTGCACCCAGTTCCCTGCGCTCAGAAGCCTCGGTCACCTACGGGAGGAGACAGGAAGTCCAGAGATCTTGATCTGCATTTAGTGCTGGAATACCCATAAGATAGCATCACACAGGAGGGATTGTGGGAGGTAAGAAGGCTCTTGCCTGTCTGGACCACCCTTATTTCAATATAGGTCTCCATTTAGCTTTAAATATGAGAACAAGTTGTCCCAAGTGGGGCTGGATGTCAAAGACAGCATAGACTTGCAGGTGGAAATGAGTCAGATACTATTGTTTTGGACAGAGAAGTGAGGGAAACACCAGTTTCTCCTTTCACTTAAATGGGCTTACCGGGGACACTAGGTGGAAGCAAGACTCTCTCTGGTTAATCCATGTATTAAAGAGGCTGGAACTGAGCCCCCTTGTCTGCTTAGCGTTGTGGGCGGCTGCTGCTAAAGTGCCGGGCTGACATTACACAGGTTCATGAGAATCACATCCATGTTAAAACATTCCAAGAAAAGGTTAGGAATTGGCAAGGACAGAGGCCACTAAAAAGGCCTGGCGGCAATGGCCAAGTTTCCTAGAGGCGACGAACACAGAGGCCTTGGGGTGTGTTTTTTGGAACCATATCCTTTGACAAGCCAGACCATAGCAATGCTCAAGTCTCAATTAATTCCTCATTGTGCAAACCTCGACCAAGTCAGTTCAAGCGCATCGTATCTTGCGCCCTGGCTAATGAGACTTAACATTGCTACGAAGCTAAAGATGTAGCCCCCCAGGGGGCTTTCCATCTCTTTTAAATTAGAACATCCTTCAGCAGTGGTCAAATATTTTTTTTAAAAAAAACCCACATCAAAATAAACAGTGCCTTCACCCCTCTTCCCCTGGCCGCCCTCCCCCTCTTCCCCCAACTCCCTTATCAGAAAAATCTCTCTTCTCCCCCCACCCCCACCCCAAGGAACGTTATAAAAAAAGTACTTTCCAAAAGGACCCAGCATGAAAATCCCCATTATGAGCAGGCATCAGGCTTGGCTGAGTGTAGAAAAATGAAGGCTTCTGAGGCAGAAAGGCAGCACCCTGTTGGCATGAGAGCCAGGTGCTATTGAAAGACATCAAGGCAGCATCCCGGCTCCAGCCTGGCAGCACGTGGACCAGGTGCTGATTGGCTGAGAGGAGCAGGGAGGTGGGACTTTTTTCTTTTTGTCATTGTCTACGAAAATAGTTGCAGCATGGGCTGACGGCTCAGCAGGCCACACCCACGGCGCTCAGCACCTTGGTGGGCTGCCTCTTGGAGCATCCCCACGGGGCCAAGTCACTGGATTGGCAGGCTGAGCTTGGAGAGGAGTGGCTGTCGCAACCAAAAAACGGTTGAAAGGGATATTAGCCCTGGTCCAGGATGGAGCATTTCCACGGATGCCAACAGTGGCCCATTGGGGAGGTCCTAAGCCCCTGGTCCCACTGTGCAGACTGGGGCACTGGGGCTGGCCCAGGGAAGGGGCTAGATCCACAGCAGACCCAGCAAATCTGTCCAGTCCACGGCTGTAGGTAGCATCATGGCGATTCGCGTCCTGCGACAATGGCTCTGGGTTTCTGTAACAATCCAACCACTCTGTAAGATCAGGGAAAGCCTTTTATTTTCCTTGAGACGAGGTGGTACTGCACACCTGTAGGGAGCGCTAGTGTATGTCTACAGAATCCAGGGCAAGCTATTTGGGCGATCCTTTCCTTCTCAGTTCTATGGTTGATTGGCATGGCACAACCAAGATCTCGGGCTCCGAACTTTCCTATGTGCCAGATAGCCAGAGACTGTCCTGCACATTGTTTTAACGTGCCTTAGTTGCACCTTGGGAGGTGTGCTTAAGCCCATGCTACTGGGTCATAAAAAGCATGATTATGATACACACACACACACACACACACACACACACACACACACTGCAGGGCGGGGGGAATGAGGGCTATCTCCTGGTTTTGTTTATATGCAACTGAGGTCTTAGAGCCTCCAAAGGAGTCAGCTTCAATGCAGAGCCTGCCTACTGTCTGCAAGTGGTGCTTAGCATTGGTCTCATGCAGGTCCCTCCCGCATGGCCAAGTCTGTCACGCCCTCAGGCTTTAATTCAAAGTTACCATTTGAGGAGGAAGATGCCATCTGCATTTGCCTCGCACGCTAAAACCTACGGTTTTCAGTGCCCCCTGGCGGCAGCCATCTTCAAGTGCACAGGCTCCTAGCTCAGCCCCATTGTCAGATATGCAAGCATCTTCACAGGTAATGCATTTCCAGAAGCCTGGGCACGTGGTTACTGCTGAGGCCCCCCCAGCCCGATTCTGATAGATAAGAAAGAGAGAGAAATATTCCAGACACACAGCAGTTCCAGACTGGGCAACAAAGCATGAAAATCCCTGAAGACGTGGAGGTGGTTGAGTTCGTGTTTCTTGTTTGTCTGTTTTCACAATGATCCAAAGTGCATCGGTTCAAGTAGGTCCGCCTCCTGGGACCTGCCGTTTCCCCCGCCAGGTGCCGGGGCGGCAGCTCGGTTTTCATTTGGCACTACATATGGTGGGTCCGGCTCCCTGGGCCGGGCTGGGCTGAAGGAGGCAACATTCCTCGCTGCGGTTTGAGAGCAATCCTGGCTCCCGGACTGGCCAAAGCACAAGGGAAACAGAGCCTGGCGCAGGCGTTGGCGTCAGATTGAGGTTTCATCGCTCCTGCTCAGTGATCAAACACAAAGCGAGACGGGGGGAACGGGGAGGGGGGAAACACAAACACATGAGCATGGTCGTGAGCAGGTTTGAGCAAAGCACCCCCCCTGGGGCTCGCGTGTTAATGGAGGAAATTAAAAAACAGAAATCTGGGCGAGATTGAAGCGAGAGGGGAGAGAACGAGAGAAAGACAGAGAAGGGAGGAGAGGCTGGGTTAGTGCCAGAAAGGTAAGGAAGAAGTTAGAATAGGACCCCGTCCCCGTCCCCCCACATCCACCCAGCCCCGCCCAGGGTCAGGATGGCTCCTAGCCCAACCCACTTGCTCAAGTCAGGATCTGCATGGCAGGCTTGTGCCCAGTCCCTGAGCACCTTACAAGAACACAGGAAAAGACGTGGCATTTGAGAGTATCAGAGCCTCATCTCAGGTGGTCCGAGAGACTACAGCCTCTGGCCTCAGCCCCGGGATGCTATCTTCTCCCAATATCCCACTGGGCAAACTGGTTCCCATGCTCCCCGCACATTCCAATAAATCTCTCCCCCCCACCACCACCCAGTCTACAAGGGGCAGCAAAGGGACGGCTGACACAGCCTATTTTTTAAGGCTGCCTTGACACCTTTTCCAAATTGGGACGTGGGGCATGGGGTGGCTACTGAAGGAACAGGTACACTCCTGGCCACGTGCCAGGTCAGGATCTAGCCCATGAGTGGAAAAGGCAAAGGAAATAGAAGTAGAGATTCTTAGCAAGCCCGTGTGAAAATAAGGTCCAGGGGAACGGCAAGAACGTTTAGCGAAAGCTACAAAGGATCTAAGGAGCTACAAGGGAGCAGACAGGGAGACGTTTTTAGAGAGGCACAGCCTGGGGACAGGTGAGACACAGCGGAGTCGCAGCCCAGAGGATCCGATGCACCAGGCATGGTGTGGACGAGGGGGCTCCACAGAGGCGGCGGGCTCAGACGAGTGGGCTGTGGAGGGCATCGCCCTCCCCAGGGAGAAGGCTCAGCCATACTCACTCGGAGCCCGAAGAGTCCTCATCCACTGTGCCAGTCTTTATGCTCATGGTGATGGGCGTAAGGCCATTGAGCTGCTCCTGTAGTGTCTGGCGGGGGCGCGGGGGCCCTCCCCCACGGCTGCCGTCGCTCCCCGAAGAGCCGTGCGATGACACCATCCCTGAGCGGCAGCTGGAGAGCTTGTTGTGGATGCGCTGGATGCTGTTCTTCTCGCTGATGGGCGGCAAGCACTTCTTCTTGAGGATGCCTGAGGAGGGCACAAGGTTCTGGGGTCAAGGGAAACGTCCTCATCAGATAGCAAGGTTGCCAATATGGAACGGGGAATTGGCCAGCCCTGGCTTTCTGGAGCCGGGTATGGGCAATGGGGGGGGCAGGGGGCGGAGAATCGATGTTGCGGGAGAACAGTCCCCATCATTCCTGACCATTGGCCACATCAACAGGGGCTGGTGTGAGTTGGAGTTGTAGAATCACAGAATTGTAGAGATGAAAGGGATCCCGAGGGGCATCTAGCCCAACCCCCTGCAATGCAGGAAATCTCAGCACGTGGTTCCCCCATCCAATCTGAAACCATACCAGACCCTGCTTAGCTTTGCAAATGTGCTAGAAGTTTTATTGCTGGACCATTAGCTGTCAAACAATATCTGGAGGGCCAAAGGTTCCACAGTCAGCGGTTCAGTATGCTCAGCACTGCAGACACAGGATCCCCATTCTGCACCAATGTAAAAAGGTGCTTCTGCCACCTGTGTTTATGATGTCGGTCAAGAAAATGTGTGTGTGCAGCTGCCAGTCATGCCAAGGGGCAAGGAGCTGTGCAGTGTACTGACGCCTACCCTGAGCCCTGCAAATCATATTCACCCCCATGAAATTTCACCAGGTAACTAACTGCTTTGAATCCTGTTTCTGGGCTGAGGCTTAAGGTTGCTGAATCCTGCAACTGATATGATGAATAGGACTGGGATTCCAGGACGCAATTCCGCAAGGTACCACAGATAGAGGAGGTCCCTTCTAAGGTTTCATGGGTGGGCAGGTGACTGGGCGCTGGGGTCTCCCACAGTCAAATCTCCTTACCTTTCTGAGGCTGGGCTGTGGGGTGAGGCAGCGAGCCCAAGACGCCGTCCCTGGTCTGTGTCTCCCCATTCTCTCTGGGCATCTCCTCTGTGGGCCCCAGCCGGTCGTTCTTCCCCATGGGCTCCACACGCAGCTTCTCTGAGCCAACATGCCCATCACTCTCGCTAGCGGTGGTCACAAAGTCACCTGGCCAGTAAGGTTTCCCAGGGCCAGCGAGGTTGTCCACTGGGGGGAAGGGAGAAAAGAAACCTAGCTTTGAACCTGCAAATTCTGACCCCATCCCACCTGTCCACAGATAGGAGGGCTCAGGTATCCCTGGAGCTTCCAGAAGCTGTGTTTTAAATCTGCTTTCCACCCACCACCCCCAATAGTTTCTATTGCTTTTATGTTGTAGAGAAGCTGTGTTTTAAATCTGCTTTCCACCCACCACCCCCAATAGTTTCTATTGCTTTTATGTTGTAGAGAACCCAAAGGACTTATGGCCGGCGAGCGGGGGGGGGGGGGCTTTATTAATGAATAAAATAAATAAACAAATAAATAAATAAATAAATAATGATAACAAGCCGTCCCCAGCATTACCCTTTGGAGTGCTGTGTGCTGGCATTTTCTCATTGTTGGGGCACAGCAAGTTTTCCCAGCAGGGCTCTCTAGGAAATTCTTCATCCACCTCGCTGTCAGAGGAATGGGTGGAAGCGTACGAGCCACTCTGGTCATCCTCCAGGGAGAGGTCACTGTCTGAGTCAGTGTCACGCTCTGTGGCCAAAGGAGGGGGTGGTGGTTAGAGTGTGTGTGTTCATCACTGTGCCTAGGTGGAGGGAGCTTTCAGTTTAAGAACCATCCCTGTTGCACTCAGTCTTCTGCCAACTGGCGCCACACACACAAAGACCTGGTATCCCTAACTCAAGTTGGTTTTAATCTCAAATTTGCAAGGGTCCTGGTGGTGAATTGGAGCAGTCCTTACGAACCAAATCAGCTGATTTTCGACATGTGTGGAAGCAATTCTTTTGTGCATTCACTTCCCTGCAGGCTCAGCTCACAATGACCTACATTCATCACGCTTCCATCGAAGAGACATTCTGGTGACAGCGTAAATGAGGAGTTTCGAGCTGTGCACGTACGGGTGAAACTCGGAAAATTCGAATATCGTCGAAAAGTGCATTTATTTCAGTAATGCAACTTTAAAAGTGAAACCAATAGATGAGATAGATGCATGACATGCAAAGCAATATATGTCAAGCCTTTATTTGTTGTAATTGTAATTATTTGTCGTTAGGCGGGTCAATTATAAATGGTATGTAATTAATGAAATGTAATAGCAATGTTTATTTTTGTATTATTGTAACTATTTGTTCTATTACTGTGGAATTTCCAAAAGAAAGCATTTGTAAAAATTAAAAGAAAAATAATAAATAAAAAGTTGCATTGCTGAAATAAATGCACTTTTCGACGATATTCGAATTTTCCGAGTTTCACCCGTATTCCTCTTGGCAATCACACAACTGCTTCAGCAAGTGCCCGTCTTAGCTCAGAAACTATCCCTCTCTCATACTCTCTGTCAGTTTGATTGTGTGAAATGCCTCTGATAATTATTTGGATAATTTTTTAGGAACAAAAACAAATTCTAGTGGTGTCTGTGCTTTGGGAGTCCAAACCACATGCAATGCAGGAGATCTGTAAATGGATCACCTGACTTTTTAAATAAACTATTAAACAGGCACAAAATTTGATATCAGCAGAACTAGGAGAGGTGGTTTTAACCTCTCCCTCCTATGCCACCTCCCCAAGCTCTTATCAGCATCCAGGAGAAAGTACCGGGGGGGGGGGTTTCAGGGAAACAGTGTGAGCAGAAAGGGTTAAGCACCCCCTTCCACAACACTGCTATAATCATCAAAGCATGAGCTTCTTGTGTCTGTTTTAAAAGTAAAAACAGCCACCATTGTTACTTCTACAGAAATTAACAATATTGGACATCCAAGTTATGTGTAACTTGATGTAAAGGGTCTAAACACATGCATCTTGGATCATCCAATGTTGTTTAGTCCAGGGACCACCAAGCACTAGAAATGAAGCTCACTGTTTTGTACCTGTTTGTCTTTGATCATGTTATCATTGCTCAAATTCTGTCCATCGCAATTTGCATTTCATTTAATTTGTTTGATCTCAGCCCAGTATGATGATTTATGAAAACAACGCTATTGTTTTCAGTCCTCCTGAAAACGGCATGATCTTACATAACAGATATCATTATAGTCCTACATTTCTCACTATTTACAGTACTGCGACTATTACCGATTGTCCATCATTAAGCAGCCAACTTCCCCAGTCAGTTTTAGTCTAAAAGCCTTATTGGAAACAAAACAAAACATTTACAATCTTTGTCTATCTGTGAATGACACAGATCCTCAGCAAGATATCCACACTGTGAAAAAGGCACTGAGACACAACAACAATTCCAGCCATCTCCCTTACTCTCCCTTCCCCTTCATCTTGAAAATCTCCTGTGACATTAAGAACTGTATCGCAGCACAAGCCATAGTTTTAAAGGCTGGTTTTGAATACAGATTCATACAGTTCTGCTTAGAATTTGCCCTGTTCCCTTCTCCTTACCGTTGTTCTGATCCTTAGCTTCCAGGAAAAGTGAACTGGGATCTGGAGGCCCAATGTGCACCTGGCTGTTGTTCAAGCCAGATTCCTCCCTGTAATAAAATAATAATAATAATAATAATAATAATAATAATAATAATAATAATAATAATTTATTATTTATACCCCACCCATCTGGCTGAGTTTCCCCAGCCACTCTGGGCGGCTTCCAACTGGATATTAAAAACAGTACAGCATCAAACATTAAAAACTTCCCTAAACAGGGCCGCCTTCAGTTGTCTTCTAAAAGTAAAATAATTGCTTGTTGCCTTGACATCTGCTGGGAGGGCATTCCACAGGGCGGGTGCCACTACCGAGAAGGCCCTCTGTCTGGTTCCCTGTAACCTCACTTCTCGCAATGAGGGAACCGCCAGAAGGCCCTCGGTGCTGGATCTCAGTGTCCGGGCTGAATGATGGGGGTGGAGACACTCCTTCAGGTATACAGGACTGAGGGCCTGCCCCATGTAGAGCGCATTGCAGTAGTCCAAGTGGGAGATAACTAGAGCATGCACCACTCTGGCGAGACAGTCTACGGGCAGGTAGGGTCTCAGCCTGCGTACCAGATGGAGCTGGTAGACAGCTGCCCTGGACACAGAATTAACCTGTGCCTCCATGGACAGCTGTGAGTCCAAAAAGACTCCCAGGCTACGCACCTGGTCCTTCAGGGAGTCCTGAATGTAAGCATAATGCAGGAGAGATTATAGCTGCTCGGAGCTCCTAGAGGGCAGAGGGGCAAGCCTTATGCCAGGCAGGAAAGTGGCTATAAATTCTCTGTACATCATGTTCCTGTGAGTGTTGAGCATATTCACCTTGAGGGCAAGAAAGACTTGCATCATCAACATTACAAAAAAGCAAAAGACCCTCAAGGCATGCCTTTACAAGTGGTTCAGGAAAGGAGTTCTCAAGTGGCTGTCCCTTATTCTGACTTCAGCAATCCAGAAGGAACACTATTGGTTCTGTGCTTCCCTGAGCGATCAACATCAAGAAACAACCTCAAACTAAAATACTTAGTACAGCAGTGGCTTTAAAAGAGAGACAGAGAGGCAAGCCTCAAAAGAGCAAGGAAGAGGCAAGCCTCAGCGGAAACCCTCCTTGAGGTCATAAGAATTCAGTTTAGGGAGTAGTTCTAGTAAGGTGACATCTCGCAAACTGTCACTCTGAAATGGCATACCACCTACCCCCTCTGCCCAATATTAATTCTTCCCACCCTACTTTCACATGTCCATTGTGCAATGAAGGGAGAGGGCCCTGGAACTGGAATTACCTGAGCACAAAAGGGATGTAGCTGTGCTGACTCTTGCCGGAGCGGACAGTGCTGTGCAAGGAACCAGTGGAGTCTCCAAAGGGCGTGTGGTACAGCTGCCCATCAACGTAGGTGTTGTTGCAGTTATAAGCCTGGTGAGAGAACACTGTGATCAGAGGAGAGGGAAACCCTAAGAGCAGCAGAGAGGCAGGAACTGCCTCCCCTTGTAGATATCTCCTTTCTTCTCAGCAAATGCATTCCAGAGCTGGGAGTCTTTCCCCCCACCTGTGCCGCCCCTATCATTAGGCAGAGTGAGGTGGCCACCGCAGGCAGCTGAAAGGTCAGCACATTGTTGCTTTTGAATAGTATGCTCGCTGCCAGGGAAGGGGAGGGGCCCATGTGAGGATTTCTGCTTCAGGCGCCAGCTCTTAAAAGGGCCAGCCCTTAAAACTGTGAAGACCAGGGATGAAAGGGTCTAGATAATGCCTGGTGAAAACCTCAGAAGTCTGTGGACTGGAGATTGTGTACACTTTCCAGTGGCAGTGCCGTATATCACTCCTGCTCTTTCTACATGGCTAGCAATAGCAGCATAAATCTGGCAAAGCAAGCAAATACCTTCACATTTGCTTAGTTGCGTGGATTCATGTAGGTTGCCAAATCCAGCTTCTTTTCTTGGCATAGAATTGGAATCTGATTCATTTTGTCTTTTAATAACAGAGCACACAACTAGCATGGCTGCACTTGGCTGGTATGATAAACCGTGGTTTGATCATGATAGGAATAATAAGCCTAGTGCCCTCCCACCCCGGGCCTATGCATTCTGCTCTCTCCTTCTTTAGTACAGCCACAAAGTTTTTACTTCTGTAGTTTGTGGCTTCTTCCAAACCCAACAAACCAGCTATCTTAACTTTGGTTTGTTTAAAACAAATCAGCCACAAACCATGAACTAAGATTAGTCAAAATTTAGGGTTAGACAATGATTAATTCTAACTGTAAATGAAAGCTTCAAATCTGCTCCTTGTGGATGTACTAGAGGAGAAGAGGGGATGAGTGTGTAAGCCTGAAGTTTGCCTAGGATTCCTCCCATCAAGCTAAACCACAGTTTATTATGATGTCCGAATGCATGCAATAGAACACCGCCTGGTCATACATACTGATTTTCACTGTTCCTTGCTTAAACAACTACTGGGTTGCCACTTCCTCAAACACTCACCGCTGATAATATGAAATTCACAGCATGCTATAGTCTGCAGGAGAACAATATGAAAGTATTCTATAGGTGGCACTATACCCCCCAAAAACTTGCAAAAATGTATGGAGGACCAAGTCCCCAATGCTGGCGTTGTAAAAAAGAAATTGGAACATATTACCACATGTGGTGGACCTGCCAGGAAATTAAAAGATATTGGAATAATATATACGAAGAAATCAAAAAACTATTTAAACAGTCAATAAAAAAAAGGCCGGAACTATTCTTATTAAACATACTACCACCAGAAACTCCAAAAGAAACAAAATCCTTACTGCTGTATGCAATGACTGCGGCCAGGGTATTAGTGGCAAGAAAGTGGAAGAGTGAGACCTTACCCACTATATTGGAGTGGCAAACACTTATGCTAGAATATGTACAACTGGCTAAACTCACTGACTCAGTAAGAGAATCATCAACACAAAAAGTATCCAAAGAGTGGAAGGTCTACAAAAAATACTTAAAAATGTATTATCCTAATAATTCCATATTGGCAGATATAGATTAACGTTTGTAATATAAAAATGAGATTAAGGGAAAATTGAGAAGAAAGGAAGAAAGTTATAACGAAGACCCGTAGAAAACAAAGAATTTGGAAGTGTAATATTGGAAGGACGGGAAGTTTCTAAGAAGGAAGAAATAGGATTTAACATAAAGATAATATACGGTTCACATTGCGAAGAAGAATTTATTTTGTATTTTGAATTATGTATTTAGTTCTTCTGTATTTATTTATTTTTCTTTTGTATGAGATACGACGAGGAGGAAACTATCGTTGTATTCATATCATGCATATGTTCTACTCTGTATTATTTTAAACAATAAAGTCTTTAAAAAAAAAAACACTCACCGCTGTCAAGGTAGATTTGGTGGTGAATGTGGGGTCTGTGCCATGCTTCTTGCCACAACTGGATTTGAGAGCCTTCCTCACTTCTTTACACAAGAGGACACAGAGGATGAAGATTAAGGGCCCCTGTGGAAGAAACCAAACAGATCACAAGTCTTGACAGTCTTATCCTGGAATATCCCAGACTGCATTCAGGCAGACATCAACAGCATCAAGGAAGAAGAAGAAGAAGAAGAAGAGAAGAGTTTGGACAGGGCCGTCTTAAGCGCCCCTGGCGCCGTGGAGCATCGGATCCCTCTGGCGCCCCCCCCCCCCCCGTTTCCCAGCACGGTGGGCGGGTGGGTGGGTGCCGCGCACAGCACGGCTGCCACAGGCGCTGTTGTGCGCCCGGCCGGCAGGCACAGCACGGTTGCCGTGCCCGTGGGCGTAGCTGCACGTCGAACCGGCGGACCGGCTGGCCAGTGGGCTGGCGCCGTTGTGCCCTGCGCCACCGGGGGTCTACCTAGAGCCGGCCCTGAGTTTGGATTTGATATCCTGCTTTATCACTACCTGAAGGAGTCTCAAAGTGGCTAACATTCTCCTTTCCCTTCCTCCCCCACAACAAACACTCTGTGAGGTGGGTGGGGCTGAGAGACTTCAAAGAAGTGTGACTAGCCCAAGGTCACCCAGCAGCTGCATGTGGAGGAGCAGAGACCCGGACCTGGTTCCCCAGATTATGAGTCTACCACTCTTAGCCACTATACCACACTGGCCACACAACACCACTACACCACACTGAAGGGGAAGCCCATTGCTTATTCCCACCTTCCATCCCAAATGGCATCACTGTTCTCTTCCCACCTGTTTCTTCTGACTCACAAAAGCAAAGAGTAACACTTTCCTTCAAAAACGTGCATGATATCCAAAGTTTGCACTGGACTCCACTAAATCCAGTCGTGGTTTCATTAGGCCGATATGGATGAATCAATACAGATGTTAACAATTTCTATATGGATAATTATTGCTGTTTTTCTTAAATAGCACCTATTTTATATAATTCATGTGTTAGCTTGGAGGAGGAAATGCGGAATTTTTTTTCTACTTTGAGCAAAGCTAGAGATCAATCCTTTGGGGGAAAGATCATATTCCAAACATATTCCTCATGACTTAAGCACAACAGAAGTGATTTGCTAACTCAGTATGTGCTTGTGCATGGAATCTAGTAACACCACTGGACCAACATGACTGATCTTGGGAGATTTCCCACCAACTCCCACCCCCCTGAGCCTCTGCTTGGTGCCCACCATACCTGGAGGCAGTTGAAGCCAGCAAAGAGGTAGTGGAAAAGGATGGCATCGCTGTTGACAGACAGCAGGGCCAGCAGCCAGGTGATGCTGATCAGCAGCAGGGAGATGAAGCCTGAGCGCAGGCCAGAGCTGCAATGAAGAAGGAGCATGGTCAGTGGGGTCTCTCCCACACAGCCCCCATGGGACTATGTCCACAGGCACATCCCATCCCTGGTCCCCAGCAACAGGCTCTTCACATGGATCCCATGTGCCAAAAGCTGTGGGGCACTCTTCGCTTTGCCATATCAGTTCTAGGATTTATGGGGAGGATTGGCAGGATTGAACTATGTCAACAAAAAAGTGTTCCCCTGAGTTCCAGCGGTCTGTTTTGACCTTAATGTGGGAAACAAGAATAGAACTATGTCAAGAGGAGACAAAACGGCAAGAGTTACAGCAACAATTTCAGATGGTGATGGCAGAATATGATTTTCTAGAAGATGAAGCTTTTGAAACTGAAAAAGATGAATGTGAGAATGACAATGATGGTGACTGTGATTTGGAAGGAAAAGATGAAGATGAGGACTGTGATGATTCAACACAAAATGAAGCACACCACGAAAAAAATGATGACTTTACTCTACAAAAAGTTGGATGGAGTGCCCTGCATTTGAGGGGGGCACGATTGGTATTACTGGAACTCCAGAACACCCACAGGGAAGAAGGAAAAAATATGCAGAGAAGAGAAGAAATTCAGGGGTCTTGTATGGTGGCCTGGATGGCAAAAGACTATAAACAGGGGGTGGGGTGAAGGGAAAGTGATGTTGTGATTATAAGGATGGATTAACAGGTTTATAACTGGTCTGCTGATTATGGAATTTGCTGGATTGGGGGGGTGGAGCCGGTAATCGGGGATGTAAGGTTAAATTGAGAATAGTTATAGTTTTAAAAGTGAATGGATTTTGGAAAAATGTGAAAATATGGAGGCTTATAGAGGGAGTAAAAATTAGGCACGGGAAGATAAAATGGGAGTTTGATTTTTCAGTGATTTGAACATTAGGTGAAAATGATAATAATTGATTTATAAGTTGTATAAGATATAAAGGTGTATTTTTATAAAGTAAGAAACTGTTAAAGATGATAAAAAAGGGATGAAAACCGGGGAAGGGGGGGAGGGGAAGCCCACAAAATATGGTTTTACAATTATGAATGTAAGAAAAAATTTTTCTGTTTTGTACTGTTCTTTTTCTCTTTTTTTGCTCTTTCTTTTTTCTCTTTTTTCCTATTTTAATTTTTTTCTTTTTTTGGTATGACAATAGATGGTTGGATGGATGTCCTCCTGCGTACTGCCCTGGTTTGCTGGAGCTCCCTGGTGGCAGGGGGGGGGGGCTTTGGGGTCAGGGGAGGGGGAGGAGGACAGAAATCCAAGCATAAAATGGACCATCTCTGACTGTTCACCTACATGAGATACTTCTGTGGCAGGGGAGGATCCATGTGGGTGGGTGGGAAGGAGGTGGAAAAGGTGTCTATGTATGTACCGTTTCCTTTTTTTTGCTGTTTGTAAAATTAATAAAAAGTATGTTTTTAAAAAAAAGGATTTATGGGAAGGGATTATGTAGTGCTCTCAAGAATGCTGGAAATTCCAAGGCTGGGTTGGGTGTGACAGTGGGTGGCCGTCAACAAGGGGGGGAAAGGACTTGGCCAGAGTTCGGCAGGAAGTGAAAGGGCGGCACAAAGTGCAGTATGCAGAAAAGAGCAGAGGAGGAGGAAGGAGGAGTGGGATTCTGCAGCTGGGAGAAAGCAGTGTGGCGAAAGCAGCAGCGGACATGGCACAGCAGTAGGAGGGGGGGGGGAGAGCACATGGCAGCAGAAGCAGCAGAGATGACCAAGCAATGGAATCAAGTGGCAAGACAGTGCAAGAGTCACACAAGAAGATGGTGATGTGCCTTTATTGTGGTGGAGCAAGAGCAATGCTAAGACTCACACTGTCCCCTTCTTCTCAAAACCCTGTTGCTGAGCAGCACAAGTGGCCTTGGTGGCCAGGATGTAGAGGAAGACACTCATCTGAGAGGAGAGAGAGAGAGAGAGAGATTAGCACTAGCCCATCCAAGGTCCTCCCTCAAACCCGGACTATTCCCATGCCATTAGAGTCAGGATCAGCCCCATTTCTTTAGAATGCTCTGGGCTTTCCCATTTTGCAAAGATTAGCTCTCTCCCTGTATGATGGTGCTGGGGGTGGGGTGGGGTGAACCTGGCATAGCTGTCAAGTTTTCCCTTTTCTCGCGAGGAAGCCTATTCAGCATAAGGGAATTTCCCTTAAAAAAAGGGAGAACTTGACAGCTATGGAACCGGGAGACCCCTGCCACAATGGGGAGGGAGGGAGCTGTGATTGAGGAAGGTACTTCTTTCCAGTTCCACTGCTGCAGGTGATGCAACGGGATGCCTTTCTTTCCCAAGCATCTCCCAGACATCTCCAATGGGGAAAGAGGATTATAGAACTAGACAGCCTCTCTACCCATGGCTGGGGCAAAACTAAGCACAGAATGGAGGATCTGGGTCCCACCTCCTCCAGCTCCCCCTTTTCTCTATTTACAGGAGGGGTGGGGAACGGTATGTGGCTGGCAAGCCAGACACTGACAGCTGATCATCGTCCACCTGTCAGTCACCTGCTGTTACCAAGCTAGACAGCAAAGGAAGTGCCCTTTCCCAAACAGAGTTTGAAGCAGGTACTGCTGGTCAGCTGACTGAAGGTGTCTGCAAAACTTAGCTTTGGGCAGGGATCAGCTCCAGTGTGGAACTCCAGCTGGAAGCCCCTGAGTGGAACCAATCCCAGGGGGGGCTTGCATTCAATTCCACATTTGCAAGTCACCAAATACAAGCTGGTCAAGGAGCAACCAGGAGCACACTCAAAACCATTCCTGTGCAGCCAGGTCTATAACTGCCCCCACATTTGACACCACATCTGACATTAGGTGTGGGGCATGGGGTGGGAGTGGCTTGGGGAAAGTGGGTCAATTTACAACCCTCCCTAATTAGCCAAATTAGGGTCCCCAGGTTATGCAACAATGATTTAGTGCTTTTCCCAGGGCATCAAAATGGTCCTATACTTGCCCCCATAAAGTCAGGCAACTTCTCTTTGATGGTATATTTACATTTGCTTTCCCCTCCACCAGCCCCTTGTATCTCTACTCACCGCAACAGCAAAAACAATGGGTCCAGCGAAGCTCCAGATCAGTGTATCATAGATGGAGAGCCAGCAGAAGTCTGGGTTCCCATAGCCTTCAGGGTCCAGGCCCACAGCAAGTCCTAAGCAAGGATACCATGCAGAACCATCAGCAGAGTAAGAGGAAGCATCTAATCACAGTCAGATAAGTAGCTCAGGAACTAGAACTGAAATGCACCAATACAGCTAGGCCTGCAGCCAGTCCATCTCAGCCCTATCCTTGTTTTAGGCCAGGCTTCTCTGGCTATGGTCTGGCCTCAGGTGCCCACTGCAGAGCGGACAGGGCAGAGCCACTTGCCCCCACCTCCTGCTTTCCAAACTAAGGCTTCACAAAGGGATGCTGAGGCCTTGGAGTGGCCAGGATGGCCCTGAGCTAGGAGATGTTGTGTCTGGTGTGGGCCCCACCTGTGATGAATGCCGGCACGCCCCATCCGACCATGTAGTAGAAGCGCATGGGGCCATAGTTGATATCGCGCACCTCGCTCAGCATGCGGTAGATGTGCAGTGCCTCCAGCAGCGCCCAGGCAAAGGTGCACATGTACAAGAAGTGCAGCAGGATGGCAATGACGGTGCAGGCAAACTGGCAAGGAAAGAGAGAAGGGGCAGCGGTTAGGAGACACCAGGTGGGCACCAGCAGCCCACGACGGAGATCACATTGGAGCCTCCACCTATGGCAGTGACTGGAATCATGGCTCTGGCCTGTTGAGCTGAGCTTCTTCTTGCCCTCACAGATTCCCACCCCACCCCAGGAGCTCACTGGCAGGTCAGCCTGATTGATGCCCAGCAGGAAGATGAGCTCGGAGAGGAACAGGGCCACCACAAGGTTCTTGCGAATGCTTTGCTGGTTGGATCGCAGAGACCGCAGGCCAGCCAGGAAGAGGAACGTGAGCAAGAGGCTGCCCAGCGTCACAGCAATGGAGGCGTAGGTTATGGTCTTCAGGGGCAGGATCTCACCATTCTGGGGGGAAGAGAGAGGGGGAGTGTGCATCAATGGACACATAAGATGATTTAGCAATGAGGTCATGTTCTTCCACCCTTGTGAGCCTTATCCTCATCACAATCCCACCCCTCCCTTCAGGTAATCTCCTGGATATGAGCCCATGATTGCCTCTCTTACCTCTCTGCGAGAAATGTCCATCAGCACAGCAAAGCTGGTCATGTGGTTACACTGGCAGCTGACATGAGTCTCGTTCCTGAAGACAACCTCACAGCCTTTGGCTGACCAGCCACCAGTCCCACTGACCCTGGGAAAACAGCAAACTCAGGGTCAAGCTGCCAGCCTTAGGGTGTCGCTGAGTGGCCTCTCCCTCAACCCCCCACCCCCCCCCAGCCTGACATCCTTCAGCACCCAGGCCTTGTTGTCTGGGCAGTGGGACTCACAGAATGGAGTGGTTCCAAAAGACGCAGATAGGTTTGGTCCGCTCCTCAGTTTCCAGCAGCCGGAACTGCACCGTGATGGGCTTCTCAAGCGCCCGCTGCATCAGGGCATCGTTGTCATGGATGCTGATGCTCACGACTGGAGTGTTGATGATGGGCCGCTTGGGGACTCTGTGAGGACACATGGCACACATTGAACCACATCCCCATTTCCTACATGGGCCTGTAAGGTGGCCCATCCCACTGCTTCCTGACAACTGCTAGCACATTGGCTCCCAGTATGTTTCCGAACACAATTCAAAGTGTTGGTGTTGACCTTTATAGCCCTAAACGGCCTTGGTCCTGTATACCTGAAGGAGCGTCTCCACCCCCATCGTCCAGCCCGGACACTTAGATCCAGTGCCGAGGGCCTTCTGGCAGTTCCCTCATTGCAAGAAGTGAGGTTACAAGGAACCAGACAGAGGGCCTTCTTGGTAGTGGCACCCACCCTGTGGAACGCCCTTCCACCAGATGTAAAGGAAATAAGCAGCTATCCTAATTTTAAAAGACATCTGAAGGCAGCCCTGTTTAGGGAAGTTTTTAATGTTTGGTGCTGTATTGTTTTGGTACTCGATTGGGAGCCACCCAGAGTGGCTGGGGAGACTCAGCCAGATGGATGGGATACAAATTAATAATAATAATAATAATAATAATAATAATAATAATAATAATAATAATACAAAATAACAACAAAAACAATGTGAGAGCCCTGCTCCCTATTTAAACCATGGGCACTGGAAATCATCTGCATGGTCAGAGGTGGGAGACATCCACCAGACAACCTTCTGGGGGCCAGAGTCAAAGGCAAAAGTAAGCAAAGCAACAAACATAAATCACACCTTTGTACAGCAGGATGCATTGCACACACACACACACACACACACAGAGAGAGAGAGAGAGAGAGAGAGAGATCACAGAAATCCATCTACCCTCCATCCAGGCAAGTAAGAGGCATTATCAGAGTTCAGTGACACATTCCAGTCAGGCAAAAACACGCAAAGAGAGTGTGATGCATGCAGGGCCAGTGAGGGTGTCTGGCTTAGCAAGAGTGGGCATGGCTGAGGAGAAGGTGTGCCCTGAAGAGAGTCCCAAGGGCCCAAGAGAGGGGCCTGGAGGGCCACATTTGACCACTGGGATAGATCCCACCTTCGTGCTTTAGTTGGCAGGGGGCCAGGAAGCCATATAGAAGCCGATGAGGCTTTAACAACAGAGAATGGAGCCCAAATCCTCCAGCATATGGGTGGGGGTGAGAATGACACGAACGGACCCCTTTGCAATGGACTTTTGAGGTGTCTGAAGTGGCCTACCCTAAATATGGGCATTGTGTATAATCTCCAGTATCTGAGGAGTCCCTACACCCTCTGCTTCTGAGTATGTGTGTATATTTGGGGTGGGGGCAGGTATATACTACCTCAGGCTCCGTTTATCTGTGTCATACTGCTCTGGAAGCAGACCAGCCAGTGTGCGATAGATGATCACACTGGCAATGGCTTGTCCCTCGTTCAGATCTGGGTGCCTCTTCTGTCTTGTCATCAGGGCAGGTTCTTCTTCCTCACCGGGGAGATGCTTGGCATTGGCCATAGAAGGTTCTGGAAAGTGAGCACGAGACACTGAGTGAGATATTACTTTGCCTCAGAAGCAGGCCAAGTCAGGCTGGATATTTTATTTCCAGAATTTATAGACTGCTTTTCTGCACAAAATCACCCTAGTTATCTTATCTTGAGGGGAACCTTCCATGGACTTACGGGACTCACAACTGCCTGTCGAAAAGGGATGTCCTTTTAAAGAAAGCCCTACAAATGGCCCACTGTCCCCAACCCTTTCTAGAAATCCAAGAAAGGTTTGTTCCCAAGCCTATAACTTACGTTTGCTCTCTGGAGCTTTGAAGACACTTTCTGGCAGGATGACGGTAGTCTCTAGGTCTGCAGGTTTCTCGCCTCGGAGTGCCTCATAGTGAGGCAGCTTTGCACCAGCAAAGTTCATTTTCTCCAGCCTCACTACAGAAATAACTGCCCAAAGAAAATGCAAAAGCTTCTTATCATTAGGCAAGCCAGCTGAATGTCAATTTGCAGTTTGGGCTGGAGGTGCAGGCATGCTCCTTCCTTCCAACCCCAAATTTATGACTACTGACCTATTACTCCCAACATTTCATATGAGCCCCAACAAATTTTCCCATGAGTACCAACTCTAGAATTTGGGCCAAAAAAATCATAACATTTCAAACCATAAGAAGACAAGAAATAAAGCACATAATAATCAGAGTGTCTATTCATAGTAACAGTGGTTAACAACAGGGCTCTCTCCAAAACCACCTCAGGCGTTAAATGAATGTATAAGGGAGCTAGGAGGCCAAGCTGTGTAGCTGGCAGCTGCAACAGGTGGAGATTAGAGCTGTTATAGTTACGTTGTGTTTCTGTGACCTCATTTTGAATTCATGTTTACAAAAACCTGTTTGGCTCAAAGTCTCTTGCATTTTGCATTTTTGTTAGGGTCGCAATATTTAGTTGATTCACTGATTAGGTGAATTGATTAAAAAACAAAAAAGGTATCCTTGGTTCATCAGGAGACATCTTTTTTAAAAATAATAATGATTGGCTTTTTCAATAGAAGAATGTACAGAAATGGTGACAAGCAGGCATCATCTTACAAGAGAGATGGGGAGCTTGTGGCTTTTCTGCTGGTGATGGACAGCAACAACCCATCCTCCCCAAACAGCATGCCCAATGGTTAGGGATGGTGGGAGTTGTTGGTCGATGGCACCTAGAGGGGCACAGGTGCCCCATCTCTATCTTAAAGTAAGCATTCCCTCTCTCACACCTCTTCTAAAAGTCTGCCTGCTACATGCAAACACAATCACAAGTACAATTATTTCTCCTTCAGTAGCACTTCCTTATTCACTTGCAAATGTATGCATACCGTGTTTCCCCTTTTTTAAGACACCGTCTTATAACATTTTTTTCTCAAAAAAACACAGGGTGGCTTACTTTTGGTGGGATGTCTTATTTTTTTAATTACCGATACAGTTTTTACGGTACACACACATCCCCATGCGTGGGGAGGGAGGGAGGAAGGAGAAAGCCAGCCATCTGCCACCGACAAGAGATGGCAAACAAGCTACCGTCTGTGGGCAAACACTCCCCCATATCAGACCCCAGTGGCTGTCAAGGAAAGGGGGCTTTCCTCTCCCTCACCCCTGGAGATGGCGAGGAAGGAGCAACACCACGCTTCTCCCAGGATGCAGCGACTGGTGGCTCCTTTCGAGGGTGCTTGTGCAGGGAAACTTCACAGGAGTTTTTGCTTCCCGCGCCTCATAGCGCCCATCTCTCAACATGTCGCCTTTAACGGCACCCAAAATCAGTGCCGCTTTCCCTCGCAGCCAAGCCAGAAATTAAGGAGAGGGTTTTTGCAGTTGCAGCTGCAGGCATCTTCTCTGATGTGTCTTGGACCTCGGGAAACTTTGTTGCCAAGGGAGCGCCCCAACCAAACTCCATGCAACCTTTCCCCTCCCCGCCCCCTGACGCCCCTTTCTCTCCAGATCTGTGATCTGAGCACCCCTGACCCCTTCCCCCTCCCCAGGGGAGTGCGCGCCGGGGGTAGGGAGGGAGAAGGGGAAGCGCGAGCCCTTCCTTAGTGCTTCAGCCTTGAGGACTCTCGCTGGGCGCCTCCGTCAGCAGCGGGCTGTGCTCGGGTCTGCCAGGAGATGGCCTGCCAGGCCGGGACTCATCGAGGCCGCCCTCCGGTGTCGCCCCTTCGCTCCGTGCCTGGCCCCTCCCGCAGGGCTGGAGCTCGCCCTGGGCTCGCCGGGCGGCGCGTTTGCAGTGCCTCTGCAGCAGCGGCAGTAGCGGCTCTTCCTCGTGCTCTTTCCCCAAGGCTCCCGCAGGCAGGATGGTTGCCATAGCCCGGCAGCCCTCGGCGGGCCGCGGGGCAGGTCCGTAGCTGGTGCGGGGTGGTGCCCTTTGCCGCGAACGGGAGCTGGAGGCGCCGGGCGCTGCGCTGTGCCGCGCCATGTGCCCACGCGCCCCTCTTCCTCTCACTCTCTATGGACGGGGGAGTGGGGGGGCGGCCCTGGGGTGCCCGGCTCGGAGAGCCCCAACCGGGCCGTGGAGAGCTCAAGAACATAGAGAACCAGCAGAAAATGCTGGAGACGCAGCGGCGCCGAAACGAGGAGCTGGGCTCACTGCTTCTTCCAGGGAGACTTTACAGTGTCTTCCTGCGGCAGAGGGGCTGCCCGCCACCGGGACCGCTGCCCTCAGGGAGACAAGAAACAGGGTCCTCTTAAATGGCGTTTTTAAACGCCATTTTCTTCCCCGTGCTTGTCGCCTCCGCTGCGTCGGAGTGCTGCAGAACAGCTGACTGGAGCATGGCTTCACAACTGAGCGCGCTCCTGCAGTGCCGCCTGCAAGGAGTGACTCTGTGAGTGGAGGTGCCTGTGGGGGTTGGTTTCCGCGGTGTGGAAGTATGTCTTATTTTCGGGGTATGTCTTATATTTCTCAAATGCTTTAAAACCCTGCCATGGCTTACTTTATGACTACGTCTTAAAAAGGGGGAAACACGGTACTTAACTGACAGCCTCATCAACTGAAATGCATACAATTAGTCGATTCACAAAGATTCCTTTCATTGGGAAACAGCCCTAATGGCTAGGATGCTCTCACCGATGTTGGGTGTGATGATGGTGAAGGGGTTCAGGTACGTCTTGCGCATGTTCTGGGCCAGAGTGCTGGCATAATCTTCAAAATTCTTGAGCAGCTGTGCCGTGCCACCCTCTGACTGCTGGATCAGCTCCCAGTGGCGCTTGTTGCCATTGTCCAGCAGGGTGCTGCCCACCTTGAGCAGGTTCTGCAGGGCCAAAGGAAAGCACAATGAGAGCTGCAGAAGTGGTGTGCAGTTCCTTCAGTGGGCAGGACAGAGGATTGACTGTGGCCAAGCAGCTGCAAAAGCACCATCACAGGACAGGTCACCCATTCCTGGGATTCCCATGTAAAGGGACAAGCAGCTGTCTTGGTGCTCACAATGTTTGTGGCCTTGGAGAGCCCAGTGGAACCAAGAAAGTGATCTTCACGTGCAGCGGCGACTGATGCCCATTGAACTGGTAGGGCATAAAACAGGGAAGTCAACACTCAGTGAAGCCAGAAGCTAATGACAGACAGAGCCAATGGCAAGCAGAGTAAAATGATTCCAGCTTTGTCCTCATCCTTTACACTGCTGACGGCCAGTGTCATCCCATAGACTGGTAAAAAGTAAGAAGGAAGGCAGGCGGGTGGGTGGGTGCTAGCGAGGGCAAATTGAGTTTGGTGGAACAGTACCTCAATTGCCCTAAAGCCAAACTGCGGCCCTCCAGATGTTTTGGCCTACAACTCCCATGATACCTAGCTAACAGGACCAGTGGTCAGGGAAGATGGGAATTGTAGTCCAAAACATCTGGAGGGCAGCAGTTTGGGGATGCCTGCCCTAAAGCATCAGCCTCCCCTGCTCACCTGAGGATTTGGCTTTGCAACTGGAACTGCTTGGGGTTGCCCCGTACCACACCCCTTGCCAGCTGAGATCCAGGCCAGTGTAATTCTCAGTCTTGATTATGAGATATGAAAGCCAAAGGGGCCCCGGGTCAGAGCAGGTTGCTCTAAACCCAAATGATGCAAAGAGTCACATTCCATCCAAGCTAAACTGACCTTCTCCAGCATTTTCCGAGTGCAATTCACTGAGCAACTGCATTCTCCCAAATGCTCGTCATCTGCTGACCCACTTGCTTTGGGAGCCCCTTCTCAAGAAGAGCCTGCTGGATCAGGCCAATGCCCCATCTAGTCCAGCAACCTATTCACTCACAGTGGCCACCCAGAGGCCTGTGGGAAGCCTGCGAGCAGGACATGAGCACTTTCCCTCCTGCTGATTGCGGAAACTGGTACTTAGCAGCATCACTGACTCCAGCCATGAAGGCAGAGCACAGCCATCCTGCCTAGATGCCCTTGATAGACCAGACAGGCACCATCACAGCAGCTTTCTGGCACTGCAGCAACTACAACAAAACCTATTCCGTGTTATGCCTGTCCTTTCCGATCTTGTGCATCCTTTTGCTGTGACTTTCACAGTTATAGCCTCGTGGGAACCTGAGCCCATGGGCTTACCTCCGTGAAGTGCACGTCCTGCGTTGCAGCCAAGCCAAAGCCTTCTTGGGAGCTTTCATGCTTCAGGAGCTGAGCTGAGAGCTGATAGGCCACCTTGATGTCACTGCCAAAGAAGCTGGCCGTGTTCTGCGTGGCGTTGCGAAGCTGGAGAGCCACCCGCTGAGACTGCTCTGTGTCCAAGATGGACTCGTTCCGCCACAACCTCTCGGCCTACTCAGCAAGGAAGAGAAAGGCACTCAGAAACCGGATCACAGACCAAATGCAGTCCCCAGGCTATTTCAATCTCAGCTCCTAAATGTAAGAGATAGTGAGAACCATAACCCTGCAGGGTGGTTGTCTTTTTATTATTATTATTTTAAAAAATCATTTTAATCAAATTTTCCACTTTAAATATCCAATCATATTCCAAATTATACAAATATCAATTAAACAATTAATCCAAATCTTCTGCCAAATTTTAATCAGACTTCCCATGCTTCAGACTCAGAAGGCCTAATCATTAACCCTGCAGGGTGGTTGTCCTGGCTGGGCTGACAATGTGTCACTCCAAGCACTGAATGCCACTCCAAGCACCATTCAGCATCCCAGAAACCTGTGCTTTCAAGATTTTAGCTCTTATGGCTGTAAGGTAAGCATGGAAATTAGAGGATGATGCCGGGTGAAACCTCCAAAGCTAGAAGGGGCTTGCTGTGGTCAGGAGGTGGAGCACCAGTGCTCTATATAGGTCCTAATCCTACACAAAATTGAAGAGAATTAGAATCAGTTATGCCAAAGCATATTGCTGTTGTTGTTTAGTCATTTAGTCGTGTCCGACTCTTCGTGACCCCATGGACCATAGCATGCCAGGTAAGCAGATTCCCATTGTATGTAAGCATATACCCATTGTAAATTTTGCTATAGCTTTTCACAATATGGAAAAACATGTTACAGTGGGTTACCTTGCTTAATTCGCTCAGGCCTCAGGTATGGGTTAGCTTGGTACAGGTTAGAGAGTGGGTGGGTGCATTTGCGTGCAGAGCATGTGCAATTCTGGTGGTTGCGAGAGCAAAGAAAATGTAGAGTGAGAAAAGAGCACTTACAAAACCCTTGAGAGCTGCAAAAGTCAGCGAGGTGCAGTTGAAGAGGTTGGGTGCCAGCCAGCCCTTGTGCTCATCGCAGTGGCGCACAGCAGTGCCTGTGGGGCAGCGGGAGGGAAGCGTGAGTTGTGCGCATCCGACACAGAGGACTCTGGCCCACATGTCACCATACATTTGTTTGCATCTAAGGGACCATCGGACTCTTTGCTGTTGCTTTGTTACTCTAGACGAACGCAGCTACACCTCTGAAATTTGCAAACACTACTTTGTATCTAAGCAGACAGGCTGGTTCTTTCTTTCTTTTTTAAGCTAAGCATGTGGCACATGGGGAACCCTTGACCAGAAGCAACACAGACCAAGGAGTGCTTGGTTCATGCAAGGCTTATGCGGAAATCAAACTGCCCACCCCACACCCACACAATAAATGTATCAAAGGTGCTTCATTACCGACAGATCCTCTGGGGCAAGGTGCAGCTGCAGGCAAGCCAAAGCGAGTGCGTGGCCACCAGATGTTTGCTTCGATGGCACGTGGGCAGCTATCATAATTCACTGCAAAGGGGGAAAGCGATAATTTGTGAACAGGGATTTCCTTTCCATGCAAACTCACTGTGGCTCTTCAATGAAGCATGTAGGAGATAGTCTGGATGTCATACTCTTGCAAATGTTTGGTGCGCACATATGTTTGGGGCAGAGAAGCATGAGCAATGAGGAATCCTGGGTCATCAAGGAAATAACAAGCAGCTTCTGAGATAATTGATTGTGCTGTATTAATGAATTGTCATGTTTAGAGCTAATTGTTTGTATTGAATCTGAGTGCATCAAGAAAAGATTAGGACAGAATGTGATGATGATGATGATGATGATGATGAAAACTGGAGGCTACGTAAAAGGCAATGACCTTGTAGAACTAGAGCTGAATCCATCTCCTCACTTCATCCAGGGGTGGCTAACCTGCAGCCCTCCAGGTATTATTGGATTGCAACTTCCACCATTGCTGACCACTGGCAGTGCTGCCTGGGGCTGATGGAAGCTGGAGTCCAACAACATTTAGGAGTGGAGGATCACAGGTTCCCCCTCATTGCCCCAGCCACTCAATGAACACCAGCTTGGGAACACCTTTCACGGAAGGCAGACTGATCAGTAACATCATTTATCCAGTCCCACAACATGGCCAGATATTTGACTTAGCAACTTCTTCCCTGCTTCAGCTCAGCTCGGTAATGGAATTCCGTTCTACTCAGCCCGTGCCCAAGGAGTTGCTGCTGACCTTCACAGCCATTGGTGGAGACTTCTGCAAAGGGGTTGTCACAGCGGTCACATCGGCGCCCAATCACGCCCGGTTTGCAGGAGCACTGCCCAGTCTCAGCGTCACAAGTGCGAGAGAGAGAGCCTGTGGCGTAGCATTCACAGAGCAAGCACATGCCACTGTCCCCTGGTCGGTAATGGTTCTCCTATGGAACAACAGGAAGGCATGTAAGTCCCAAGGAGCAGGGTAGAAGACTCTCTGTAGCACAAGAGCAGTCTACAAATCTCCTGGCTAACCCAGCACCTAATCCCTCTCCCAAAACCTCTTTAGAGTCAACAGCAGTTTTTATTTTATTTTATTTTATTTGGGAGATTTATAAACCACTGGATCAAAGAACTCTCTAAGCAATGTACAAATAAAACTGCAGACAGAATACTGTACAGCTAAAATCTACAAACCAATTAAAAAACAAATGAGGATAAACCCTTTTTTTAAAAAAAAACAAAGGTAACCACTTCTTCTTTTTTTGCAAAACATATAAGCTAAAGTTAATTATTCTCCAAGTACTTCCTGCAATAAATGTTGCTCCTCATTTCACTAACACAATTCACATACACTCCCCAAGGACGAAAATTCCCAGGGTACTGTTATGATTATTACGAGTCAGTGCTTTTTCTCGGGGGGTGCGGTGCAGGGGGATGTATACCCCTAAACATTTTGTGAATTTTGTACTTTTGTCCATTTACTGTATTTATTTCCCCCGATTTGAACTATAAAATTGTGATTTTCTTGAGTCAAAATGAGAGTACCCTAAACATTTTTTAAAATAGAAAAAAGCACTGCTACCAGTCATTTCTAATCTAACTCACCCTCCTAACAATTCTGTGAGCTATGTTAGGCTGACAGGGAGAGAGAGACAAAGAGAGGGGGGGGGAGCGGTTTACCTAGGACCACAGAATGACCTAAGTTCCTGAAGCAGGAACCAGCGTCTGTGCCCTATCTCGTAACTTAATGGTTTCCATACCACATTCAAGGGAACTCCAGAGTTACTTGGAAGATTATCAGGATTTCTCACTTAGAATCACCAGTTGTGCTGGACAATGATCCATGCAAGACAACTGGGCCACCACAACTGCTCATCCCCTTCAGCCATAGCTGCCAAGTTATCCCTTTTTTAAAGGGATTTTCCCTTATGCTGAATAGGCTTCCTCACGAGAAAAGGGAAAACTTGGCAGCTATGCCTTCAGCAGAGATGGGGAATCTGTGGCCTCCAGATGCTGTTGAAATCTAACTTCCATCAGCTCCAACCAGTATGGTCAATGGTGAAGGGAGTTGTAGTTCAACAACACCTGGAGAGCCACAGCTTCCTCATCCCCTCTGTCCTACAGTGTGCAATTCTACGGGGAAGTAGGGTGTCTTCTAAGTAAAACTCTCTCAATTCAAGAATGCTAATACCTGAGGCCCCAAAAACATTGCCTGAAGCCCACATGCTGTGTGCCAGAATCTTGTGCAATATGCTGGAGTTCCTCAGCAGACAAGTTTATTTGGAAAGATTTCTGAAGGAAGAGTATTTAAAAGCCACTCTCCTAACTAAATAGTCACGGATGGAACGACTGCCCTGTCAACAACTCCGATCCCTCTTCAGTCCTCCTTAAACCCTCGCTCGCAGCTCTAACCCCAACCGGGACCATCAAATAAGGCAAGGCCCACCTTGCAGTGACACTCTCCGTTGGTTTTGTTGCAGTCAGGGTCGAATCCTTTGCTGACATCACAATTGCAGGGTCCACATATAGGGTGCCCCCACCACCCCCGTGGGCAGGGCTGAGCAAGCCTGTCACGGAGAGAGCACAGGGCCTGTTACAATCACACAACAGAAATAAGAACAGGCCCAGGCAGCAGCGCCATATATGTGAGGGAGAACAGACAAGAGAGAGAGAGAGAGAGAGAGAGAGAGAGAGAGAGAGAGAGAGAGAGAGAGAGAGAGAGAGAGAGAGAGAGAGAGAGAGAGAGAGAGAGAGATATGCATCCAATACTGAAAAGCCTACTTTGAGAAAAGTCTTGGGAATTAATTGGCAGAGACTTTAGGGCACGGGTGTCAAACACAAGGCCCGGGGGCCAAATCCGGCCCGCCAGACCTCGTCATGTGGCCCGCCGAGCGCCCCAGCCAGCGGGACCCAGTAGTGGGACCTTGCTGCTGAAGCGCTGCGCCAACAAAGCGCCGACAAACAGCTGGGGCCGGGGAAATGCTTTTTGCCCCTGGGTCCCTTCACGCTCTTTTCTGGCGCTGAATCAAGGCGGCGACCCCCCCCTTCCCTTTCTTTCTTCCTCTCTCTCGTTCTTATTCTTTCTTTCCCTCTCCTTCCTTCCTTCTTTATCTCTGTCTTCTCTCCCTCTTTCTTTTTCTTTCCTTCTTTATTCCTTCTTTCCTACTCTTCTTTCTCTCACCTCTTTCCTTCCTCTCTCCCTCCTGCTCCCTCTTTTCTTTCTTTCTTTCTTTCTTTCTTTCTTTCTTTCTTTCTTTCTTTCTTTCTTTCTTCCTTACTTCCTTCCTTTCTTCCTTCCATCCTTCCCAACTTTCTTCCTCTCCCTCATTCTTATTCTTTCTTTCCCTCTACTTCCTTCCTTCTTTCTCCCTTTCCGTCTTCTCTCCCTCTTTCTTTTTCTTTCCTTCTTTATTCTCTTCCTTATTTCCTACTCTTCTTTCTCTCCCCTCTTTCCTTCCTTCCTTCCTTCCTCTCTCCCTCCCACTCCCTCTTTTCTTCCTTCCTTCCTTCCTTCCTTCCTTCCTTCCTTCCTTCCTTCCTTCCTTCCTTCCTTCCTTCCTTCCTTCCTTCCTTCCTCCCTCCCTCCCTCCCTCCCTCCCTCCCTCCCTCCCTCCCTCCCTCCCTCCCTCTCCCTCTCCCTCTCCTCAGAAACATAGGGTGCTGCTTTATACTTCTGGCCCTTAAACCCTGGAGCCAGGAGAGCAGCTTCAGTGAGTCAACCTCAGCCAGTCCCTTTGGTGAAGGGTGGTGGCTCACTGGCAGAACATCTGTCCTGGATGCAGAAGGACCCCAGCATCTCCAGGTACTAGTAGCTCTGCAAAGGTCCTGCATGAAACCCTAGCGAGCCTCCACCACCCAGTGCAGTTACCAAAAATCATTTTTCAATAAATTGTACAATAATTGTACATTTGAATATCTACTTGCCATTATTCTGACTATGTTTCTGCTTTCAGAGCTAGTTATTACTTACATTATTACAAAAAACAGTAATAATTGAATGCAGTGACAATAATTTATGATAATAAAGAGTGGACACATAGTCCTACAGATACAACCGGCCCTTTGAGGGTGACCAAACTGCTGATGCGGCCCCTGATGAATTTGAGTTTGACACCCCTGCTTTAGGGGGTTACGATGTACGGTGTTGCCTCTTTCAGGCATCATTCTTTAAATCTTCTGCTCCCATGTGGATGATGACAGTTGTGCTTTTTAAGCCTTTGATGAAGAGTTTATGGCTCAACGTATGTAGGATTTCAACATATTTGCTTATATAGAGTCTTTTGTTGTTGCATCGCACTATGCAAAGCAACCTCCCTGTCTTGCATAGATGCACAAATCACACTGTCAGCTATGTGTACCTTCCGCACTCACCACCTAAATGCATGGCAAGACTGTCTCCTTCTTTCATACCCACAAAGCCCTTACTGCATCTACTACATTCCCGGACTGAGAACATAGAAACAGATATACACAATAGCAGTGGGTGCACTCTCTACCGGTAGCAGCACCAATGGAAATAGCTAGATGTTGGAAATGAGGTGTGGGGCTGCCACTTGACTCCTGGTATATATGTGTATGGACTGTTGGGTTAGTGGGGGAAAATTGACGTGTCAACTTCATGGTGCCAAAGGGAAACTGGATCCATTATCGTTCTTTGTAACCTGGCAACCTTTCATCTTGTACATACATAAGGACAACCAAACTCGAAGACCACTGCTATCACGATCTTTGGAGAGACTTAACGAGAGTGAAATCATTGATTTGTTATGCTTTATGCCCTTTCCCTGTCGATGGAACAACCATCTAGTTGCATTTTGTTAAATGTGTTGGTTGATTTCTCAAAAATTCAATAAAAACAGTTCTTTTAAAAAGGCTCTCCATTGGGTTGATCTTTCAGAGAAACCCGTTGGCACAGGCTAATTTGGAAATATGGCCCCTCCCACGACAACTGCTTATTCACAGCACTTTCAGGTAGAGAGATGTATACCAATATCCTCCCCCACACACCTGCAGCTCTTCAAGGACCCATTTCTACATGCACACTGGGAGTTGTACACACCTGTCAGAACAGTCGCACACCCACCCATGCACACCCATCAGATGCCCTTTCGCAGAGCAGCAGGAGGCAACTCACTTGTTCTCGCAGTATGGCCCAAAGTAGTTGTCTGGACACTCGCAGGTGTAGCCATGGGAGGAGCTGGGCTTGCGGGCGCACACGGCTTGATGCTCACAAGGGTTGAGTGAGCAGACATTGGCACAACTGTCACCATAGTAGCCTGAAGCAGCAAGGGGAAAACCTTGAGCCCTATGTCATCCTCACCGGTGTAACTCTGGCCAGAAACTCCAAGATAAGGGTGAATGGAGGACACCCCATACAAGAGTTTCCGGCTGGGCACAGAAGGAAGGGAAACACCTGTCAGGGACTGGACTGAGGAGGGATGGTGGAGACCTCCTCCCCCTCCCCCTGAACCTTCCAGAGAAGAGGAAGACAGTATAGATTTACAACAGTGGTTTGCAGAAGGTCACGGCTCAGGGGTAGAGAAGGGACAAAGTTGGGAAATAATGGGAGAAGAAGAGGAGGGGGAAGCAGAGCTGGAGCAGCTGGCTGGCACGTCATCACTAGAAAGCATTCCAAACCCCCCTTCTCCCATAACCTGGTGAGCATTGAAAGTAGGAGAGCAATGAGCTAGGAGGCAAATAGCCCTAAGCGGCCACCGTAAGGTGGGTGGCATGGTGACGATTGAGGAGAGAATGCCATTACTCCAAGAGGCAACATTTCTAAGCCTCTCTCTCTGTGAATATTGAATAAAAGACAATGGTAAGAGCCTCCTTGTCTATCTATTCCTGGCAGCCTGCCGTGGGGTGGGGGGTGGGGATTGGATTCCCTGATGCCTGACACTACCCCTCAAGGTGCAGCAAAGAATAACAGCTACAGAGGAGAGAGAAGGCTGGAGAGAGAGAAAGCAGGCTGGGATTCATCACTAAGCCCGGATTCCACGGTCTCTGAGGTCATTAGAGGTGGGGAACATGTGGACCTCCAGATATGCCTGAAGTACAACTCCCATCATCTCCAGCATGTATAGCCAATGGCCATGGTTCAGAACTTCAGGTGGAATCACAGCTAGCTCTGATACAACAAAAACGAGGCTCCAACTCTGTATTACAGGAACCCTAATGGCTTAGCTCACCCTGTATCACACAGTGCTAAACTTTGGAGGGTACCAGGGTGGAATCTCTCCAGTGCTTCTTGGGGAAGAGCAGAAATAAACAGCAAATTGCAAGAACTCGGGCCAGGAGGAAGATGAATTTCAAGTAAGTACACTCTGACCATTAAAACATTGCTGATGAAGAATTGTCAAATCAGGGCCCTGGTCCTGGGATTTTTTCACTGGAATTTATTTTCATTTGCCTCACTATCATACTGGAATTGATTCCTATTTGAATTCATCTTATCATTACATAAATAAAACCTTTTGAAGACTTACTTGAAATTCATCTTCCTCCTGGCCTGAGTTCTTGCAATTTACTGTTTATTCTTGGGGAAGAGCAGCAGCAACAGCTCTTCCATTGCCCCTTCTCTGCCCACTCCCCAACTGACCTGGGTCGCAGCTGCAGGAGTAGCTGTCCCAATCGTCATTGCAGTAACTGTTGACAGGGCAGGGGTTGGAGTCACAGGGATCTGGGATACTGCAGCCATGTTCCATGTTCACCTTCTCAGCCTGGTTCACATTCAGAGCCACTGCACTGGCTGACGTCTCACCCATCCTTACACCCTGGGAATAAAGAGAACACAGGGTGTGTGTGTGTGTGTGTGTGTGTGTGAGGTTGCAGCACCATAGAGACCCAGCTCTTAGAAGGCACACTTGCATTTCCTGGTCAGACTTTGCTGGCTGCTGTGTGCGAACCAGACTGGCACTATTTCTGAGTGAGATTCGATCACATCCCAGCAAATTCAGGCTGTGCAATTAAAGCTGAGTTGGATGAGCTCCTGCAAAGCAAAATCGACTTCTTCTGAAGATCAGACTTTTTGCAAACAGGAAAGTAATGGATAACATTGGCTTGGCGCAACGTTGTCTACAAATACTCATTAAATAGTTGGTGGCACCTAATCTCTCTGCAGACAAATTGGTCTGAATGCTCATTATAAACAGGTTGTCTGGAAGCAGCCTAAATGGCCCCCTTATTGGAAGCAAAAAAAAAAACACCCCAGAAATAAGTGAGTTAGGAATGAACCACTGGGGAACTGTAGCCCCTAGATGGCGCTGTACTCCCTGCAATAAAGGTGCACAGAATGAGTAAGGTCAGAGTTTGCACTTGGGAGAGTTGCACAAATCTGATAGCAATTTGATTTGTTCCAACATGCATCTTATCTCAGGTACCACAAACTCGACCCATATCCATCTGCATGGCAGGCAAAACCAAATGTGGGCGTCCGAAAGTGGGGAGCAATAAAAAATAGTGCTGCTCTGAGACTCCTGGTGATCTTATTTTAAAAGGGACCATCAGTTACACCCTCCTTTCCTCCTGACAACAAAAAGAGAGTGACAAATGTATTATACAAATGCAATCTACAACCAATCAGCAGGCCTGCTTCAGCCACACAGTTCCAACCACATAGGATTGGAGGGTGAGAGCGTATAATCAAATGATTGTTGAATTGTACCGCTGGAAGATACCCAACAGGTCATCTATTCCAACCCCCTGCAATGATGGTTGTCCTGACTCCAAGTTTCCAGGTGGGGATATGTGGCAGCTTCTAACTTTGTGTGCGCATACACACACACACACACACACACACACACACACACACAGAAAGATGCAGACAGACAGACAGACAGGCATGCACCACCAGACACACAGATGCACAGAGAACACATGACACACAAAAATCTGCTTGGGCTAATTAGCCCTGAGAAATATGTCACTGGGAGGAAAGCTAATGCAGTGTTTCTCAACCTTTTTTGGGCCAAGGCACACTTGTTCCATGAAAAAAATCACGAGGCACACCACCATTAAAAAAGTTAAAAATTTTAACTCTGTGCCGCCCTATATTGACTATATAATTATGACTGTAAGAAACACTTGCCAATTGCTGTGTTGGTTGCAATCTCCTGTAATAAGGCTTCACAAGCCGCTGATTTCTCTGCCAGCACAATCCTTTGCTCAGCAAGTTTCAGGTTGAGCTCATCCAGCCAGCTTCTTTAAGTTTGTCTAAAACCACCCTCCCGTGGTGGTGGCTGTTGAGAGCTGCGCTCGCCCCGCGTTGTGACCTGGCCGGCTTCCTTTCCGGTGGGTTAGTGTTGTTTATTGGCGGCCGCCAGGCATGTGTCAATGCAAATCGCCCTTCTCATGGCCGCACGTCGCGGCACACCAGCCAGCGTCTCGCGGCACACTAGTGTGCCACGGAACAGCGGTTGAGAAATGCTGAGCTAATGGGAGAAGAGGCAGTGCTTGCGCCTGGCCCAACGTGGACCTGGCCATTACCTACAGCCCAGAATGGGGCCACTGATGCTGGCTCCCCACCCTGCTTACCTGCATGCAGCCACGGAAGCCTTGCTGCACTTCCCCTTGCTCCCCAGGAATGCCGCCAACGCTCAGGTTCCGCACTTTGAGTCCGTGCAGCTCAGTGCTGATGTTGATTGCCACCTGGAGGACAGGTAAGAGACAAAGCAGCCATCTGGCATTGCTCTCCCCTAATAATTTTGAGGAGGCCACAACACTTGAGGGGGGAAGGAAATAGAGGCAGGGCTTTTTTCAGCGGGAACTCAGGGGAATTCAGTTCCAGCACCTCTCAGATGGGTTCTGGCACCTCTCAGGTGGGTGCCATTGCCATTCTAAAAGAACAAGGGAGGCGTTCAGGGTGAGCTGCAGCACCTCTTTTTCTAAAAAAACACCACTGGGTAGAGGTCAGGGGTGTAGGCTGTTGGAAGGTAGGAAGGGGCTGGAACTAAAACAACAGTGCATGTTGGTCAATTGGGAGCAGAGAGGGACGTGAGCAGAGCTTATGGGAAAAAGAGTCCAGTGTTAGAACAGCCTGGGAGAGAAGTCACAAAACGGGTCACCCGTCTATCTCGATAAAGAATGGAGCGCACTTCTGAGGGTGAAGTCAACTCGCTCCCCATACCTGATGCAAGCCGTAGTCAAAGGCCATTGTGGCTAAGCACTGGGCTTCTGGGCTGCCCCTGCTGCTGCGCAACTCCAGTTGCATGTGATGCCAGTCCCCATCGTTCACCTTCACCTGGTGCAGCCGCAGGGCGGAGACCCGGCTGTTGGCACGGTACACAGTCATCAGCACGTTCCCTTCGCTCAGCTGGGAAAGAGGTAAGAAGAGGGTGAGCCTGGCCCCTAGCTGGCATTCTCACTATTGGGAGCAGCGCCATCAATTGCGCCTGCTCCTGATAACCTTCCTTTGTGGAGCAAAGAACCCGCATCCCCTCCAACCTCTCTACTTCTTGCTTGTAGGCGAAGGCGGTGGTCTTCTCCAGGCCACTGATCCCACAAGGTGCTGCTGCCCTGGCTTGGAGACTTACCCACAAGGTGATGGTAGAATGCTGCCCGGCTGCCGCATGGAGGAGGACGCCGTTGCTCTGCCGAGTACGGAACATGAGTCCAATGTGCCATGGAAGTGTGATGGCCAAGGCCAAGTTGTTCCAGATGACCATGCTGTTGCCCAGGAAGCGTTGGGGGTTTGCCATTTCTGCATGGTGGGAGACACAAGTCAGCAAAAGCAGGCATTGCTATACAGCAGAGCAATCGCCGGAATATGGGTCCTGCATGCATGTAAGCCACAGATTTCCAGTCACACCCTGCAACAAGGCTGCCAGCACAAGTCTGAAAGGCTGCATGCGCCTCCTGAAGGCATACTTGTGCAACTCTGGAACTCCCAGCTCCACTTTTGCTTTAAAAAAAAAAGCCTTCAGGGTTACAGAGAGGCTTGGAAATATGGCAGGCTGATACATACAACCTTCTTTTCTTTTTATGCAACTCAGAACAATCATTCCAGAGTGTACTTTCCTCTTGATACAGACATATTATTACAGCCTTTTGAAATCATTCTCATGGAGTAGGACAGCAAGTTATAAGAACCTATTACTTTTCTCTCCAGGGCACAAAGGAGTACTAAATGTGCATTTATGCAGTAGCTCCCCTCCTGGGCCTAGAATAATGTTCTGGTGACAATTCAGAAGCAGAGGAGAAATTTCGGGGAGGGGGG